>NC_060215.1:148028750-148352500 GCF_021130785.1 Homalodisca vitripennis
AGAAGTCAGGTAGTAAATATTTCAACGGTGACAATCAAAGTTACGTGTAAGTTTTGGTTGTATTAGGTACTCAGGAGATAGCTGACCCAATGCTATACATTGAGACATGGAAAAGTTCGGTCTTCCATGTTGTAGAATAAGAAGGCATGTAGTAAATATTTAAACGGTGTCAATCAGAGTTACATGGCGCAGCCCTAGCGTGGAACCTCAGAACTAACTGAAATAATCCCCCGGACGTCAACACACCACGCCCGTATGAATGACATATCTCCGTGTGACTAATACAACCAAAGGTATAACTTTCTGTTAAATAACCCAATGTGATTGTTTCCATTAAACTAGTTATAAGGTAGATCTTTTAGGACTGTCATATTTATACCGTCGTTTTAATTTACGTCTTATAGACCCGGGAGAATTGTATAAATGTCTCATAATATATCGACTGTATGACAAGTTGGAGCATTTATTATTTAATGAACGCTCTGATACATTTGTTTTTCTTGTGCAGCTCTTGTATTTCCCTAATTATGTTAATGTATATCACTGCATTCAATGGAATGTGGAGTTGAAAAACTAAAACACTCACTCTTATAACTTCATCAGAAGAAATATCATCAAATTGGCTGATTAGCCAAATATTCAGCCATGAATCGACGATAGGCATGCCATGCAACTTATGACTACTCACGATAAGAACCTGTGATAATCCCATTTAAACGTGTTCTTGTTAGTGCCTATCGTTGTATTCTACTGTTTGTTTGTATCTTACACGTTTATCATTATTTGTTTTATCTAAATTCGTTGTATTCAGCAGTTTGTTTGTGTCTTACACGTTTATCATTATTTATTTTATCTAACTTCGTTGTATTCTGCTAGACATTCTTAAGAAATATTTTTAAATTAGTGATGGAGTAATTTTTATTTCACTCGTTTCCCCAAATGTGAGAGGAGATGCAAATCATTATTTTTCAAATGACAATACACACTTAAAACTCGTGCAGTAAAAAAATCTAACGCCTAAAAATGATTATATTATCTGGTTCACATATTTATTTCATGCATTATTGTGAATAAAATATTTAAATTTGCGTATTTTCACCGTACACTATTGTACTGTAATTTAGTGTGGCAGAAGTAATTTACTTGACAACCGTAGTTTGCGGATTTAATTTTTACAAATATTTTTTTTCCTTTACATGGTATTCATCATACCAAATGTTTACTTTGTGTATGCAGTTCTATATGAAGCTACTTATACCCACATTACAATCGCAACTTGCAAGATTCTTTTTAACCGAACGTAGAACTATGATTTAGGTTCTCAAGTTACAATCGTACATTACAATATATGATTACTGATGCACATTATTCAGACACAGGATTCGCTGAAAATATAAAATTTGTAATTCACTTTGTTCTCGAGATGAGCTGCTCAGAAACACACTATAAAAAATAGTCACAAGTAAAATTTTGATAGCCAGACAGACAGAGAAACAGCTAGAAGAGAAATCTCACCAATATTGTATCTTCGATGACGCTCAGTAAGTTCATCATCGAAATTGGTGCTACTAAAAAAGTTAGTTAAGCGTTCTTTGCCCTTCTCACTCTTTCACGTGTTGTTGACAAACACACTCTCAAACTGGTTTACTTTGCCTATGCTCATTCTCATCTATTGTATGGAACGATCTTCTGGAGAAAAAGGCCTCTGAAAAAGTGTTTTTATCCAAAAGAAAATGCTAAGACTGATCAACTCAGCTCCTTTTCTTGACCCATGCAGAAAACACTTTAAAGGTGTTAAGAAGGTGTAAACACTTTGCAATACTTCCCCTATCTTTTCTTTTCATTCTTCAGAGTCTTCTTTCCGTCAAAGCGAACCAAGAAAAGTTTTTAATAACAATCACCACCACTCTTATTTCACAAGAAACTCTCAAATGGCCCAGATTTATCTTATTCACAATACAAGCTTTCTGGAAAGGTCACCATATTAAACATGTATACAAATCTACAATCATATGCCAGAATGCCTTTTTTCAATGAGGAAAGGAAAATCGCTACCAAGATTCACTATTCTTCCAAAAGACTATCTACTTTCAAACTGTTTCTACAGTGTAGCTGAGTACTTGGCTTCTCAGTCATGACTTTGAAGCATCCGACTTGCTATAAAAAAAATTGTGCAGTTTGTTTTGTATAGTTGTATTAGAAATTTAGTTTAATTAGATTAGTATACAATTTGGAATAACTGACGAGTCTTTGCCAAAGCATTGTGCTTGTAAGGCGTATGTGACAATTATGTAAACAAATAAATACAAATAAATAAATTCAAGTCTCTTATTCGATTCTCTCTCGAGATATACTACGAAGACAGAAAGACAACAGAGCTCAGTATGAATTTTCAGTATCTTGAGTGATAGCAAAATAAGCACAATTTCGAGTTATTTATCCAATTCGTTCTCCACATATCTTGGGAACATTTAGGCTTCGCTAACGCTCAGTCTAGTCCCACCGAGGGCATGCACCATAGTATAACTTAATACTACCTAATCAGACTAGACGCACAATAAATAGTTTAAATTATCCTGCAAGCTGACCTACAGAAAAAATGACGGACAGACAGTAAAGAAATCTTGCCCTGAGTGATAGGCTTCGCTGACGCCCAGCCTAATCCCACCGAGGGCATGCACCATAGTATAACTTAATACTACCTAATCAGACTAGACGCACAATAAATAGTTTAAATTATCCTGCAAGCTGACCTACAGAAAAAAATGACGGACAGACAGTAAAGAAATCTTGCCCTGAGTGATAGGCTTCGCTGACGCCCAGCCTAATCCCACCGAGGGCATGCACCATAGTATAACTTAATACTACCTAATCAGACTAGACGCACAATAAATAGTTTAAATTATCCTGCAAGCTGACCTACAGAAAAAATGACGGACAGACAGTAAAGAAATCTTGCCCTGAGTGATAGGCTTCGCTGACGCCCAGCCTAATCCCACCGAGGGCATGCACCATAGTATAACTTAATACTACCTAATCAGACTAGACGCACAATAAATAGTTTAAATTATCCTGCGAGCTGACCTACAGAAAAAATTACGGACAGACAGTAAAGAAATCTTGCCCTGAGTGATAGGCTTCGCTGACGCCCAGCCTAATCCCATAGAGGGCATGCACCATCGTCGAACTCAATGCTGCCTAATTAGACTAGAGCTTCCAGAATGTGCGGAAGACAATATCCTTTCTACTGATATATTTTGTAAGGATTCGATGGAAGTTGTAGGTCGTTTTAAAGAAACCTTCTTTCTTATTTTAGCTTTGCTAGCATTAAAAAAAATTCTCAACGTGCATAGATCTCTTATCTACTTCCTCTCCTGTGTCTGAGTGTGCTTCAACATCTGGTCAACTGAGTACAGTTGTTATCGCAAAGATAACTGAGGGTAACAGGGAGCGCGATTGTTCCACGGATGGTGTCCACTGAAATGTCTTACTTATCTTTGTCAGAAGGCCACCAGTTATGCAATGCCAGTTATTTTTAAAGTCAGCTTTGAGCTGTACTGTATGTTCCTAGGGTTTACTTTTACTTTATATTTGAGAGGTTTTCTAACTTTGCCTGGAAAAAGATTACCTCTTTTCCTATTTTCCTTTGCCAAAAGCATTTCTTCTTCCGGAACCTTACCTGAATTATCTGGTTTCCCTCTTTAGAAATTCACCACAGTAAGTTCTTTATAGTGGAATTGTATAAGCAAAACGCGAGTGATAATTCTATTGCCTTTGTTAAATGCCACATGCAATATATATATTTTTATTCACAGGAGATACTCTTCACAGCAAGGACGACCTTTTCAAGAATTTTATCGTGTAAGCAATGTTTCTACGCGGTCTGACTAGGAAAACTAAGGTGATGACACCAGCCGCGTAAGCCCAAAAACGAATGCAACAATTTTATCTGTTCAGTAAACTATCTTCATAATACAGTTCAGTAAACTATCTTCAATACCATGTTTGACAAGATTTTTATAATTTGTTTGAAGTTTGTTTTTGATGATAAAAGGATTGCAAAGTATACAGGATTTTTGCCATCTTTCAGTGATACAAAAAACTCAGTAACACTATGTTTCGAGATCTGCAATCTGACCTCTTCTTCAGGTAAATAACTAACCTAATAAATAATTACAAACTAGGTTAAACAAACAAATGATAGCAGAACGTTGTGACACGCGTAAGTCAGGAATCATAACCACCACGTTGTGTGTCAACTTCACTAACTCTAAAACATGCACTTAATAAAATATTAAACACAACACTAATTATTAAAACTGAACTACAGAATACAGATCGTAGTAGGTCTGCATTCACCGACCAATCACCTACGACTGATTTGTTTACTTTAACGTAGTTTGTAAATATGTGTTAAGATAGTTATTTACCTGAAGAAGAGATCAGATTGCAAATCTCGAAACGTAGTGTTACTGATTTTTTTGCATCACTGAACGATGGCAAATGTCCAATAAATCCTGTTTCCTTCAAGATTTTTATTCTTCACGAAAGGCTTATCTTGCATCAGAAGAGCTAGATTATGCACATAACTTCGACCTTTTTTAAGTAAAATAAATTTTTAGCATCACACACACACGTATTTTTTAAACTTGTATTTGTACTACCAACCCCCGTCCAATATAAAGACAATAACCATCAATACACAATTACAGCAGGAAAACTTAAGACCAACAAACAGCTTGCAGTTAGCAAACCTTTGCAAGTTTAACTTGAAATAAATAATATGAACCTTTTTTTTTTTAAATCATCGCAAATCAGGTATCGTTTGTTGAAATTTGGGGTTCGGCAAGAGGATATTTCGTTGGGGGATTTTCGTCCCGGGATCCCCGACAAACTGGGATGGAAACTTGGATGTCAACGCATCGTTATGGTAGTCGATACCGTTTGTCAGGAATTGCGAGAACACGTTTTCCACGTTTTAAACATTTATAAATGTCAATGCAAAACCAAATGAGAACCTCACAAATAAATCTGATCAGAATATTTATTGATTATAATATGAGAATTAGAACTACTTTATTACGCTCTCAAATAAACTACGGCAATACCTGTCTGCATGCAACGGACCCAACGTTAGACCAGTAACATATACGAGGTTTGTCTTCAACCCATCATCTCAAATTCCGTTGAGGTTTTAGCTTCAACCCTTCTGTCCAAATATTGTATTATAAAGATGCACGATTTGGAAAATTTGTGCAAAAAATGTCAAAACCAAACGGATTACATAAAATAAAAGTATTATTATACTTTATATGTATCATATCTTTTTATGGCATGTACTACTTCCATCTACTAGGTATAGTAATGAACATTAACTAAGCGTACTTTACCCTTTTTATGAGTAACTGTCTGCTCCGAGATAACCACGTATATGGTTCCTGGAGGTGTAATTTAAACTCCTGGACCGAAAAGCATCAAAATATACTTTCGCGCCAAGAAATCATTAACATTGTTTTGATGGACTAGTTTTATGTCTATTAATTAAAGCGTATGTAATAAACTGATGTAATATCGAAGGACCCAACGGAACGAACTGACTATAACTTTTCTCCCAGATTAGTGAAGATTTATGCTCAAAACGTTCCTTAAAAGGACGCAAAAAGTTGTGAGGTTTGTTCTGGCAGTGGCGGTTGCACATTCTGACTAACTAACCTACTTCTCATGAAACTGACAGTAACTTTTCTGCCCTTTGACCTTTAGACCCCAAAATTGATAAAGGCCTCCCTTGGACCAAGGTAAACCTATGTACCAAGTTTCAACTCTCTAAGACCTTTCTATCAAGAGTTATCGCACAGATAGACAAACAGAGAGCGGCAATTTTAAGAAGTACCTGTCGGGTGTTTGATGACAAAAATAAGATTTTGAGCAACCTGTTAAATTTTTAGTATCTGCAACTAATGTGATCCTATTATAAGAATCAAAATCAAAATATTTATTGTTCAAAGACATATACATGAATAGAACATAGTCATGAAATAGTTTGTATTATATAATAACAGAACTATGTATTATATGTTATTAATTCCATAACCTAAAATATTAACTGCTATTATACAAACTATGTCATTAAAACTAAAAATGATAGACAATCACTCATCCGGTCATGGCCCTAAGGAGCCCCGTCCAACAGCTCGTCCACAGAGTAAAACGCATGTTTTAACAAGTACTGCTTTAAATCTTTTTTAAGGATGCCTCAGATGAAGAAGTTTTCACCCCATGCGGCAGAGCATTGAATATTTTGGGATCAACATTTGACATGGATCTTTTGGAGATGTTGCTGTGGTGGTGCGGAATGATGAGTGTAGGTTTTTGAATGTATACATTGAGACATAAAATATAAACAGTGAAGGCAAAGTCAAACGGTTTTCATCAGTGAACACTGCCCGACAACTGTCACGACTACCCAGGCCACACATCACTCTAACAGCTTTTCTTGCAACGTTGAATGCAAAATTCGTAGTCTACTGTTGAACATTGGAAATCAAAGAGGTAAAATGAAATAAAATGAAAAATGTCTATTGAACACGAAAACAAAACATATTCAATTGGTGAGGTTAGGACTATTAAGTCTTCTCTTACACCTAACCATAAAAGGTGAAAAGCTGTGATACGGAATAAACAATTAAAACAAAATCATATGTTTTAAGAAATGTAAGCCTACTAATTATTAACATGCGAGTTCAACAGGAGAATGTTACAAGGACATGAGTATTTACTACAAAAAGTTTTAATTTAGGACATGTACTCCAGATCAATTTTAGTTACAAATACAGTATAACATAATATGAAATAAAAGTAACAATTTTTCGAACTTGTTACAATATCCACTAAAACTAGTTTATTAGAATCTTCAACTATGGTGACCTCAATGACGAATTTTATAAAATTTTCACGCTTTAAAATGTACTTAATTCGATCGCCCAAAAACACTTACTTTTCTTATTGTTGTTGTTGTAGTCACAAATATTGACATATGTTTTAAGAATATGTTTAATATCATGATACTATAAAGGAGATAAATTCATGTTTTTAATTAAAGTAATAATACATGTATGTTAACGTAATTATACATAATTATAAATAATCCACATAATTAGTAGATATCTTACGTGAAATAATTACTAATATTCTTATAACTGCTTCTTGGGATTTAGAAAAACGCCAAAAAAGCACGCCATAACGATAATAACTAATTAAAGTTTGACACTTATTCCAAAATGTTTATCAATGAGTATTGTGTAAAGTATTTTACAACAATGAGTACGGGTTAAAATGTAAAATTATCTTGGCATACGACTAAGTGTCGTCTGTAGTGAGAAGATATAGAGTTTTAGCCCTTAAGGATTATTTCAAACCTCAAACAGTTTCAAACACTTATTTTTTGCAGTATAATTGTGGTTGGTGTGTCATTTTAAATATATGAATAACTCACTGGTGGGTCTATACTCTTGATGAACTACTTGATGAAGTGCTAAACTACAGTACAGTAAAATAGTACAAAAAATTATATTTTACTTTTTTCAGAAAAAGATTAAATACAAACAAATCTAAATAAGTTTTGATGAACATGAATTATATTTTGAAATGAAACATCTCGCATTACTACAACCGAAAATACGCGCGTAAAAGCGTTTGAAGATCAACATTGTTATTATTGGACTAAAAACAAAGAGCCACCAGAGCATTCCGGTTCTTAACTTACTGAGAAACAGATTATCAATTGATTTAATTAAACTTTTATTAAGAAAATCTTCTGTTTAGTTGTAGGTTTCAGAGCAGTATTGTCACAACGCTCTGTTCTTTGAACATGTGGAGTGTTTGATGTCTAAATTAACTATTAAATACAAAACGTGTTATAAATTTCACTTTTTTCAACAACGCAAATGTTTTGGTGATAAGCGATTATCGCATATATAGATATATTGTATATATCTTATATTTTAACCATCAGCTAGTAAACAGACGCCTTCGCTTACATCATCTCAGTCTTTTATAACACTTTTTGTTTATCGTTCCTAAAGGAAATGAAATAAAACTGAAACTTTAAGTACTAGTATCCAAAGGCGATTTATTAAGTCGTTTTGGAATAAAGAGACTACGTTTTACTTGGGTTTATTTTGGCGCTCTTACTTAATTAATTCCTGGTTATACTGGAAACTTCTAAGCTGTTTTTTTATTTATTTCTAATTTGAAGAACACAAATTTAATCCTCCTTGTCAAAGTGCCTGTGACCAGAGCTAGTCGTGCCACCGCCGTGGGCCCGCTAGTGTAGCGTAGTCGCTCCGGCACTCCTTGCCAAAGTAGCTGCGACCAGAGCTAGCCGTGACACCGCCGCGCCGTGGGCCCGCTAGTGTAACGAACTCGCTCCGGCACTCCATGCCAAAGTAGCTGCGACCAGAGGTAGCCGTGTCACCGCCGTAGGCCCGGAAGTGTAGCGTAGTCGCTCCGGCACTCCATGCGAAAGTAACTGCGACCAGAGGTAGCCGTGTCACCGCCGTGGGCCCGCTAGTGTAACGTAGTCGCTCCGGCACTCCTTGGCAAAGTGGCTGTGACCAGAGGTAGCCGTGTCACCGCCGTGGGCCCGCTAGTGTAACGTAGTCGCTCCGGCACTCCTTGGCAAAGTGGCTGTGACCAGAGGTAGCCGTGTCACCCCGTGGGCCCGCTAGTGTAACGTAGTCGCTCCGGCACTCCTTGGCAAAGTGGCTGTGACCAGAGGTAGCCGTGTCACCGCCGTGGGCCCGCTAGTGTAACGTAGTCGCTCCGGCACTCCTTGGCAAAGTGGCTGTGACCAGAGGTAGCCGTGTCACCGCCGTGGGCCCGCTAGTGTAACGTAGTCGCTCCGGCACTCCTTGGCAAAGTGGCTGTGACCAGAGGTGGCCGTGTCACCGCGGTGGTCCCGCTAGTGTAACGTAGTCGCTCCGGCACTCCTCGGCAAAGTGGCTGTGACCAGAGGTGGCCGTGTCACCGCTGTGGGCCCGCTAGTGTAACGTAGTCGCTCCGGCACTCCTTGGCAAAGTAGCTGCGACCAGAGGTAACCGTGTCACCGCCGTGGGCCCGCTAGTGTAACGTAGTCGTTCCGGCACTCCTTGGTAAAGTGGCTGTGACCAGAGGTAGCCGTGTCACCGTTGTGGGCCCGCTAGTGTAACGTAGTCGTTCCGACACTCCTTGGCAAAGTGGCTGTGACCAGAGGTAGCCGTGTCACCGCCGTGGGCCCGCGAGTGTAACGTAGTCGTTCCGGCAAGTGTTATTGGGGTTATGGACCGAAATTTGTGAAGTCATAATTTTTGGTCTGGAGGAGGCACGGAGGCGGCCCATTGTACGGGAACAATACTGTTAGCGCTCGTCGTTTGTGCCTGTCGCAAGCAATATCGACATCTCGCCTGGCCTTCCTTGCCTTGGGTTAGTCACCGCCGCGGCTGCGTCCGCAACAATTCACAATTAGCAGTTAAAGTGTTGTCAAGTACAAGCATAAAAATGAAAATGCTAAGCCGATTGGAGGCGGGTGGAAATTCGTAATTTTACCGCCTGCCGTAATTTCACCTTCAGCGGCCAGTTGTGTGAATATTACAATTCAGATGCCCCCATTTCCTATATCGCCCTGGCGTTTTCTAACTCTACAAAGAATATAAAATATTTTACAATAATAGGTTTACTTCCACCTCTGTATACTGCTGTAAAATCTGTAGTATATTAGTAAGCCGTAATTTTTTGGCTATGAAGACGTGTTTTCTTTATTCACATATAACTCTTTGCAGATTTGACTTCTGTTAGGTATAAAACTAAATATTGAATCTCAGTGCCTTAAGAGATGTCGGTGATGACAATTTTTGTAAACTTCTTTTCCCCTTTTGGTTGTAGGGATACTGTATTTACGTTTTACAAGGGTTTGCTAGAATCTGTGTAACTCGAAAACTATGTTAAAATTACTTTATATGTGTTGTCCCTAAAAGTGTTTTTTATGATCTTTACGTTGAATTTTATGTTACAAACATAATTAAAGTTACAGTATTTTATTTGATTTTGACCATTTAAAAAAATTTAGATTTATATATTGTATAGTTTCAAGACTTCATGAAGCACATGGGTTAGTTTTATTACATCGACCTGTAACTAGAGCTTCAGAAGGTGCTAATCTTGATTGGCCCTGTAGTTGTTCTTGTTACTAATTTCATCTTATAGGAAAACGCATTCTTATTCCTACCACGAGCATCATTTTATTTACAGTTAAGATAACATTAAGAATATAGAAACAAGGCAAAAGCAGCAATTCAAATCTCTTTCATAAAGGTGTAAAGGAAAGGTAAACTTTTCAACGTCAGGTATTCTCTCTCAAACATTGAAGAGCGTGAGGCTAATGGACCTGATGTAGTTCAGCTAATTACCAAAGGAAGTAGTTATTAATATTCTTCTGGCAAACGTAGAATTTTGAAGGTTATAACTTTAACTTTCCATACCAAAACCAGAACATGGTTTCTAAATAGCTTGCGGAAGTTTCAACCTATATTGTCAGAATTTGTAATTCTGGTCTTGGCGGTCCGAGTATGATAAAGGTTAACTGTCATTTAAATTCCATGTGTTAACCGTATTTTATATCAACAACGTATCCACAACAGAACCCAATTGGAAAAGCTAGTCCTGCATGGATAGAAAACTATCACCACCTAGTATCCGAGCCTAGTATCCGAGACTTCCAGAAAACTCGCTCTGCCCATAGTCGTTACTCGCTTAGTACAATCGAATAGTGATGTTAGCTGGGAATATTCCCAGTGGGAAGGGAATTTATAAATGTGGAATATTTCCAGGGAACTTCCCGAAGGCTTTAAGTTCCCAAAACGAGGAAATTTATGAAATTGCTCATTTAAATGGTGTTTATTCTGTCTTAAAACAGTTTAGAAACCTTAATAGGTGATAAATAATCAACAATAAAGTCCACTAATCAAAATGAGTGTTATATTTCATTGCAAAAACTTCATCATGGAAGAAACTGAAATGAGTTTGGATATGATGATGCGATGGAAGATGAAGATGATGAAAACTAATTATTAACACACAACAACTAGCCTACACTTGCTTACTGTGCACAATTTAATAATAGACAATAAAGTGTTAATACAAACATATTTGTCTTTTTCTTGAAAGAACTGGTCTGAGTAAATAGTGAAGATATCAAATGTAATTTTAATAGTCACAATTATTAAAAATGCAAATATTTATATATATATATATATATATATATATATATATATATATATATATATGGTATAATTTATAAGTTAAAATGACCTATTAGTGATTTGGAAGTATTTTGAACTGTTTTATAACAAATATGGAACAATTTGTAATAGGTTTAAAAATTTTGTAATTTCCTTTGATACTAGAAATACATGGTTGTTAATGATCCACCTAGTAATCATGTGGTATTCAATGACATTTATAAATGAACACATGTATCACAATTTTAAAATTTATGTGAAGGAATTAATACTCGCATGGATTTTATTTTTGAATATAACTCTTTCAGAATTGATTTATATGTTCATATTTAGATCTAAGGGATTAAAAAAAAAGATATTGAGGTGCTCACTGACCTATGCTTTTAAGAGGAAATCATAAATTCCCGGAAATCTATGAATTTTGGGAATATTTCCGTAAATGTTCCCTAGAAATTTTCCCCCACGTATAAATTCCTAGAAATTTTACATCACTACAATCGAAATCCATTATATGCATACAGTTTTAGTATAATGTGACTTATGTATTCACTAACTCTCCGATGGAAAATATTAGTTACTTATAGGCTTGTGCGATTCGTGAACTTTGGCAAATTCTACAGTTTGAGGTACACGTCCACAAGAATAAAAGTATAAATACGCATGTCATCTGATATCGGTGACTATTTCCAAGAATCGGGGTTCCTCTATACTTCCCATTCGATAAAACGGCTATACAAACTGACATATTTGAACCATGTAAACATAAACATGACTATGGAGACAAGAGACTGAAATCACTCTGCTTACTATTGATTTTTAAATACTGTTACAGTAACTCGAATTTTGCAAAAAAACACTGAAAACGGTGGGAGAAATCGTGTAACGTAGATATAAAGTTTACATTTTTTAAATTCCCAAAATTTTACATCAAAGCGCTTTTGATAACAAATCTCAAAATTGAACCCCGCAAGAACTTGAGAATTTGAAAAATCACGCCTCATGGTATATCAACTTTAATTATATCACAATATACGGTAATAATTATTACATACATTATTAGTTTTAATATTTGTATTTGAACTAGACTGAAGGTTTCGAAAGTAGATCATACATCAGAAGTATACGTCTTTACAAATGGACTCTTAAGTGCTTCTGTTTAAGTCTAATTGTTTTGTAAGTTCACAAATCGAGGACCTAACTATGAGCAATTTGGAAATATGAATCCAGCACAATAACAAGGTGAACAAAAGTAAAATAACTTTCTCTTGCTCATAGTGTAGCCTTAGACTTGAAAAAAGTGAAATAGTTGTAAAAATTCTGACATTTATTTAACGTTGGCGAATTGGTGATGTACGTAATTAAGAATATTTTTAAGCATTCGAGATATAACAAAAGTGTTTGTACAAACCGATATACGTGATTTTCTTATCAAAACAAGGAATAAAATAACACCTTGTATGCATATTAGCTCTACTAGCGGTATAAATAATTTTAAAAATTAACTCACATGTGTGGTACATCAATCAATCAATCAAATAAGTTACTCTTATCGTCAATAAGTGGCTGAGCTTTAGCGAAGCCTATAACTCGTGGGGACTGGACAAATTTAATTTCTGTCTGTTTATCTGTCTATCTGTCCACACGATATCTCTAAAACGAACTGACCTGTAGACATACTTACAGTTGAAGCTGGATTTATACATGAGTAACACTGAATTCGAAGATGGTTCATGTTACTTCATGGGATTTGGCTGAGCGTTAGCGAATATTTTTACATTGGTCTAATGGGTATAATGGTAACGAGAAAATAGAAGATGAAATATGTTTGTAAACAAAATCAATAGGCGTGTGACGTAATGACGCGTGTAACCCAACACATACACAACCTTTTTTGGTGACTGCGTATGTAGACTTTTATTATTTAAACACTGGTATGAAACACAGTTAAATGAACAAAGATCTGAATGTATTATGTGGCAAGATATGCTGAGAAAGATTTCATAAGTAGACTTTAAATTTTCTATGAAACTTCATTTCTACAAGAATGAGTTCCATTATGCGTCATTTTGGTGTGAAATTCTTTTTGTGTGATTCTCTCTCTGTCTATCTGTCTCTAGGACATTTCAAGAATGAACTTTAGATAGGAAATTTTGTATGCAACCTCAACGAAACCTGTTGCGACTCGGAGTTAGTTTATTTGGGCTTTTAGAGCCCGAGGCCGAAATGAGGACAAATGCTGAAACGGAAAACCAAATCGAAAGACACAGACCAAACCAGAGAAGTTGCGGTTTGACAAACCGATGAATTCTAAAGACGCCATAGTTATCATCAGCCACTTCACTGTAGTCACCCCAACTGTCATCATTTTGATGATAACATAGGTGCAATCCGATGATCACGAAGTTATCCCTCTCTTGTACTCTGTCTTTCCTGTATTTCTTTTTTCTCGATTAATGGGGTGATTTACAACTCTGAGCTTGTATCTGATGACCCTTTTATTTTCAAAGATAAAAATTCACGAAGCCTCTGCTTCATAAATGATGCAGCTAGAGAAAATCCCTTAAGACTGGATTTTACCTATAGCGAATTGAAATAAGAAGCAAATTACTAAAAGAACTTGCTGGAAATTAAAACTTGAAACAATGTATGTATTTTACCATTAAATGCCTTTGCCTGCTCTTCAGCCAAGCAGCATACCCTGCATTGATCAATAACCACACTAAATTACACGTACCTAAACAGTTACTCTTAAAACACAATATCTACATTCCCTTATAACAGGGTATATCGCAAACTATTTGATAGTAAGGCTCTTACACGAGTTTCCTGGATAGAATATATCTTTAATAGTGTTATCAACGTCGTATACGATTTGATAGGTTGTATATTAATTTTGTGTATACTGTTGTAGAGCCTGTTATGTACACTTAATCTTTGTTATATTGTTGTTATTGCACACGATATTTGCAGAACGTTTGTGTGCTATCTTATCTTTGCAGTTTTATCTTTCGCGGAATGCAGTTCGATTTAGTTAGACGTAAGGCTTCCGGCTTCCACGAAATTGGCTGAGGCCCAGTTCGCTTTAGTTGGACATTGCGTTGTTGTTTTGTGTTACAGTCAAAACGTTTGAGAGATCCAAAGACATATATACATATGGGATATGGAACAATACTGACCGATAAAAATAAAATTTTCAAGAATTTGAGACAAATCTAATTGGAGAATACAACGGAGAGGAGATATATTAAATAATATTGTTTAAATAGGAAAATCTGTCATAATCTGGTACTCCAGTCTTAGAAAGACCTTAGAACATGAAAATACAGGGATGTCTTTTTATGTTCTATTCATGTTGTCTAATACAATCATATAATACCATCTACTACTTGGTTTATACATTCTAATAATATTATAAAAGCGAAAGGGCATTTGTTTGTTTGTTTCGCTTAATTCGAAAATCCCTCCGGATTACCCCCTACAGGTCTTTAAAGTAGCGAAAATCCCACCTTAATTGAATTGCCTGTTAAGTATAATCAACTGTTACACGTAAACATTATTTTAAGGACACACAGCCATAAGTTTAATTTACTAAACCACAGTCTTTGATTTGTTTACAATTATGGTTTGTAAATTATCTAAGAAGCAACCATTAGTGTTCACGCTTTTTTAGATTTCAGCGATTAGTAAGCACCCTACCTTAAAAATATCCCTTACAAAATGTTCTAAAACATAACATGGTCAGAATTTGACTTTGAAGATTCCCTTTGAAGCAGTCGGCAAGAACTATGGCAGATGACAATTTTCTGGACTGTGCTGTTGAGTTAATGTATCAACTACAGCTCTAAATGTTCTAAAATATTAAATACATATTTCAGTTTATAAAAAAAAAAAACACACACACAAATAGTGTCGTTGTTAATGTACAAAAAACTCTACATTTTTAATCAAATGTTACGAATTAGATATAAAAGATAAGTTACTATATAACTTTTACTATAAATTTAAAGGCTGTTAAAAACCCCATTTTTCGTATCTGTTAACGAAAGAAGGCTCAGATATGGGTACGTATATATTACCTTTGATCGGGAAGGAAGCAAAATTAACATTGGCATCGGAAATATAATTCACTCAAACCAAAAGTGCTCATAGAGGTGTAAACCCTAGGAAATTGCGTGCGGAGCCGCGGGTAACTGCTAGCTATTTCATAATTCTAACTGGAGAATTTAAGCTACATTTTTCTTTCAGACTGAAATTACTTTAGAAATTATTTTATTAGCCTTGTAAATTGTAAATCTGTCAAACTGTCATAGAATCTTATGATGGTTATGGTTTAAAATATTATTTTAGATAAACTTAATTTTTATTAAGGTATAATAACTTTTGTCTATAAGGTAAAAATCACCAGGCATTAAAACTAATTATAATTAATAATATAGAAAACAAGAAGACGAACAATTACGTGTTGACACATTGTGTTTATGCTTTTACTTTCCACTGTTGAAGATAATTATAATATTTTATATAAACTGAGTATTATAGCATATCAGGGTTACAATATTCTGTTGTTCGTAAGTACAATAATACTTCAGTAAAATTTAATTAATAGTTGTAGTATTTTTAATAACTGCAGACAGTAACTAAGAAGCCTACAACTGTACTGTACTCGGCAGCTTGCTCAAATAGTTCTCCAGAATCCCGCTAGAGCGCAGAATCATTCGCCTTTCTGAAACTTCTATTGATGATCATACATCATGTGTACTCAGTACACAAATTACCCTGGGAGTTATTTATTTATTTTGACTTATAAATAGCTACAGGTCATCAGTTACCTAAATTAGCTATATTAAATAAAACAAAAATTAAACAAAAATTATACTCTCCTCTAACCTAAGTGCAGTGCAAATTACAAATAAATTAATAATTATACTAGCTCAAAAAACAAAATGAACGATGTTATTCTTAACAATAGAGGAAAAAAACTTTCACCTTGAAATAAATAACATGCACAACATCTTAAAATGATATAAGAATTAAATTGACAGAGCAAAATGAAACACTTCTAAACAAATAATATCTAGATTGGTTACAAATAACATACAAAAAATCCTACAAATAATCCAAAAACTTAACTTATTGGTAAGAATACTAAGAATTAAACAGATTATTACAGCTTTTCGAGTAAAAGTCTCAAACTAAAGGTTTTAATTTTCCAATAAAATCTTAATTAATCTTTAAAAATCTTAAAATCTTAAAAAAAAATAAATAAAATCTTAATTAACCTTTTAATTAAATCTTTAATTGTACACATTTTCAGGAGGAACTCTCAGAATGGAATTTCAGGGCGAAAACAATACTGCTTTATACATGTATACTATTTTAATTACAGCTTCATTCGCATAATAAGGTTTAAAAGATTCCACATTCCAGCCCAGTTCAGTTTTATAAATTAAAAAGATGCATTTATAATTTTTTTTATTGCACTTTGGTATTCGATCACAAATTTTCCCAAAATTAAAAATATCTCTATATCATTCACTGGTTTGGTTGAACAGTAGACAATTATTGTACTAGATAGTTTAAAAATTAACGTAGAGGAAAACGTTGTGCTGAAATAACAAAAGCAGTTTACGTATAAAACTAGAATTAGTGAAAGTAAAATCTTCAGGTTACCTAAAGTTAATAAAGAACTCTATAGACAATCCATTCAATACATAGGCCCAAAATTATTTAATCAAATGACTGATGAAATCAAATCGAGTAATAACTTAAAACAATTCTGCTCCTTACTAAAATCCTGGCTATTTACAAAACCTGATATTGCTTTTTTAACGAGTGTATTAATTTAAGTTTTATGCAACCACTTATAACATTATTTACATCATTATAACATAATTTTGAACCTGATTGTGTAAAACTATCATAATCATAGTAGTGTGTGCGTGTGAATGTATGTTTTAGAATGTGTGGATGTTCTATCGTATGCATGTAAGTGTACGTATGCGATTTTTCTAATATTTGTATGTAATTTTATGTAATACATTAATTACATTTTCAATTATTTTAATATATTTTTTTTATACATTTTTTGTAAAATTATTTATGATTTTAAAACATAAGATTGTATATTTGTATTTCTTTTCAAAACAGTTTTTTATTCTTTACATTTTCTGATTAGTTTCTAATAATCAATCTATATTGTATAAAAGTCTGCTAGACGTATTGCTTTTGGTTGTAGTTTTGTTTGTAGTCTTGTGCAGAGGTCGCGGAAAGCAGTCTGTTGACTTTTTAGTGTTTTATGTGAGAGCAAGCTACAAACTGTTTATTTGTGTATTGTTTATCTGTTACACTGACCAGCTACTTGTTTTTGGTCAGTGACTTCCTAAGTTTTTCGTTTATTGTAAACATAAATGTATATGTTGGAAAATAAATATTTATTTATAATTTGGCCGCTGGATTCCAAAAAATTCTTAATTATTTTTTAGATTTTGAACTAACTTCAGTTTTTTTTATACAGATGTGTAACTTGGTGTACAATGTAGTCTAAAAATACAAAACTGCATACAAAAGTTTACAAGAGAGTACATTTGAAATTTTTGCATGAAGCGGTGTTCGATTTCCGACAAGTTGACTTTGATGGTTGTACTTGTACCAGAGTATTTATAGTCTTGGTGATTCTGCAATGAATACAGTGTGTCCACAAAGCCCTGTAACACCTTTAAATAAATGTATTGACACAAGAACAACAACAAGAACATGTATACACAGCACAAGAATGACTTTAACATAGGATTCAAGTGTACTTTTTACATTAGTTTATCGACATGAGCACCATGAATCGCCCTGCAGACATCCAATCACATTGATTTCCTCCCATATTTTGACCATAATTTCTGGGAAGCTCTGATTCGTTGCTTTAAGTGTTCAATATAAAAAAAGTATGATGTTACACATTTCAAGGTAAGTAAAAGGGAGCCTATTCAATAAAAATAATCCGGTTTAAACAATTTTAATCCAGTCCATTTTCAATACAGAAACACAACAACAAAGTCATACCTCTTTAATTTCTCACCAGACTTCAAAGCAAGTAATAGTTGAGATTGTAAACATTAAATTGGAGAGTGCTTCTTCAAAACTTTGAAAAAAAATACTTACAAACATTCAACTCAAGTCCGCGTTTCCGCTTAAACGTTTTTGAATTTCAAAAGACCGGTGATGAATGTTTTCCGCGGTTTCGTTTACTATCTTTAATCTACCTGTCCGCGTTTTGTTCAATAAGTACTAATTGATAAAGCCGATAACTCTGTTTCCCCGAACTTCTTATCTTATCGATAAATGCTGCGTCTCCACTGAAATCACAGGATCAAACATTTATAGCTACAAAACACACAGACCTTTTCTTAACGAAATTGCCATGATGACTGTTCTCGTATAAACGTTAGCCACACATTAATAGATGACTATGAACAGTAGCGTAGCCAGAAATTTCGTTCGGGGGGGGGGTCCGAAACCGGGGGACGTTTTGTGTGTTATTTGCCAATGAATTCACTGGTAAAAGGTAAATACCAAAAATATGGAGCTTTAGTAACTACGCCTTATAGAAAGTGGAAAGATGTAATAGGCGAATTAAACTCTCACAGCAACTCTAGTACCACAAATTGTCTTGTATAGCTACAGAAACTTTACGAAGTTCGATTCTGGCCGAGTAGAAGGCACCAAAGTGATGTTGGATTCACTGGATAAGAAAGAAAAAGAACAAAACAGAGCTTCACTCAAGAGTATAATTGACACAACTATATTCTGTGGGGAAAATGAAATACCCCTTCAGGGACATTGGGCCACTGACGGCCGAAAACCCTTCAGAAAAGGAGGGCAATTTTCGAGCGTTGCTCTGGTACAGATCAAACTAACGGTCGGAAAATGCACCGGAAAACTGTACTAATTAGAAGTTCGGCTACTTTGGATTTCACTGATTGAGGTATTTTGAATGAGTTATAATGGCGATTTTTTGTATCATTACACTGTAGACGAGTATATAATTATCGGAAAAAAATCACTTTCTGTCGGAAATAAAATACACATAAAAAACTCTTATGATTAGAACTTCAACTACTTCGGACTTCGGTTATTGAGGTAAACGTGGTATATTTTTTATTGAGTTAGGACGACGATTTTTTGTTATCATTAAACGTACTCGACTACCTATATAATTATCGAGAAATAAATCACTTCCGGTCGGTAAATACCGAAGAAAAGCTCTCTACTAATTCAAGTTTTGACGATTTTGGATTTCACTGGTTGAGTGGTTGAGGTAAAAGTAGTACTTATAATTATGTTAGGAGATTGATTTTAGGTATTAATTCAACGCCGACTAATAAATATATAATTATCGAGAAAAAAAAACAAAAATAATCACTTCCGATCGGAATATACTAAGGAAAATGAAATAATACCTCAGTCAGTGAAATCCAAAGTAGTCGGAACTTCTTATCAGTAGAGTTTTTCCGGTGTATTAACCGACCGGAAGTGATTTTTTCAATTTTCCTTCTATAATTATATAGGTATTAGTCGGCGTTCAGTTGATACCTAAAATCAATGTTCTAACATAATTCTAAGTACCACTTTTACCTCAACCACTCAACCAGTGAAATCCAAAATCGTCAAAACTTGAATCTGTAGAGAGCTTTTCATCGGTATTTACCGACCGGAAGTGATTTTTTTCTCGATAATTATATAGGTATAGTGTACAGTTTAATGATAACAAAAATCGTCGTCCTAACTCAATCGAAAACACCACGCTTACCTCGATCACTGAAATCCAAATTAGTTGAAGTTCTAATCAGTAGAGTTTTAAAGTGTATTTTCCGACCGAAAGTGATTTTTTATATTTTTTTCGATAATTATTTACACGTTTACAGTTTAATGACGCTTTAACTCAACGTCGTAACTTAATTCTAAGCAGTCATTTTACGTCCCCAAGACGAATTTGAACGAAGTGGTCGCTAATTTAAACTGTTCGCCGTGTTACGGTTCAGGTTACTTTGCGACGTCACGTGACTGCGCCCTATAGACATACCGTGATTACACTATACTATCCGAAAGGCCGAGCCCAAAAGTATCTTGGGATACTTTATAATTTAACGAAAGGACAATTATATGTAACAACGGTCACTTCAATCAATTAAATCAATCAATTTAATGTTTGTGGACAAGAGTAATGATAACTCTCCTTTTTCCTCCTGCTCCGTGCTTTATTTTTTAATATGTCTTAAAATTTCGGGGGGGGGGGGGGTCCGGACCCCCTTCGCTACGCCACTGACTATGAAAGGTAACTCAAGTAGTGAAAACAAAACTTTATAAAGCAGCTGGTTTAATATACATCTGTTTCGTAGAATGATACAGTAGCTATGAACAATTAAAAGTGTGACATGACTTCTTGGATACCCTTATAAAACTATTTATTTTTATTATAAATAATGCTTATTAACTATTAGTTGCATTTAAATACAATGTAAATCAAATGTCGTCATTTATTTACATAAATATAAATTAAGACCCATTTTAATGTTGAAATATCACTACAATCTAGGTTTAAAATATTTTACTACAGCAAGGCAAAATTGGGATGGTTGAAAGTAAGGTGCACATTACCAGACTGCGCGTGAATTAATAAGTTTAATAGTTTAATTGCTTAAAACTACTAAGGGAGCAGGGGATGCCCCTGTTAATTTCACATAGTGGTCTGCCTTCAGATCTGCAGTTCATTCGGTACAAAGGGCTATATTAAAAGCCGTGATATTAATTTCGTTCCTATATCTAAACCAAACAGAGTCTAAGATATCGTTACGATAAAAATTGTTTTAATTAGACGTAACAATAAAATTTCAATGCTCATAATTCAATAAACCTAAGAAACTAAATGATTTTCACGACAAGATGAGGTTACAAGAAACACAACTGTATACACAAAGGTAAGTTTAATTAATTAACTGTACCGAAATTTGTTTTGCAGGTATGTCACGCGAGTACCGAGTATTCCAGAGCTAGCCTTTTAATACATACCTTCTTTTAGGTGATAAATATTTCAAAAAACTTGTGTATCGAAATCGATTCCAAGTATTTTATTGAAAATAAATTGTTTTACGGATTAGGTTGAATTGAACTTCTTGACATGTTCTTGGAAATTTAGATGAGAGTGTTGTCTGTTTTTAAACTAGCAAATTTACCGTGCAGCATCTGAAATCTGATGCTGTTGCAGACTTGACTCCTGAAATCTGAAGTCGTGTACTGCTACAGCATCAGATTTCAGATGCTGCACATAAGAGGAAGGTGAACTGGAGCTGGACTTAACTTTCACATTGAATCAACCCTTCCCACCATAGCTACTTTATCTGTAGCCGATTTAGTTTTTTAATGAGCTAATATTCTAATTAGTACTCTAAAACACTAATTGGGTTTCAATACACCCTTTAAATGTTTCTTGTATGTATGATTTTACAAGATTGTTGTATTGTATCCGTAAATAAATTAAAGACATTTTAACATTTCACGAAAATTACGAGTGTTTTTATGAGTTTTTAGGTATTTCTCGCCAAGCGAAATCATTTTAATGATGAATAGTTGATTTTTAAAAACGGTTGATTAAATTCTTTTATAGACCCAAGCGGACAGAGGAAACGCTATGTATGAAAACTATTAATACTATTCCACGTAAATAAAAGAATGCTTTCTATAACTGGCCTTATACTTTATAGTTCCTAAAATGTAGTAAATATATCAACAAAGTACTTGAAGTTGTTTACAATAACATTTACATATAGTGATTTTGTTCAAACGTACTATGTGGGAAAGAAACTCCGACAAAGTACACATAATGTATCTCTATATTGTTTCTTGGGCTCCAATATAACACACTAGCATTCTGATACCTTACTCTCTAGCAAGTTGCCTCTCTTTCGCTACTAAACATAGCTGATGGAGAGTCTACATTCACTTATGATCCCTTATGAACGATTATATTCATTTACTTTCTTTACATAAGCAACAAACAACCAGGGGAAACTAAGATGTAACTACTATTTGACAATTTATGCACATTTATTTATTAAACAATTAATGAAGAAACTAGTTACATATACATTTTTTGGAAAGCTGTTGCTGAAAGGATCGGAATCCCTTGATAGGGTATCTCTACCTTTTTACCTCTTACTACGATGGTTTGACAGTGGGTGTTAATAAAGGTTCAGAGATAGGATGGTCTATACAAGTTGCATCGGTACTCTGATAGTGTTTAGTCTGATAGAGGTTAGAAGTTTATTCGCCACGGAAGTGAACACGACTGTAAAATAAACACTCGTTTCGTTTTTGTTCTCTTTGAACAAGAAGCAGAGAAATTGCTAAAGGACCTTCCGGAGTGACAGGATGTTCTGGATGGGTAAGGCTTGGGATAGGAGCTGCCTCCTGAAAAGATCCATGAGGAAGGATTTAGGGCATTAATCTCAGTCATGTCTCCATAGAAGAGGGGGAGGACAGACAGCTCTGTACCAGGATGTTCTGGATGGGTAAGGCTTGGGATATGAGCTGCCTCCTGAAAAGATCCATGAGGAAGGATTTAGGGCATTAATCTCAGTCATGTCTCCATAGAAGAGGGGGAGGACAGACAGCTCTGTACCAGGATGTTCTGGATGGGTAAGGCTTGGGATAGGAGCTGCCTCCTGAAAAGATCCATGAGGAAAGATTTAGGGCATTAATCTCAGTCATGTCTCCATAGAAGAGGGGGAGGACAGACAGCTCTGTACCAGGATGTTCTGGATGGGTAAGGTATGGGATAGGAGCTGCTTCCTGAAAAGATCCACGAGGAAGGATTTTGGGCATTAATCTCAGTCATGTCTCCATGGAAGAGGGGAGGACAGACAGCTCTGTACCAGAATGTTCTGGATGGGTAAGGTTTGGGATAGGAGCTGCTTCCTGAAAAGATCCATGAGGAAGGATTTTGGGCATTAATCTCAGTCATGTCTCCATGGAAGAGGGGGAGGACAGACAGATCTGTACCAGAATGTTCTGGATGGGTAAGGTTTGGGATAGGAGCTGCCTCCTGAAAAGATCCATGAAGAAGGATTTTGGGCATTAATCTCAGTCATGTCTCAATGGAAGAGGGGGAGGACAGCTCTGTACCAGAATCTCCAGTCAAAGGGGCCAAGGGGTGGCGCGCCCTTATGTCCAGGCCAGCAACAGCCCTTAACACTAAGGGAGTCCCACCAACTTCAAGAGTTTTCTCCCGCAGTAGACCCGATCTACAGATTGGTTTTTGCTGTATTAAGTTCAACTGGATAGTATAAAGCAGCCAGAAGTGAGCCCTCCTGGGGATATATAAACAGTTACTGGGGATGGTTCAGCTTGGTAGATCTCTGTTCAGGCTCTTTACAAATAATTTCTTTGGTTTCTTAGTAATCCTGAATTGAATCCTATCATATCGCTTCCTCAAGAAATCATAATTGGTGTTTCGGGAATTGGTTTTAGGGGGTGTCCATAATTGGATATTATTTTTGCAGGAACGGAATGATATCTGGTTTTGAGTCAAAAACAATTTTTTAGAGATATTTTTTTAATTAAGTTAATTGAAAATGATATAACGACTCTCTTCTACCAGTTTACCAGCATTACCACTCAACAGTAAATACCAGTATCTCATTATCATGTATTAGGTTCCTACAAAAAGTTCTCCGGGATTTAATAGGTAAATTTCTAAATGACATAACTTCAGTAATACTGACTCGAACCGATGAAAATAAAGGCTAGCAGAATAAGCATAATTTGGCCCATGTGTCACTCGTAAAAATTCAGTGCTCGGGATTCTATAGAGTCGACGAAAGCAGTTTTTGCCTGGTCCCAATTAGCGAAGGTTCTACTGGTGAGATAGTTATCGAAGTGCTTGAAAAGGTTGTAGTGTGTTGGCGAGATGACTGGGGGGGGGATTGGAGGGTACGGTTGGAGAGGCAGAACCTGAACATTCAAGTCATTTCATTTTTGGATGGTGATTTGTGCAACGTGCGGACGGGTGTTGTCGTGGAGCAGGATCGGTCATTTTCTGCTGACCAGGGCCGGCTGCTGCTGACGCAATTTTCGGTACATTTCGTCGATTTCCTCGCATTAGGACTCTGCTGTGATGGTTTGGCCAGGTTCCAAAAATTTGCATCGTAATCAAATTCTTAGTTTAATTTTAACTGAAAATGAAGTCGAACCCGTGACAAAAACTACAAGGATGGTTTGAAAAAGGACAAAATTTGTCATGCCCCTTAAATTTATAAATTCCCAAAAAGACATTTCCTTTACATTTTCAATTTTTACGACTCTCAAGTGAAACATAAGCAATTAGTTTCATCTGAAAACAGATGAAAAATAACTAAGTTGATAAATGGCCTAAAAAGCGTATTAATTCTGACTTAAAAAGATATAATTTCATTACTAAGAACAATTTCCAACCTTGGAGACCAAAAGGGCCACTTAACTTAGCGAAACACGTAGTCTAGTACGTTATTGTCTATTGGAGAGCCGAGGTATCTTTTTGTTCTCTTAGGACAAGAAGATTATAAATTGCACTTAGCGCTATAAGAACCTTAGCGCTGCTTCCGGAGTGGAGAGGGGCAGTCTCCTATCGAGATCCATGAGGAAGAAGTAGGGCACTAATCTCAAATTCATGTCCCCCCGGAAGAAGGGGAGGCCAGCTCTAAAGCTACGCGCCCACTGCGTCGTCACTGCCGTCATCGGCGTTCCGCACCTTCGGCATGTCCGATAGAAAGTCTGGAGCTACGAACTTTAGAACATTACCGTGACGGCGGATCCGCCCGACCGATCCAGTACGCGGTTGGTACGGCATTTTCTGCGTTCTACGCTGGAATATTTTTACAATGTGAGAAGAGAAAACGTCTGGGAAGAAAGTGGACCTGCGATGAAACTACCAGGTTTTTTTTCATTTTCTTAATAAAAAAAAAACCGTTATTAAGAAAACGGACCGTCAGCGTTATTTTGACGTCCGTCGTTATTTTGGACGTCAAAATAACGTTCTAAGTTCGATTAGTCTCTTCTCTATATAATTCTGGTTCCAGCATCGGTTTTAGTGTTTCAAACTTGTGGTTAGTCATCCTGAAGTACTCAAAAAACGTAACGTCACCTTCCACAAGGTACGGGAACAAAGCGTGAAATTCACCGCAAATCAACAATACCTTTTTCTGTTAATGTTATGAATACCAAACCTCCTTTATCTTATTTTAACATTCTCCTCTTCTTCTATAAAAAACGCACTCACTACCGCAATTTCCTCCTCCACATTTTTCTTTCAACAGATACTCTCCCAAACTGACTTCTGTTTTGGCAGAAGGCGGATGGAGGACAGTGCGGAATGCTCGATCCAGTGCGCGCACCCCCTCTAAAAAATGTCGTGACTGCCGTGACGACCGTACCGGCCGTACCGACCCATTTGGGCGCGTAGCTTAAACCGGCCTCTCCAATGAAAGCAGGCAGGGGGTGGCACACCCTTGTTGAGGCTAGCAAGAACCTCTCATACTTAGGGAACGAACCCCACCTACTCCGACAGTCATCTCCCGCAGTAGACCTATCGAATTGCCCTTGCACCCCAGAATATTGACATTTGCGGTTAGTGACATGCCGCTCCTGGACATCCATAAAGTTGCCCAGATTTAAGTGACACATCGGTTTTTACTTTACCCAGTGGTAGGTTCAACTGGAAGGTATAAACCAGCCAGAAGTGATCCCTGCTGGGCGAGACCCGAGGTTCCTTACTGCGCAGAAAATGTTACGTGCCAGTCATGAATGGACAAAGGCGAGTTACAGAAATGTGACAGCACCAGTCCCGGTGTATCGCCATGGAGGAATGGGGTTAGTTGCATAAACAAGTGCTGATGTTTATGTTACCAGTGCGAACTTGCCAAAGCAAACTACGGCCGACTTAATCACGCAGCACCTGTAAATGCAAATAGACCTATTTACCGCTGTCTAAACAGTGCACAGGCTGACCGTCAGGGCTGACGCGACTTGATTGGGCTCTTTAATGAGAGTGATCATCTAGTCTTGTAAGTGTTGGAAGTGTTGGAAGTGGAGCGCGAGTGTTGATCGTTGCCTTAATATGATGTAATTTCATGACACTTATCGTATAATGTCTATTCGTCGAAGTTTTACACCATCGCAAATGAGGTTTACTTAACTGGGGCTATGTTCCAATATATTCAATGTACCCCACATACGCCGGGAGAAAGTAATCGAAGAACGCGATTCAGTATAGAAGTGCTGAATCATCGGTTGGAACTTTGTGTTAGTAATGTTTCTTGTAACGAGGCCTTCAGCGACTATGGCCTTTTCTCCTAACTCTTGTAAGCTTTTGTACTGTTTGGAATGAAGCAATAGTGAACTGTTTCTAACCTATAAAGGTAGTAAGTACACAGTTTTATCACAAAGAAAATTATCCTAACCTAAAACGATCGAGAGGCATCTTTCCCGCGTAAACCATTGTCAACAGAAACTGGTGCGATTACACTATTGTGCTATATTTAATGGCATCATCGTTAGTTACTTTTATTAAATACAAATTAAAAATTAAATACAATTTTCCCTTTTCCTGTATCTCACGGACAAGAAAAGTATTGGCTCTTATAAAAAAGTCGAGACGTCCCAAAAAGTAATATTTGGCTACTTTGCTAGTTTTCAAATCTTTGCAGTTTTTAAATATATAACTTGAGGAGATTGTCTATGCCAATAAAAGGGACAGGGAAGTTCCTAATAAGTTGCGAGATTTTTAATTCTACCTACTACTTAAATTATGCAATCAAATTCTTTTGAGCGATTCTAGAAAAATGTTATTTTTGAAATAGTTATATGAATGTGAATATGCTTTATGCCAATGGCTATATCTAAAGCATTACCAACGGCCACTAGCCTCTCTATTGAAATAGATAGTGTGCGCCTCCTTTCTTAAATAAACTGTAGGAAACTGAAATTGGATCAACCTTTATTTAAGAGGATCTTATTGAACAAATGACAGATTCACCAGCGACACTTTGGATGATTAACTTAAAAATACTAATGGGCCTCTACACTCTGTAATGCTTGTCTACTTATATGAACTATCTAGATATTGCAGTGAACTTAATGCTTTGAAGTCCTGACCGAATCCGTCAAGAAAGGAATTCACCACTCCTCGGTGAATGACGTAAACCAAATAGAGCTCTCAGTTTCGAGAACCCATCAAGCTTCTGGATGCGGCCAATTTGTTCTGGCTACAGAGCGCATAGGACAAATTGCAGAGCCAACAAGCTTCAAACATAGTTTTGTTAATATATCATAAAGCCATTTACGGTTACGGCTGTAAAACGCTAAGTGCTGATGGTTTGTTTTGTAACAAAAAGAAATTGCCATTGTAATATTTGCGTAACGTACAGTTTGGACTGAATTCTTATATTTCCATTATTTTACAATCCATTTTGTATTGGTTAGCTAGCGTAATTCTTTTCACTACATTATAATTTATACAATTCAAGATAAATTAAGTCCTAACGTCTCGGGAATTTGATCGTTGAGTAGTCTTGACGTCGGACTTTGGATCCCTGAGTTAGAGATAGCGCAGGTTCAAATCCTGTCTAGTGGCCGTTCCATTTTTTATCAGTACCATCGACCTTGTACTGTATCGACTCTCCCCCTTATTCTGTTTGATAAGATCCTCGCACAGGCCAGTGGCCCATGAGGACGGACAGAATAAGGCTTAGAAGGGGATCGGCCTTTCCTTACTAAAATCATAAAAGTAACCGAAGAAATCTCCGTCTCCTATGAACTGACAAGTACAAAGCCTGGGTTAAGATAGGTGATGACTAGGTAAAAAATTGGGCAGTTTGGTTTTATATAATACAAAGTAAAAATAGGCATTTCTATTGATTGCTATCCGTTATCTTCCCAAAAATAATCGTATGTAACAAATCCTATTCAACACTTCTTTCAAAGCACGTTTGAATGTTTATCATGAAGTACCCTTCTTATAAAAACAGAAGTAAAATGATCTTTTTTAACTAAAAAAAAAAAATTTGTATAGCAACCCAACTGTTTCTTTTTCTCAACACTGGTTCTTGTGGCCTCTTTGACGACAAAAACCTATAGTAAGACGCTATGTAATTTAGTTAAAACTCAAACTTTTATTTCTTATAAATTTTCATAATTTAGAAATTATGATTACATGTTAACCACATACAAATTTAAACTCTCAAAGTCATATATGGACGAAAAAATTTGCACATCAAGAGTAATTTTTGTATCTTAAGGTAGTGCCCTTAGGTTTTTAAATATTTGTTATTTACTTAGTCGCAGTCATTCCCTGAAGAACAAAAAGAAGAAGCAATTTTGTATCCCTCCTCAAGGAATTACATGAGTGTTAAATTAAGTATTTTAGCCAATTTCTAAACCAGGCCCAAATATAAGTGGGCCATAAATAAAAATTTTAACATATACCACTAAATTCTACTTCAAATACCTGCAACCCCTCTTGGAATGATACAATATTTTTAAATGATTTTTCTGATCTCAGAAAAGATATCCTTACTCAAAAGGTTGTGGCCAGAATTTTTTTGAAAGTTTCAAGAACATAATTAAAACGTAAACCAATGCACAAACGTAACATTGAAGTGCGGATAACATATTTTTAAGTCTACTATTCTCACCCTCATTACTTCAATTTATTAAAATACTGAAAAATAC
Source organism: Homalodisca vitripennis (assembly GCF_021130785.1). Classification (NCBI taxonomy): domain Eukaryota; kingdom Metazoa; phylum Arthropoda; class Insecta; order Hemiptera; family Cicadellidae; genus Homalodisca; species Homalodisca vitripennis. The sequence continues at coordinate 148,057,775 of NC_060215.1, forward strand.
AGCACAAACAGGACAGTTTTAGAACAATTAATAGCCACAATTCGAAATTAAGAATAACTATTCTCATCGTTTCACATCCTCAATGTAAAATTTAAGGTGCTGTAACGTTTACGTAATCTGTTTGGCTACTGATCGAGATTTTGGACAGATCAACCAAAAATTTGATTTTTTTACGTCAGAAGCGCGCCTGGCGTGGCTCGATACTCCTTAACAGTTTCGGGATTGCAAAAATTGCCTATCCTCACGCGTGGGCGCTGCAGAACTTTTATATGGCATCGATATGGCTGATAAGCCCTTACGTTACTCCAACTGACCCTTCGGTTGATAAAAGATGGATGTTTGAACTGGATTGTGGATCGTTTCAACTGGATATGAGCGTCTTGTGTGGACTTGGAAATTAGGATTGCTCGAGCTGGATCCTGTGTACATGTACCGACGACTTTTGGAATGGAGTCCTCTTCTTCTTTCCGAGGATTTTCATTATTTCGAACTGGATTGTGGATCGTATCAACTGATATGAGCGTCTTGTATGGACTTGGCAATTAGGGTTACTCGAGCTGGATCCTGTGTACCGACGACTTTTGGAATGGAGGCCTCTTCTTCTTGCCGAGGATTTTCTATTATGGGACTAACTCTGGTGGGCTACTCCGGAGCAGTACCGGATGCTGAGATGTGAGCGGTGGCGTGGTAGCAAAATAACACTACTGCGACTCAATACCGATCATCACTCGACTTCTCGATAACTCTCGACCTACGCTCTGGACTCAGGTGCGGCGTGTTTGAAAATGGACCTGTGCTTGGCTCACCGTACCCGATAAGTCGTACTTATTTCAACTAACATTGCCTTACTCAGGTACTTTTCCAGTAAAAACCTTATGTTAATCAAAACCGTGATTTTGGAAATTAATGAGGACTTAACCACATTTATGTTGCTAGGAGATCTTTATGTCATTGGAAAACTTCCTCGCCTACAACTTAATTTCTGCTACAATAATATATCTGTATATGGTTCATGTATGTAAAATGCTTATTTCAGCTGGTGAGCTCCGATATACATTTGTTTTGTGTGTTTACCTGTATATATATATATATATATATATATATATATATATATATATATATATATATATATATATAGGACTTATAATTAGTAAAATGTTGAACTCTCTTATATAATCTAAAATAGGAAGGATATTTCTGTGCCTTAGTATTTCACATTTGTGTATGCTTGTTTTTTCAGTAATATTACATTACCGTAAGGATCAATGGGGTTTGTAAAATCTAAATAACTCATCTCTAAACAAATTTATTAAATATAAATTGATATTGTCACTAAGGGGAGTCTGTTTATTTTAATAATTTAGTGAATCACAAAGTAGCATACTTTCAGGTCATTATCTATGGTGCATCTTATCTGGCTGTGATATTCTTTGCTTGCCACTGGTCAGTAGTAGTATTGTTATTTTAAACTAATATACACTATATGTTTAGCTTCACAGTATGCTAAGAATAATTTCATAATGTTTGGTAAGCAGATGTTGAGTGAAATATTTTACTTGTTACTTATATTAATGGTTACGGAGGTGATCTGTAAAATACTTAAATGTCCATATAATTGGTATAATATTTTCTGCCTTACGATTTGTCAATACTCGATCTGGCTCGGATAGGACTTTCCCCGTTAAGATTCCGCAATAAATGAGGTACCTCCCTAAAACTTTGTTCCAACTTAAAAATATTATCTACACACTTAAAAGTAGACTTGAGCTGATCCAGCCTCGACCTTCCCCCTGAGTGATCGCCGGCAGTACGTCGCATCGCATTCACGTCTTCGATTGTAGCAGTAAATGTCATCGTGATAAGTAACAAAAGGAAGGGCACAAAATACGTTTTTCCATCGGCAGGAATCAACGATCCGTTATGCCTGAAACAAAACAACCCGAAAGTCAAGATTTGCTACAAAATACATCTTCGGCATACACAAGATTGTGCACGATTTCACAGAATACATTTTCTCCAATGTTACTGTCTTATTCCCGTGCTGCAGAAATGTATGTAAAAATATAGCCCTATAAGAACAATATTAAACCTTAATCACTTGTATGCACTTGTTTTTCGATATTAATAGGTTTGAGAAAAAATCACAAGCTGTATTTTACTACATCATTTAAATATTTAAAATTATTTTTTTTTAAAGAAGAAGCCGATCTCCCTTTATGCTTTATTCTGCCCGTCCTCATGGGCCACTGGCCTGTTCGAAGATCTTATCAAACAGAATAAGGGGGAGAGTCGATACAGTACAAGGTCAATGGTACTGATAAAAAGTGCAAGGGTCACAGACAAGATTCGAACCTGCGCTATCTCTAACTCAGACTCAAAGTCCGACGTCTTAGACCGCTCGGCCATCGGCAGGTTTATAACCTGTAAGTAGTTGTTCTTAACAGGCTTACGTTTGTCAGTGCAATGCGTTTTATACTTTCATTGGTGCACCAATAAGATGCGTGCTGTATAACCCTGAAGAGGTCAACCAAACCAAACAAATATGTTACTGAGCTCAAAAAATTCACAACAAAGACGTATATAAAATTATTAATTTTGAGATGGGTGGAATCATAAATTTCGAGAATGTATACAGTTTTTATTAATTATTTGTATATGCCATATCTTTTTTACAAGTATTCAAATAAAAAAGTACGTAATCTGATTCTTGCTTCACAAATTATCAGGTTGGTTCTTAATTAGTACAAGACAGAACTCTAGCATATTTTGTCAATTAAAGATATTTTTAAGGTAATTAAACATGATTTTATATCAGAAAGATAGCAAATAACACTGAAAGCAGAAATGATTATACGATGTGTACAGAAAACCTTTACGTCCCTTATGTGACGACCTTGCTTCAAATCTCGTTCATTATCAAAAAAATATAAAAAATTCCTTTTTTGCGAGCGTTTCTCAGAAATATTTCTGGTTTTTTGAACAACTCAATGTCTAACATTATACTTATGACTAATATTATTACTAAATGAAATAAATAATCCTAATCAGGTAGACAGGTAAAACGCCTTAGATGACTCTTGTACTGGAAGGATTCCTTAAAATCTCAGGGAGGCCAATATACGTGGTGGGACTGAAATAAGAGAAGTTTCTCCTGCCCCCACCTCCAGCCTCACTTTTCAAAAGTGAAGCTGTTTATCATGGCGGGTGCTTCGCTGGGAGACCCCAAATCGGGAATCGCAAACTCTCGCTAAAGTTCTACAGTTCTCCAGACTCTAGAATTTTATGTGTCGTGGACTTGGTCAATACTCCGCACAGTGTTTCCATTTGTAGCATATGAACATGAAGCCGTTAGGAGGATACGTGTTCAAAAAGTTTCATATAGTAAACATAGCGTAATGCTGCGTTTGGTATTCTCTGAATTCTGTTGGTGTACTCCCTCGATGTGCCATAAGCGGGACAGCAATAATAGAATACTGAAAGAACCAGTGACTGCATGAGTTAAAACTGGATTTATTCTGGCAGCATGTTTCTAAACCCATGCAGACCTTTCAAACTGCCAACTGCAAACTCGCTGAATTGCGCGAGTGCCGTGATTAGGTAATGTAAGGTCATTGGCAAAGTATGACATCTAAGGTATTTACTTTAGTACTAAGCGACAAGCACTCATCGCTAAAGTTCAGCCCTCACTGAGATTCTGTATAACATTTTGGGGCGCCAGATGGAGCATATTACACTTCTATCCATTTAGCTTAAGGTCATTATTGACAGGGGATACAAGTTAAAGATCAGCATCGATCTGAACAATGGCCTTATCAATGAGTTTCGAATGATATGACAAGTGAAACTGAAAACCATCTGCATATTGATGGATAGTTCAGTTCCGGACACAACTGGGGAGGTCAGAGGTGTAATTATTAAACAACATAGGACCTAGGCAGTTTCCTTGAAGAACTATAGGATGTTTTGCTAGTGCAACTGAAGTTGCACCTTCCAATGTTGCAACCTGTGATCTGTCATCTAAATAAGACGCAGTCAAAAATTTATGATCAATAGAGTCGAAAGCCTGCGACCAATGTAGTTCAACCAATGAGCTATCTATATTTTGCAACATCTTTTGCATCAGTTGAATCGTTGAATATATTCATCATGGCATGTGCTGTGGTTTTTTAACCAATATTGTCTGTTTGATAATATATTTGCATGCTTCGTTTAAACTACTATTTGGCGCAAGGCGATCTTTTCCTTAAATCTTTGACATGGCTGGTAATATTGATATGGGTCGTAACTAATTTGCCCCTTGTAGGGATGGTCATCTTTTGTATTAGACAAACAATGCTGGTTTTCCATCTTTTTAGAAATTTTCCACTTAATAATGATTTATTTACCTGGTGCGTGATGGCTTCTACAGCATACAGACTCTCACTGTTTACCATCTAAATAGACAGAACATCACTACCAGTTGCTCTATTTTTAATTTATTTCGTGGCTCTTTAAATATCATGCACAGTTACTGGCGAAAAATTATAGATGCAGTGTAACATATAAAGATTTATATAACCAAAATCTAAATAGTTTTTTAACTACTTAAGAAAATGTGTTATGCTGCAAGAAGGTTTTAGAAATGTGGTAAGATTTTGATACACTCATAAAAATATTGTTTTTATATTATAGTTTTCTCATTTTGTCTTGTGTTTTGGTTTTGCGTATTTTACCTATTACGTTTAAGATTTTTCTTTTATGGATAGTATAATGTTATTTTTAAAATCAGCTGTGTTTTGAAACGTTGGGGGCTTTTAAAATTTTTTAAATTGAGTAAATGCCTTCCTTATGATCATGAATAATTCGTATTTGTAATTAACTTTTTTAATTACCCACTATTTCCTCCATTTTTATTTATAGTTCCTTTACTATTGCAACTGTATATTTAATTCATAATGTAAATTTATGCTTGCTTTCCTCTCATTCGGCACTCTTTATATACACAAGGAACTCGAAATGAGCTTTACCTAGATGTACTTAAATATTCCCCATAATAGTAATTGTTGTTTTGTTTTGTTTGTGTACATATTTGGCTGTTCGATGTGCTTTGGGTGTTGTATTTAATACATATTATATAGAATTCTTGGTGAAAGTAGTTACTAAATAGATAGCTAAACATAAATCATAAAACGGGTCATGATATAAGTCTGTGGACTCGGTGAGAGATCTTGGAGTCTATTTATCGGCTACATCGTCACCTGACGTGCACATTAATATTGTGACTGTGACAGCAAGCCAGATGCTAGCATTTACCTTTCGCGTTTCTAAAGAAGCTTTTGGTGAGAAAACTTTTTTTCAAGCTGTAGATCGTCTCGAACACTGTACTCTAGTCAGATCCCCCTCACTATGCATCTCTTATACACGTTCTATAAAGTGTGCAAACTAAATTTTGTAGACTCTTGGGAACCCATAGAGGTAAGGAGGATCTCGAAGTCTCTTTGACGGCACTCGGGCAGAAATTTTTGCTACGTCCACTGGACGTAGAAGAAGAGAGTTTGACATTGTATTGCAGCACAAACTTATAAATGGAGTAAAAGATTCTCCAGAGCTTCTCCGGGGCATATCCTTCTTAGTGCCTGCAAGAAATAGATATAGAAATATATGGAGTAAAAGTTTCTCCAGAGCCTCTGCGGGGCATATCCTTCTTGGTGCCTGCAAGAAATAGATCTATAAATAAATGGAGTAACAGATTCTCCAGAGCTTCTCCGGGGCTTATCCTTCTTAGTGCCTGCAAGAAATAGATATAGAAATAAATGGAGTAAAAGATTATCCAGAGCCTCTCCGGGGCATATCCTTCTTGGTGCCTGCAAGAAATAGATCTATAAATAAATGGAGTAACAGATTCTCCAGAGCTTCTCCGGGGCTTATCCTTCTTAGTGCCTGCAAGAAATAGATATAGAAATAAATGGAGTAAAAAGATTATCCAGAGCCTCTCCGGGGCATATCCTTCTTGGTGCCTGCAAGAAATAGATCTATAAATAAATGGAGTAACAGATTCTCCAGAGCTTCTCCGGGGCTTATCCTTCTTAGTGCCTGCAAGAAATAGATATAGAAATAAATGGAGTAAAAGATTATCCAGAGCCTCTCCGGGGCATATCCTTCTTGGTGCCTGCAAGAAATAGATCTATAAATAAATGGAGTAACAGATTCTCCAGAGCCTCTCCGGGGCATATCCTTCTTGGTGCCTGCAAGAAATAGATCTATACATAAATGGAGTAACAGATTCTCCAGAGCTTCTCCGGGGCTTATCCTTCTTAGTGCCTGCAAGAAATAGATATAGAAATAAATGGAGTAAAAGATTATCCAGAGCCTCTGCGGGACATATCCTTCTTGGTGCCTGCAAGAAATAGATCTATAAATAAATGGAGTAACAGATTCTCCAGAGCTTCTCCGGGGCTTATCCTTCTTAGTGCCTGCAAGAAATAGATATAGAAATAAATGGAGTAAAAGATTATCCAGAGCCTCTCCGGGACATATCCTTCTTGGTGCCTGCAAGAAATAGATCTAGAAATAAATGGAGTAAAAGATTATCCAGAGCCTCTCCGGGGCACATCCTTCTTGGTGCCTCCAAGAACTAGATCTAGAAATAAATGGAGTAAAAGATTCTCCAGATCTTCTCCGGGGCTTATCCTTGTCGGTGCCTGCAAGAACTAGATCTAGGAGTCTTTTTGCGATTGGCCATCTCTTGAACAACTACAGATACCATTGTCCTATTGCCAGTCTTTACAGATTTGGCAATGGTGTTCCTGAAAATGTTTACTTTTGTGATAGTTAAAATTCCGCTATTGACGCATGTTTAGTTTTGTATAGTATTTATATTTTTTATACCATAGCAAGAATCCATATTTGTTAATTGTTCATTGTTCAGGGTATTCATTTGAAAACTTATAGCAAACTCGTATTAAAAGACTTATAGCCCAAGTATAAAAATTCTGTAAACGGGAGTGTATAGTAAAGGATTTACAACAGTATTCAGTGAGTAATTTTGTTGCTATTGGCAGTTGTACAGCAGTCTGTAGACTAATAACTACATTATTAGCTGCTGATACCAAACGGCTTAGCCGATTAAAATTTGTTTACCAAAATACAGCAATTTTATGAGCTTTAATTTGAGGTGTCACAAGGTATCAGTTACCATATCAAAATGTTGGCTTTGGGTTTGGAGAACCCACATTTTGAAAATATTTACTATACATTCCCCTCAATTAGTACTATACATTCCCGTTTACAGAATGTTGATACTTGGGCTATATATACGAGTTTGACACTCTGTACATTGATTACCATTGTTGTTACATTTGTATACTAGTGGAATGCCTTTGGTGAAGAATAAATAATAAAAATAAACCATAATTGATATGAAAAACAAGAACTATATCTGCGAAGTGTGTAGCGACAGTTACTGCAGCGCTCTGGCGGGCGGGTGGGGGTTGTAGGAGGTGTCGCAACCAAACCTGCTAGTTTATTCACCAGATCATATCTAAAAACAACTCGCAATTAAATATCGGGTATTCTATTTAAAACCTGTCTCGGTTCTTGCTCAACGGGATTCAAAATTGGCATCATAACTCAGGCGGGTACGTATCATGCCATCTTCGAGATACTTTACTACGCTACAATATATTGCTAAATTTAGTTATAATACTTTATCGATCTAGCCGGCAATTGCAGGCCGTATCTAGCTACTTGGAGGTCAGCTGTGTGGAAACTAGGTGTAACGAAGTTTGATTGTGTAGCAACATGGTCACTCCAGTAGAAATTGTACAGAGAACCCAGGATTCGGAACCCTGAGAACAAGAGAATTAAGCTTTTGTCAATGTCAATACTTCCAGACTCCAATTATAAAAGAAGTTTCTTAGTTTCTTTTTTTTTAAAGGAGAGGCCGATCCCGTTTTAAGACTTGTTTTGTCCGTCCTCATGGGCCACTGGCCTGTGTGAGGATCTTATCAAACAGATAAAGGGGGAGAGTCGATACAGTACAAGGTCGATGGTACTGATATAAAGTGCAATGGTTGGACAGACAGGATTTGAACCTGCGTTATCTCTAACTCAGACTCAAAGTCCAACGACTTACACCGCTCGGCTATCGGCACTCCCAGTCTCTGATTGGCTTTACATAACGAGATATAAACCATAGATTTAAAGAACGTTTTGTTTAAGCTAACCATATTAATATTTTCTTTACGTTTTGGTTCATTTTCTTTAAACACCATGTATCCTTAACACGTAATGTTAATAGAATAAGATCTGATCTGGTCTCTGATTTACTAGTAGTAAACTTAATAACGCAGGCCCTTACTAGAGTTCAATTACAGTAAGTCAATTTTGACCTTACTGCGTCGTATTGTTATCATTACGGACATCAGGACTTTAACAGTGATGATTCTAAATCTGTTATTATGACTCTAGTGGAAAATAAAACATAACAGGCAACTACTCGGTTGGTAGCCAAACTTACTAACACAGACCCTTATTAAAGGTCACTTAGGTAAGTCAATTTTGACCTTACTGCGTCGTATTTTTATCATTACGGACATCAGCACTTTAACAGTGATGATCCTAAATCTGTTATTATGACTCTAGTGGTAAACGAAATATAACAGGCAACCGCTCTGTTGGTATCGACAAGCATTTTACGTTTCAAATTTATACTATATCCATCAATACTTTTATTTTTCGGAGAGGAGTTAGACATTCTATTCTATTAACATTAGGTGTTAAGGATACATGGTGTTTAAAGAAAATGAACCAAAACCGTTAAGAAATTATTACTATGGTTAGCTTAAACAAAACGTTCTTTAAACGTATGGTTTATATCTCGTTATGTAAAGCCAATCAGAGACTGGGAGTGCCGATAGCCGAGCTGTGTTATGTGGAAATAATATACTTGAGCAATCCATGTTAGAAAGATTGTAGGTTTAATCAATATTATGTTTATTTTGACTGCCATTACAGATATACTGGGAATGCTCTCGAAAAACCCCTGAAATCCTCAACCTAACACATCCAAAATACTCGTATACTAACCACACAGGCAATATGCTTTAACACATTAATGACAATTTTATAAGTTATAATGATACTCTCGTTTACGTGTTTATTGAAACGAGAACATTGATACTGACGGAAGTATTAACAATATTACAACTTCTCACATACAAACATGTTGGTGCGAAAATAAGGATTCCTCCAACGTACCTCATTATCCTTAGGGATACCTGAGAACATATTAGCCATAAAGTAAGGTTTCACAACAACAGGCTTCCGAACTTGTTGCGTTGAGAATGGGGTGCAGGTAAGATGAGCTTCTCTATTAAGCAGCGCCGGCCCTACAAAGCTGCCTAGATATTTATCCTTTCAGGGGATTCCGATGCTAACTTCGTTGAAGGCTACGAGCCTGGAGAAGAAAATTCGTAGAAAGGTAAAGGGTTAAGGATGTCTTATGTCAACAGGCGAAGGTAAGGGCAGGTAGGGTTTAGTTGAGGTAAAATGGAACATTTTTAATACATGAGCTCAGTGATGCAAGAACCTCAAGACAACATGTTAAAATTACGGCTTAGTTTTATATAGCTGATTATAATCATTAACGATCAATAATCTATCAAGGCTACACCATAACCCAAACTGCAGGATAATGCAAGCGATGGATGCTATGTGTAACAGAATGTATAAATTAAACAATAAGTCTCATCAATAAAAAAAACGCTAAATGCAAAAAAAAACACTTTAAATCATTTGTGTCATAAATGTAAGTCGATTAATTAGCGTGAAAATTCAAAACATACTACATAAATCAAATTTCATTGTGTGGTCTAAATTGTTCATGAGTACTTTTGGAATTTTCTAGACAAACTGACTGGCTCTATGGTCTACCTTGGTGTATATTGACTCTTATACAGAAATATTCAAAATTTAAAATAATATTTGATGGTGAAGTAACCATATTCATCAACGAGGAGAATGTTAAAGTGTCAAATTTTGGAGCTTACGTGCCTGTTCCAATCATTCACGAGTGTGTCGTCTCAGTTTTACTACGTAATCCATTCACATGATATACTTTACAGATTATACATTTCTGACAAAATACATTGCAAATATTGAATTTAATTCCAGTTCACCTTCTTATTCGTGCAGCGTCTGGAATCTGACGCTGTCACAAACTATACTCCTGGAATCTGGAGTCATGCTCGTCTGAAGGGATCCAAAAAAGTCGGCGACGCAGAAGCTCATAATGAACTCTTTAGAGATAGTATCAAAATATCGAAGTGCACGTGATGAGATAATGAGAAGACGTCTTCACCTACACTACATCTCATTTTGTAGTCTAGGTGTTTCTGATGTCGAAATGATTAAGGTTCGTTTTGAGCTTCATCATCGCCGACTTTTCTGGATATCTTCAGACGAGCATGAATCCAAATTCCAGGAGTCTAGTTTTAGATTCCAGGCGCTACACAAAGAGGAAGGTGAACTGGAGCTAAACTCGACATTCACATTGAATCTACCTTTACCACCACGGCATTCAATTTCAAATTATGATTTAAATAATACCGTTGACACATTGAACTCTTCAATATTAGGATTGTATAATAAGTATGCTTCAATGGTAGTAAAACGTGTACATAAAAGATGTAAAGTCCCTTACATCTAGCTTACTGAATATATCCTTTACCTTATGGTTTATAGGGATTCACTTTAACGAGGAGCCAATGAGACTGTCTTGGGTCAATATCGTCATCTTCGAAACAGAGTCAAACAAAGTTTGCTTAACTCTAAATTGAGATATATAAATACATTGTTAAGACAGGAAATTATCGTCTGGAAATCTTTGGCGTAATGTAAAAAAGATAAACTAAGGCAAGCAGCCTTCTTTCCATATCAACATAGATTCATTGAATGAACTGAATGATTACTTACCCTCTTTTTCTGATCAAAACAATGGTAGTGCTCTGCAAACTTATTTGACACAGCTCATAAATGATCCTCAATATGAGCATGACAAACCGCAGTTCAGGTTAAAATCAATATTACAAGTGGACACACTTAAAGCAATACGTCGAATACATTCTAATATTGCTGGAGCTGATAACATTTCTATCTTTATGATTACGTAATTCGTTCTAATGATTAATAATTTTTTACTTCCAATCATGACAATTACGGAGAAATGGAAGTCTCCAACTGTCCGTTCTTTAAGATCCCATCGCCTTCTCTTCCTCTAGATTACAGACCTATCAGTTTATTTTCCGCACTCTCTAAGAACCTTGAGAGAATTGTAAACCGTCAAATCACTGAATTCCTTCACTCACATAACATCTCAAATGTATATTAGTCTGGTTTACATCACACGAACGCGCAAGCACACGACGGTGCTGAAATTGCTAGTAACAGGTGGTATTAGACTTGCCATGGATCATAAACCGTGTACAATATTGGTTTTGTTTGATTTTTGTAAGGCATTTGACCTCATCAACCATGATTTGATCACTGAAAAATTAAAGCTAATAGGATTTTCTGAGAATTTTATAGGTTAGATGAGATCATATATGAGTATGAGACGTCAGTGTATCTGTACTGATGAGCATTTTTCAGATTTGAAAATTGTGACAAGTGGTGTACCGCAAGGTTCTATCTATACTTGGTCCACTGTTGTTTGCTCTATGTACAAACGACATAAGATCTGCACTGACTTTTACTTTAATTCTTACGCTAACGACCTTCAAATATATGCACACTCTAATGCCACTACCATGAACGAAACCGTCAACAAAATAAATTAAAACATTACTAAAATTGTACAATGGACTAAAACCCTGCAATACTAAAACGATAATAATTGCTTTTTCTCGTCTCAAATACAATTGATAAGAACAGGTTGAAACGAAAGTAGTAAATGGAGCTGTAATACCTTACTGTGACCGAATAGCTTAGGACTAACCATAAACTCAACTCTAGACTGGACGAATTATGTTGTTGGCACTTCTAAAAAGTTGTTTGCGGCAGTTTATTATCTTAAAAAACGTCAACGATTTTTACCTTTTCATATCACTCTTCTACTTGTTAAATAACTTGTGTTTTCTTACTTCAATTACTGCAGCTCTGTGATCAATTACATGACTGTTGTTCTGAGAAAAGAACTTAAAAGGTGTCAAAATTGCTGTGTTATATTTAAAAATCAGACAGTCAGAATATTTTATAAAAGATCTCTATTCACAAGGATTTATAAGTAATGAAGAGAGCTCAAGAAACACGGGATCATCCATGCTGCGTATTGCTCACCAAAACACTTACATTTACTCTAGATCATTCACAGTATCAGATTGCCGTTCTTGGAACTCCCTTTCACCATCGGTAACAGCAGAGGGAGGCTAAGTACGGTTGTTTTTGGCATTATAAAAAATATCTTTTAGGGCAGAAGATCGAGGGCACGGCGCTCGTTGGCGAGCAGCGTTTGCTGTAGGCCTACACAGGGATTATGAAAGAGTAAATAAGAGCTGTTATAAAAAATAATGTTTTGGGTCTTTATTTGTATTGTGAATAGCGTAGAAAACTGTAACACAAGTTGTGTATAATTAAAAAAATAATATAATATCAGTTTGTTTATTTTTACATATTGTAGTGCATAATTTTAAGCGAAGTTAAATGTAAGAAAAGGTAATGTGGCCCTAATTATACATCTGTTCGAATAAAGGAATAAAAATAAAATCGTGGTTTATTGCACACAGTAGTTGTTAAGCCAGTGAACGTTGAGTAATAAGTAATGTACACTACTTCCATATCATTTGATAATCATCACCTGAATAGTAAATGGTACTTTATCTCACTCTTTTACAAAATTATGGCAGATTATTAAGAAAAAAAAATAAAATTGTGCAAAGAGCAGGAATAGAATATTTAAGCGAATTAGTCGAATAAAATAAGGGGGGAAGGATTTGGAAATACCCAAAAAAGTATTAGTAATATATTGTATTGACAGCCATAAATTGATTTTGCATACTATTGGAATACATTATTTTTTGACGGTGATTTTCCTATATGCATATTTTTCATTCATGGGTCTTGAAATGAGTATTTTCAGCAAAACTTATACCACAAAACGATTCATATTCTGTACATGGGGGAGAAAGCTCACAAATGGAACTTTGAAAGGATGCGGAAAGGCTCAGAATGGAGGACTGTAAACGGGAGCGTTTACTGATTCACAACATGCATGGAAATAATGACAGAGATTGCTGAACATGGGAACTGGCCAGGAGTACGTGGCCAGTTTCGGAAGAGTAATGGTCGGGAACTTGTAAGGAATGTCTGGTTCACACATGGGACAAGACCTCATAGATTATACACCAAGCTATACGTGTTCCGTACAGTAGTCGAAGGTGTTTTATGACTTATCACTGTTTAAAGTGTGACAATAATTGCCAGTGAGCCAGTCAGTGGGTACAGACGTTATTACTAAGGCAACCAAGTCAGGGAACGACTAGTGTGGGTGACCACTGAGTGATCCTAGCCTTACAAGAATCCCGTCTATCCAGTCAGTTGGTCTATTACTGTGCGAATGTTGAATTCAGCTCCATTTCACTTTCCGCTTAAAGTAAAGTACAGATGTGTTATTTTACCAGGCGAAGTTAGGGCTAATAAGCCCTCTCTAACACTTAACCTATGGACCAACAGCTTAAAGGTGACTTCCGAACCACCACCAACGGCCAAGCAGGCGGGCTGCTTGCAAGGACAGGATCGCTCAGCGTTCACCGTCCAAGCAGCAGCGTGGCTTGATCCGGTTATCTTGCGATAACCGTTGTACCCGCTACACTGCGCCATTCGTTTTTTTTGGCTTAGTGCAGCGTCTGAAATCTGACACTAAAAAGGTCTCATGGTCGAATTAGGTGCATTGTTGTTGATGAGAACACCACTTTATCTAGATTACACTGAATGGCTTTATGGTAGCCAGGCAGATCTCTTGTGATGTAGGTGTCTCTGATTTAGAATCAATGCATAGGGTTCATGTTTCAACGCTTTCCTCGACAACTCTTTTTGTATCTCTTCAAGTAGACTTGGACTTTAAATTCTAGGAGTCAAGTCTGTGATAGTGTCATATTTCAAAATCAAGTTTAAAATGAGCTAAATTCTACATTCTCATTGAATCAACCCTTCCCTCCATATCTGTGTTATGTGTATCTCTTACTAGTCCAGAGTGGTACAACCCAAGTGTTTTATTTATATATTTTAACTGTTTTTGCAAACAAATGGCATTGAACGTTCCTCAGGTGGGATCAGACAAAATTGTGATAGCATACCATGTTTGACAAGCTGTATGTGGAATGGTTTTATGGCTTGAAAATGAAGTTTTACAGAATAACATATGTCCTACATACATTTTTCTGTTCATAATTCAATAATCAACTAATATTTGACGATATTTATATTTTAAATCAATATAAAAGTATAATATATTATAAGAATACAGTATTGAGAATACTTATTTTTTTACTATGAGAAAAGTATAAGTAACGCCTAAAAGTAGAGACGTGTTGGCAGTAAATTTGTTTTACTAAATACGAGTATAAGGAAACATAAAGCAGTTGTTACCCAAATCAATGGAATCCTTATGGAGTTACATTGTTATGGACAAAGAATCAGCTGTGCTAGTTGTGATGAGGTTTAAAGTGGAGGGGGTATATCAAAAGGTTTACAGATATAACACGTTTTTTTAGATCATATATTTTAGCTCTAAACACCTAAAACCAACAATCAGACATTTAAATAAAAGTTTAAAACACTTGTCTGAAAATGTAAACTATATCAGTCCTGTTTACTCGGTATTTGTCGGTGAGTGAATTTCGACCCTTACCAAAACTAATACGGCTGAAGATTGAATCCTTTCTTTGGGGATGTTCCTATATCGGTTCATGAAATAATAGTGCTTATACAACGAAAATTGGCTATAGGCTCCATGAAGTACAAAGCAATTAATGAGTGGTGGGAGAATATCTCTAGACTCCTAGACCATGAAGTACAAAGCAATTGATAGTTGGTGGAAGGATATTTCTAGGCTCCTAGACCATAAAGTACAAAGCAATTGATAGTTGGTGGAAGGATATTTCTAGGCTCCTAGACCATAAAGTACAAAGCAATTGATAGTTGGTGGAAGGATATTTCTAGGCTCCTAGACCATAAAGTACAAAGCAATTGATAGTTGGTGGAAGGATATTTCTAGGCTCCTAGACCATAAAGTACAAAGCAATTGATAAGTGATGGAAGGATATTTCTAGGCTCCTAGGCCATGAAGTAGGAAGCAATTAGGCGGTGGAAGAGTATTTCTAGGCTCCTAGACCATGAAGTACGAAACAATTAATATGAGGTGGAGGAATATTTTTAGGCTCCTGGACTATGAAATGGGAAGCAATTAACAGATGTTGGAAGAATATTTCTAAGCTCCTAGACTTAAGAATATTTGTAAAATAAATGAACATGAGAACAGACGAAATGCTACTACGCGTATACATCGTTCTAAACCTTGGTTCTAACTCTATTCTTGAGGTCAGTAATTACAAATTGCTAACGGGAGGTTTATAATTAGCGTTGATTTGTTGATCTGGATTTAACCGTACAAGCGGTCGTAGTTCTGGGGAGCAAACTGGTTCTCCCCGACAGATTTTTTCAATAATCCTTTTATTTTATATGGGCTTTATGTTACGAAATTCCGGCAAAACGAGTGTGAAAACCAAACGAGTTCTTACTGTCAAATCACGTATTCAAATTCAATCACCTCGTTGAGCTTTACTGGTTTACAAATTATTGGTTTATATAAGGCTATATAATTGACTTAGAATAACGTTAAATGCTGACTCAGCCTTTACACTCTGCACTGTACTGTCAAATTGTCTGTCAACTTTGATTTCTTGTGTTTTTATTAAAATCTCACTTAAAGAACGCGGCGGATTTCACTTTCTTAGGCCCCTAAACCAGAAATATTGTGGCCCCACCGTAAAAATTTGTTTATGAGTGTTTCAAAATTTTTCTACCATGTTCATACATTGGTAGAATTTTTACATTGTAATTCATATGTAAGAGATTTATTGTTTGAAACAGTTAAAGTTCATTATTTTTTTCAAACAAGCAAATTATGAAAAAGCTATGAGTGCGTAGCAAAGTAAGCTACTACACATTAGGTTTTCTAGCTTTCGTGGAAAATATTCCTTAATTACTTTGTTTAAGTTCTTTCAGGTAGTATTTTTGCACTTGCATTAAAAATAGTCAGACATATGCAAACATCCAGCGCCTAGGCCCCGGTCTAGTAGGTCTAATGGTAAATCCGTCACTACTTAGAAAAGCAACAGTGGTACTGAATTCACACACGAAGGATTTTAAGAATTAGAACAATATCTGGCAGGTATTCTATGGCTGCAACAATATTCTACGTTCTATGATTTGCGGGACATGATACTCGCGAGAGTGTCCCTATAACCTCCGTTTAGGAGTGGGAGCATAGGACAGAGGATGGAGAGGGACCTCCACAAAGCCTTTACCTACTTCGTGCTACAGCCCAAGAGCTTTCTCTCTTTTTGTCACCCCGGTTTCTTCTCCTCGGGTCATTCTTATTAATTACCAACTCCCTTTGTTCCGACCCACTCGGCTATAACTGCCGGCTCATGCCTCAACTATAATATCTGTTGTTACGCTGGAGGCTACGTCTTCACGTCTTCGGCTAGCGTAGATCGCTTCCTACACACGCACCTGCAGTACGCTACATTTTAGGTCACAGCCCGTAAACTGTTTTCAGAAGAGGGCCACTAAAGATAAAGATTTTCTATGCAACTGATCCTCTGTTCTTAAAATTGTATGGTTCATACCAAGCGAAAAGTTGTATAAAATAAACGCTTCAGTTCTTGAACTAATTTGCCTCAATGTGGAGATTGAGTGGCCAAATGTTGAGGCAGTGCACGCGATTTTCGGTTGTGGTTGTTTTAAATTTTAAAGCCATAAGTATATAAAATAACCGCTGGAAATAGAAAAAGCAGGCTTTTTCACAGCTCGAGGGGTCATGGGCATTTCAAGAAGGGAATTCAGGCCATTTTGTCCGAATCATGCCCTAATAAAAATGGACGTTAGAAATATATAATTACAGTTTTGATGAGTACATGAGTTTAGTTTCCAGGAGTGACATATTTATATTGATTTATCGATTTATGACTTATCGAAGTCATTTATATTTATTTAATGAAATATAATATAAGAACATTATATGATTTTCAGCAAAATATTCTTAGAACATTACAAGAGAATGTTAAAAAAAACATTGTCATTTCATCCCGTCATCTTCCATGTACGCACTGTAAAACATTCATTTACGTATATTCTATCTTTTTCATTTGGTCCTGATTGTAAAATGTCTCAAAGGCTGTTTCAAAGTGTTCTTTAGACATTGAAAAGTAGTCCAAAATGGAAACCGAACGTAACACCCTTAGAAAATATTAGAACTGGTTTAATTAAGAATTTACATATTGTGGCCAAAATATGTTAAAATTTTAATTGTATTATAAATTTTTCGACAGGATTAGTCATCTAAGATTTCCGGTTCTTTTCACCGAGAGCGTAGTTCAAGAACCTAGACTGCTCTTGTAAGGTGACAATGAATCAGGCATAACGTGGAATAACTGAAATGATAAAGGATTCCGGATATTTTCCATACTTATACATATACGTTGCAACATCAGGAACATGACGTTTCGAGAGTTTATATCTGTCCTCTTCGTCAGGTGTCAAATATATAAACATAAGGTAAGGCGTTCTAACAACAAACATATTGTTTGTCAACAACATAGTCATATACCTCACTATATGTGTATATATTAAAATCAGGAGGGGCAGAAATTAAAAAAACGACACAACGGCCATTTCGGCATAACAAAGTCAGTGAACCTACCGTACATAATGTGGCGATATTCCGGGCTCTTTTACGATTGTTTCTGACTGTAGTCGTCCGCTACGCATTATAGCGGCGGGCGCCTTTCTTTGATACACACTAAAGCTTTATTGTATCAAAACAAACTCAAAACCGCTCACTATATTCAAATAAACTTTAAATATTTGTTACAGATTAACATATTTTTTCACAGCTAATGAATGCATTATCAAAAATGTTAACCCAAATCTACAAAAGCAAGAGCAACATACATATTTTAACGGGAAAGTCATATGATGTTTAAACCCATGCGTGACCAGTACGCCACCCTGTGCTTTGCTGGTCTCTGAACTCATTAATTTACATTCAAACTTAATGAATAAGTCAAATGTATGTGGTTAATTTAATAACAAACAAACACAATTCATTTTATTACACTTTTGCCATTCTAGTTATTTATTTTAATCTTGTCAAAGTTGATATGTAAAATGTATATGATCATTTCCAAATTTTGGACCACTAGTAACAATTACACAATATTACAGAAATGAGAAATAAGTTATGTGAAATGGGAGTCTCTTGAAAATGTAGTTTTCTGTACGTGTCCGATACTTGTATCAGATGCGGATTAAGGCCGGTAAAGTGTATAATATTTATTGGTTCATTAATTTTTCCATTTCTTGTCGTTTTACCAAAGATAAGCCTCGTTGGAAATAGTGTCCACGAGTGTGGGTGAAAACCCCTCTACCAATGGCCAATGCCAGACACCATATGGAAGGCGCCCAATTGATTCAATTTGGAATGTTAATGTGCCCTAACAAAATAATTAACCTGGTCTTTCTTTTATTTTTCAAACTGTTTTGTTCATACCATTAAGTCCTCTCTTGAACTCTATTGCATATGAGCAAAATGGCAGAAACTGCGTAATATTTATTGTTAAGTAATTTTCTCTTACCAGTAAAATGAAGAATAGGAATTTTTGAAAATCCTCAAGGAGACCAACCAAATAAGTTTTACAATATTTGTTGAATTCGTCATCTATGTTTATGTTGTAATTATTTTCAATAGTCTTATTTTTAATTATGCATTTTAAAATTATTAACTCAATAAACAAAGATTTTGACAAATGAAAGTCTTGAACTTGAACTCCATTGCATATGAACAAAATGGAAGAAACTGCACTATATTCATTATTTACAAATTTCCTTTTAGGGACGTTGTAAGATGATGAATCTGAATTTTTATAAACCCCAAATGAGGCCAAAGACATTACACTATGTTGGTTGAATCTATGTCATGTTTGTAATTATTTTCGATAGTCTTTCATTTTTACGTATGCATATTTGTAATTAGTAACTCAATAAACAAAAATCTTGACAAAAACATGTATTTTTTCAACTGCCTTGTAATTAAATACTAGCTCATTAGAACCAAAAACTCCAAAATCCAAATTCTGAAGTTCAAAAGTTCCTAATCACAAAAATCTATGTTCAAAATCGTCTATACTGGCGGTCATTTTTATTTTAACACCACAACATTCAATGTTAAAACTGTTACCTTTACCGATTTACCATTTTACTTTTGGTCGTATAACTGAGAGAGATTGATCTTTTTAGAGGTATTTTTAATACACTCAAGTTTATTTCGTTTTCTTCCTCGTGTTGTTGATCATTGGTAAAAAGTACAAGCCTGTATATCTTCATCGTTTAAACGTGTATAATGTTTACACGTTTCAAAAAAGCTCATATGGATGAGTAGTGATCACGTCTGTAAAACGATACATTCCCATATCTTTACGACAAAATGAAGAGTTTTAAGTGTTTTAAGTTACCATTATTTATAAGGGATAGTTTGATTATATACGGTTCATAAAGATTGATTTCAAGTCTCATTCGTTCCAATGTCAAATCATCACACAGATATTGTTACCTATATATGCTGCGATTTTATATATGTATGTGAAAAGGAAAGTCGATTTATAATCCGAAATAAAAATGAAATAAAACTATAATGTTCTATATTTATTTCTAGATCTTACCCACGGCTTCATGTGCATCAACTCTTGACTAATCATTGATAATAATACATTTTAAGAAAGGACTTTTACACTATATATTTTCTTTCCATTGCATTTGCCCTGGGAGCTTGTAATTCGGAAAGGCGTTTCGAAGAGAAAATTACGTTTTACTTAATTCAAGAACTTTAGTTGCTTACTCCCTATTTGTGTCTAAGGTAATTTTTAGGAGGGTCATTGTCTCTAACTTCAGGAAGAAAGACGATTAAAGGATATATCCGAAAATGCTTCTATTCGAGCAAAGGAAGAACTCGGGAACTTCAAGGAGGCGACCTCAAAATGTTATTAGACTAAAGGAAACTACTAAAAATGTTTATTCTCGCAGTGCAGTGTGAACTCAATGACAACCTGAGGAAGCTTGGTTAGAGAGAAATCTGTATCTGCAGATCTGTCTTCTTCAACGTTCTTCTCGTTCTTTATAATTATTAGTGTTTACATCTATACATTAAAACAGGCGTTTCCGCCTGATTTAAATTATCATGAAAACTAGGAAAGTTGCCCAGAGGGAGACACTGATTATCGGATAGTTTGTAAGAACACAAACCAAAAGAAGTTCGTAAGGTAATGTGTAGTATACTTCTCCAGAGCTCTTTCTGTCTTTGGTAAGTTATTGCAGTTTTAAGGGGCACAGGGAAAATTACCAATCCATTACTGTTCATAATAAAACTAAATTATCGTTTAATTCTTAACAATTAAAAGTTATTATTAACTTCGGTATGCAGTTTATGTACAAACACGTATAAAATATATAGAAAAAACTATGTATGCTTAGCTTGAGAAGGA
The DNA here is from genome assembly GCF_021130785.1 of Homalodisca vitripennis. Taxonomy (NCBI): domain Eukaryota; kingdom Metazoa; phylum Arthropoda; class Insecta; order Hemiptera; family Cicadellidae; genus Homalodisca; species Homalodisca vitripennis. Next base: position 148,078,570 of record NC_060215.1, read on the forward strand.
ATAATATTTTTAAATTGTAAAACGATTCCTATCAAAGACAAAATCTTCTGTAAATGAACGATTCGACAAAATATACTTTCAGTAGCAATTTTTTTACGTGTTTCTAAATATATTTAAATGATTCCGTTGTGAGAACATTTTATAGGTTAATTTATGATGCGGTTTATGAACTAACACGAATATACTACATCAAAAAACTATGTATTTGTAGCTTGTTAGGGAATAATGTGTGTAAAATTAAAAGAAAATCCTGCCATAAACAAAATCTGTAAATGAACGATTAAAAAAAATATACTTTCAATAGCATTTTGTATAAGGTTTTAAATATCTTTAAATAATTCCGTTCTAACAGAACTTTATAGATTATTTTGTATATTAATTCGACCAGGAAAATAAAACAATGTTCAACTTTCGGAATCGTTTTTCTGCAATTTACACGAAAAGTAGAAGTTAATTGATGAAAAAGAAGGAAATGTTGGAAAGTCGAAGACTACTAACGCAGACATGTACAACTATGTCACACAGTAACAACAAACGGACTCCCCCTCCTCTTAAGAGAATTCCCTCTGTTCTTGTACATGTCGATTTTCGTTCAGGTGAGATTCGCGAGTTCCTCTTTGACTTTTCTTTTACCAGTATTCATGTAATACTCGTGTTTTACTCTGAGGTATAGAGTGGAGTTTCCAAAACTTACTTCATCGGGGTCACAGAGGAACGTTTCAATTGAGCAAACCATTTCTCCAAAGCGATAAGTATCCGGCGGTGGCAGGTGACCGATATCCAGACCTCCCTAACTGGGAAGGTAGGGGCCATCAGCAAATCATGACCCGAAGGTTTGGAGTTTAATTGTAAAGGATTGAGACTATCCAAACACACCCGGCTTGTGAACTTTAGCTGGCCACTGTGTCGCAACAGTCCAGCGCTTGCCTAACTCACCGAGCGGTGCGACCCTGTTCCAAGATATGTGCCGATAACTGGGTTTGTGGCTACAGACCGCCTGGGCTCCATGACTTCGAGTCGCGGGTGCTGTGACCTGCTATATCGTCTCTTCTGACCGGCTGTCACAAGTAATGGTGGTGACGAGCAAAAGAACCAAATAAAAAAGTAAGAGTAGGAACTGTATTGTAATATTATTGTGGGGAAAAATGGATCAGCTGTTCAGTGACGGCGACAACAGTATTAAACATCTATTAGTAAATAAATCTGTTACAAACTGGTGTAAAGCAATATAACAAACAATTCCAGTAACTGAGTATAAATGTTTATACACTGTTAAATCCTTTATCACCTCTATTTCTTGTAAAATTAATACCTATATATAGTAAAAACCCTCTTTAAAACGCTTCTCATCTTATCGGGGTTTTTATTAGGGATCCCGAAATGTACAGTAAAATTTCGAGTAATGTTATCTCTAACAGCTCTTATTTGTTTATGGATTGCTCGGTATACAACAGATGAACTCTTGATGATTTCTTAAGAGCATTTCCAATTCAAAGGACTTTTCGCTGAATATACAGCTATATATATATATATCGCAAGGATAGCTTGTTCTTCTACTTTATGTCAAAATTAATAACATTTTGTCAAAAGTAGACCCGCATAAACTTAAAAGTACGACTTTTAAAACTCAAGTTTTTGTTTTGTCTGCTCTACTAAAAATAACTACCGTACTTCAAACAATCGTACTTCATGTTAAACTTTGTTTAAAGTACGTGTACTAAGAGTTTATTCTTTGCGCACCGTTATCAGCATAAACGGAAAGAAACGGAAGAATTGATGGAAAAACGAGATGATGAAAATGATGGTAGTGGAGTAATTCTTTCAAATTCTCTCTTCTTCAAATCGTAGAATAATGGAAAGCACACTTATTGATATTAGATACCCTGTGTAGCATTTCACATACAAACTTTGTTGAAGTTCCAAGCCTGTTATCTTTATACCGATAAGACGTTTGACTCCGGATAGTTTCACTGATAAGAAAGTTTGTTGGAGTTTCAAACTCGACTGACCAGTTGCAAGCCTGTTATCTTTTTACCGATAAGACGTTTGACTCGGATAGTTTCACTGATAACGCCGTGAAACTAATTCTCAGTAGTTGCTATGAATTTAGAATAATTCATATCAAATGGTTCTAACGTTAAATAGCAGCATAGAAAAATTTGAAGATTTAGGAGCAACTAACGGAAATTTGACCTTATAACCATTCAAGTTTTCAGTTTCGGTCTATAAAACGAAAGTAATTACTTTAAATATATGTTAGTTTTGTCAAGCCATACACATGATGTCACTAAAGACCTCCAAAAATGGATATTTCAGTTGTTACGTTTTGGCGTATTCTATCAATAAATCTGACAATATCTCTCAGAGCTATGAACCATTAACGTCAACATTGTTTTATATGAAGGGTATTAATTAGGTACGATTTGTATGTAACTAGATAAATGTAAAGGTTCGGGAAAAATTTTGTTGTTGTTTTAATGATTTAATTTAATGTATTGGTGACGTTTAAAAATGTATATTTATTCGTTTTTTTAGTAAATACCAAATAATTGAAATATAAATACGGGCAAAGGACAAAAGTGATAGGTAGCCTTTACTAAATTTGCCATAAGTGATTTGTTCAGTATTTAGTGATAAAGACAAATTATTGCAAGTGACTATGTAATGTTTATTGGAACCATTCATGACGTCCATGTATAACTTACGATTCATCTTACGTATAAGTGTATATTTAAATCCAGTTATAAAAATAATGACGTGTTTGTTATAGTTGTGTATGTTGTATGAAAAGCGTATTAAATTGTAGGACAATTTTTTTAATGTGGTATTTGGTAATTAAGAATTTCCTAAGGTTTATTTAGAATTTATTTGTAGGTTATTTACATATGTATTTTAAAATAAATACTATATATATATATATATATATATATATATATATATACAGTATCCATACATTTTGCAAAATACTGCAAGTAGTATTTATACCCTACACTTTTATCAAAATTGAAATAGTCTTGATTTTAATTGTAGCAAATTTTTTTAAGTATGGGGTTTTAAGAACGCTAAACTTCATTTATTGTATTAAAATGCGAATTATTAAAAATACCTCTTAGCAGGACCTTCACACTACCCTTTAAATCTACCAGTAGTTAAATTTAGATATAACTAACATTATTACAAATGTAATTTATCGTGGTGATAAGTTATGTCTAATCGTAATTTTTGTACTGTTTGTCAAAAAGGAAATAATTCCAGGTATACCGTTGTAACACCAGACAGAATAAATAATAAACAAATCTCTTTATAATTGAGTAACTTGATTTTATTAAAATTGTATACATTTATCTAAATAGTGCAGCTATCAAACATAGTTAAAAATAATGACGACGAATTTGTTATATTAATTTACATCTAATCGGTTACGTCCACACACAACCCCCCCCTCCCATACCAAGAGTACCAGGTGCTCGTCCAGCTGCCTCTTAAACACAGCTTTTACACTAACCTTCTTCAGTGATTGTGGCAAAATCCGTTCCAGAAATATGTTTGTTTATCCTTTTTTAATAGCATTAAATATGTTACGCTATAACGGGTTGTTACGCTAAATTATCTTCTAGCTCTAAAAATATGTTTATTGTTACCAATCTCAAATATATAAATATCATTTGTTGTAAATATGGAAATAGATTAAACAGAGTGACTGCATTGATGCGCAAAGATGAGCAACGACAGTTATACAGAAGGGGTGGAATGACGTAGGAAGAGAGTGAAAGAGAGTGAGAACACAGGGAAAAGGAGAAACAGATTGCGTGTGAGGAGCTAGAGGAAAATGCGGGCGAGACAGAGATGTTAGGGCAAATCCCTTATTCCTTTCCAACTTCGCTATACCTGTACATCGGTGACTTATTCAAGGTAAGATAAAGCAGAGAGAGAGAGAGAGAAATAGGTGAAATGGTGAGAAAAAGCGACAGCTTGGAGACTAGAGAGAACTGGAGTGGACGACAAAGGAAAGGCTACAGAGAGCTAAGAAGAGAGATCGAGTTAAAGATAAATTAATAGAGGAAGTGAATAAGACAAGATATTTATATAGAGAGATAGCTAGGGAAAGAGCTTTAGATGATGAGAGAGATAGAGAAAGGAATGGAAAGAAAAGAGGCAACTAGATAGAAGGGCCAAGATAAAGAGAGATTGTGAGATGGCGCAAGGAAAACGAAAGACCGAGATAGAGAGATCCTAATAAAACTCGATTAAGAGTGGATACGGGAGAGAGAAAGGAGTGGAATAGAGGAATTGAGATAAAGAGAGATAGAGAGAGAGAGCACGCGCGATACAGAATAAAGAGAGAGAGAGGCAGAAGTAAAGAGTTGATAATTGATGTACATTATGAATCATGGAGAGGATACCCGCTCGTGTTGGTGTTTAACGTAGTCATTACGCCGCACGCGAGCTGCCGTCCATTAGTTGATGAAAAGTGCGAGACCACACACGCACGCGCGCGCGCACGCTCACACATACACACATACGAGCTTTCGTGCTTTCAGCCTGCTCTCATTGCGAGTCCTACTTGTGCTATTTTCCAGATTAGAACATTTTTACACGTATAATAATTTTCGCACAATGCGTACAATATTTCTTATTTCTTTGCGTTTCCAAATCAAGAATAAGCATATATAACATTGAGGTTTACATCAAGTCTGTTAACTTAATTTATTTTTCTATTGTTTCGACCCCACTCAAGTCTTCACCAATTTAGCGTGCACAATGAGTACAAAAAAAACAAAAAGTTCTGTTTTTCAAGTTCTTGTAAAATTAATGAAACGCCAACGTAAGGAACAAAGAGTATTTTACAACCGTCCATATTTATTCCTGGCAGCTATTACTTGGAATACTGTTCTTGCAACTTTTCACCGTTGTCTGAGTCACAATAGGCTTATTTCCGACAAAACGGGTGAATGGTAAAACGCAAAAAATGTCGCCTGGAAAGCCGAAATAAATGTCGTTTTTTACAATGTGTATTAATTTCCCGACGTTTGGTATCGGAAAGAATCAGAAATGGAGGAGATTTGACTGATGAAAATGATGATTCCCAGTGCTATTTGAGCTGGTGAAATTGTAGCCTTATCGGTAGGCCCAATTTTATCCAATTTTAGGCCCTCGACTAGTATTAAATTATCATTGTTATTGAAACTAGTCAATGAGACAATAGGATTTTCGTGGAAGTTAATTTTACAATTGTCCTAAAAAATAATGTTTCAATTATTGTATATTTTTGTCGCTAAGTAATACTCATAACTTACTACTTATTGTTCAAACAAGTAAAATAAGGAGGTTGACAATGTTCCGTTTGTTTTTCTCCACAACAAAGCATTATAATTTATTAGTGTATTGGAGTGTTCGTTGAGCTATACCAGTTGTCTTAAAAGTTCCACCTCCCCTATTCAGTTTGAACAGAAATATATTAACCAATACGCATGTTGGAGATCATGAGTCATGCATTGAAAATCATGGTTTTTTAGATACATGAGAACTTCAACTCCAAACCCGTAGACGTAACAAAATGTTTCCATTCAATCCCCCATTTAGGATTGGGGGTTGAAGTTTTCAAGTATCCCAAAAACCACGATTTTTAGTCTAATAATGTTCCTTCTACATAAATCCTTATTAGGATTCCACATTCTTACATCCTTGTATAAATATTTAAATGATATATTTCTGTTCAAAAGTTAATAAGGAGTATGACTTGTGGACACCTGGTGTATTAGATTAGGTTAATTAGCTCAGATGTGTTTTAAGATAACCATACGTTTATACAATTGTATATACATTAGAAGCCATATAGTGGGGTTTGAAAACTGAACTCTCCTCAAATTATCCCATATTCTTTTAACTAATCAAGAGAAACATTAAGTTTGACGATTTTCCTTCTTTAATTCTTAATATTCTATGAAAAATCAGAATGTAGCTAAAGAATTGTAAATATTTACAAACAGTAGAACATAAGTTAAAACAAAATGTTCAATCTAGGATTTTCATTAACTTTAATAATTATTATCTCTGTATATCTACGGATACAGCGTTTTTGTGGCTATTTTCAAACATCGGGTTAATATAGAATTTATTTTTAATTGTTCCATATCCAAATAAAATCCATATCGTAATAAATTACTTTCACTTTCATAGTTTCCCAATACATTTTTTAATGTGTTTTATTGCCTAATATCCACATACATTGATTTTAAAGGCGAATTGATACGGCACTCTGCTAAATGCTTTTGTCTCAAACAGCTAGTTGAAATCTATTTTATGATAACGGGTTCATGTGGTACACATTTGAAGTCTATTTTATAACAACGGGTTTATGCGGGACACATTTGAAATCTATTGTTATAACAACGGGTTTATGTGGTACACATTTGAAATATATTGTTATAACAAAGGGTTCATGTGGTACACATTTGAAATATATTGTTATAACAAAGGGTTCACGTGGTACACATTTTAAATCTATTGTTATAACAAAGGGTTCATGTGGTACACATTTGAAATATATTGTTATAACAACGGGTTCATGTGGTACTCATTTTAAATCTATTGTTATAACAATGTGTTCATGTGGTACACATTTGAAATCTATTGTTATAACAACGGGTTCATGTGGTACTCATTTTAAAATCTATTGTTATAACAATGTGTTCATGTGGTACACATTTGAAATCTATTGTTATAACAAAGGGTTCATGTGGTACACATTTTAAATCTATTGTTATAACAACGGGTTCATGTGGTACACATTTGAAATATATTGTTATAACAACGGGTTCATGTGGTACACATTTGAAATATATTGTTATAACAAAGGGTTCATGTGGTACACATTTGAAATATATTGTTATAACAATGGGTTCATGTGGTTCACATTTGAAATATATTGTTATAGCAACGGGTTCATGTGGTACACATTTTAAATCTATTTTATAACAACGGGTTCATGTGGTACAGATTTGAAATCTATTTTATAACAGCTAGTTGATCCGTCACGGTTTCTTTTCAAATGCGTTTATTTAAATAGCGGACAAGATAAAGATCAAGATAACCCATCAGCAACACCAGGCATGAGTAATTAATGATAAAATATACAAGAGCAATAACTGTTTGACTTTTTCGTTTCCAAACCTGTCTTCAGTTGAAAGTGAATGAAATGAATTGCCAAAACGAAATAAGAAGAGAAGTGACCTGGCCCAGTTCGAAGTGGGTGTACCTGTACCCGTACCGGTCAAGCAGAGTGGCGTCGGTCAAGACACGGTGCAGTGATTCAGGCTATGCTGGCCTCCATACGCGATGATGATGTATAATGTGTTGTCGCACGATAAGCGCTGACCCCAATACGGGCATTATGAGGAGGAAAAACAGGCACTGGCGTTCTGGAAAATAACGAATAAAAAGTGGACCTTGTTTTTGCAGCTAGAAGCCCCATTAGCAGAGGGCATTTATTGGTAACCACCGCCAGTTCGTTTCCCACATAAAATTATTTATGTAAGACCAATATGCACGGAAATGCACCACACCACTGTGGTGGTATACGTGTATGTTACTGGCACATCTAACGCGGTTTAGGAAACACAAAAGTGTTCCCACAAGGAAATTAGGAGGGAATTTAGAACTCAAACGATGCAACCCATGATAACGGTTAGATGGCTCGGAGATCTTCTCTTTGAGACACGTTCATGCAGTGGAAATCGTTTCACAACAGTTAAATATGCTTTTAAGAATTTTTAATAAATTATGCGTTGGCTCTTCATACGTGTCTCTTGCAAATTTGTATAACTCTAAACTCTAACTCAACCCTACGAAGTAATACGCTTCAAAATACTGTAATTGACTCTTTTTATTTATTAATTTGTTTGAGGATTTAAGTTTTTCGCACTTTATCCTAACACAGGTTGAGTGAGTTATAATATTTCATGCTCGTCGACATGGTAGCAATGCCCATATTATTTCTCCTTCATATATTTCCAAATTTGTATTTAAGAAGAAAATTCGCAGGTTCGTTTTGAAATTCTAAATTTGTACATCGAAGCGAAATCAAAAAAATGCTATATGCGAAGACAGTCAACCATAAAAATATATGCACCAAACATTTTAAACTGTAATAAAAATAGGTTTTCTTGTTTTAAATGCCGCAATACATATAACGTTGGCAAGTCACTTGTTATTATTAATTATTTGTTTGTTAATTTAAATTTTAGTTGTGGCGTTCTATTCAATGACGCTAAAAAGTCTGAAACCGAAATGTGATAGGTTACTGATTGGATAATTGATATAGAATGCAACAATACGATTTAACAAAGACTTATAAGATTAGTATTATTAATAAAACGTTCAAAACAATTCCATTACGTCAAAAACAACAAAAAATATACTGATAATACTAACTTCTATTAATTTAAATTTAATTTAAACGTACGGAAGTGTATTGATTAAAGCTGATAAGCTACTTAGGAGACTACAACAGTAATACACTTCCAGTTCACTCGGTTTTTGGAGATTTTTCACAGTTAAATTCACTAAAGGAGTATGGAGAGAAATTTACAGGTGATTCACAGAAATATATTAATAGCAATTAGATACAGACGAGATTTATGCGTTTCGTCTGCCGCTCACGGCACAACCATTAGGGGCTCAGGAAAGATGTGCAGATACGACAGACGATAAATCAAGCATTTAGAAAAACGAGAGTTTCGGGTTAACCAAGATTAACGAGTCTGTCAGTGATAACGTTTTAAACCAACATTGTTACCTCGTGCTTTTGTTCCCTTGCGCACTGATTCAATCTAACTCAACCTCCACAGCTCAAGTAATTGTTCTTGTTTACTTCAATTTTTAAAGGTCTAAAACATTAAAATAATGAAAACTGCAGCGGCTGTCTCATTACAAGAGTCGTGATGACCTTTTATTTACAAAACTGTTCTACGATTAAAATTAACGAACTTGTTACGTGTATTAGTGAAAATTTGGTTAACAGGTAAAAAATAGTTTTTTGAGAAGGATTTTATATTTGGTGACAAAATAATTAATCAAACTACTAATATTCAAATATGACGTTCCACAGTCTAATACAATATTATGTTTAACAGTTAATAAAACCAATAAATTCAGTTTACAAAACACTTTATTTTCCAAATAGTTCCACAAAAAATACAATTCCATGTGCTATACAAAGAACGTGTGGAAAAGAAAAACAATTTCTTTTTTTTTAATATTGTCATTTTATACTACAGTTGGCAACGTATATTCGAAGCCTATCCAGCCATCTTTTGGCAGAGGGTGAACTTAAATTTAAATAAATAACACGTTTCAAAATTTAGAAAATTATAAATAAATAAATCATCACATAAATCAATAAGTGTACTGTACATGGCTTTTAAACACATTTTTACATAAGGATGTTTTTAAAATATGATAATTATTTAACCAATTATAAAATATTAGCTCCCTACGTTTTCAATATTTCGCAATGAATGGTGTATACATAGTGTAGGTTATACATCTCCAAGTGGACATAATAGGCCCAACTCAACATTTTCAAAATGGAAATACCACTCACTTTGTTATAATAATTTGAAAAGAAAACAATAAAAAGACCCCTCGTGGAATAGATATTTTTATATTCCTGTCTTTATAAAATGCATCTGAGACGGCTGAGACCAAAATCTAAAATCTAAATTTAAAAATAAAAAAAAAAAATTATTCCAACCAAAACCGGATTTGCACCGCCTTGAGCGATTCCAACGTATAGCGTACCTTGTGTAAAACGTTTAAAAACTGTTCATAGTTAGACTAATTTTGCCGGTAAGAGAGGAGGTGGGGAAGGTTTCCGAACGTGAAGGGTGAATCAGACCCACTATACCGCAGCGCCGTCAGACCCTCTGCTGACCACAAGTCGTCACCCCAGTTGATGGATCATAATAAAACCCTCAAACACACGTTTTACACGCTCGGCTTCCCGTCCGGCGCGGCCCGTCCTGCGGAACCGGAAGTAGCCTCCATCCCATCACCCTCTCACTCATTTAACTAATGGACCTCTGCGCTCGCTTCGCTCTAATTGCGATGTGAAGGGCTGATACTGCTTGCCTTCTGACTTACAGTGATTGACCTTTACCTTCTGTTATTGCCCATTTTCACTGTTGTGATACGGATTTGACCTTTCCAACCATTTTATGGGAAATATATCATTGCTGTACTGTATTTTAATCTAATGGGAAATACTGTTATGCAAACAATCGTTTTCCAATGTTTGGTTTACTCAGGGTTATTATAAGATGGCTGACAGATTTTAAATGACATATTTGTACTCCTCTAAATTATTTAATAAATTCAGTAATCTCATCATTAAAATATATTTTAATTCGAAACAAATGTTGGCTCCGGAATACGTGTAATAATAAATATCGACCAATTCTACACGCCAATCGGGCTCATTGCATTCACGTATTTCTTCGGATTTACGTACCGTAAATAAGAGAGCCAGCTGTGTTTTTGGAAAGACCTAATACAGTTGTGCATAACACTTTGCGACTAAGTAACTCATTACAAAGTCTACAATTACTTAGACACTTTGTTATTAATAGTTATCAATTTAGGGTTAAAGGAATTAATTTTTTTTCTCTTTAGTCACATTAGTACATACTATAAAACAAATGCATTTGTTGAAATCATTGAAAATTTCTAATTATGTTTTAAAGATTACAAATGGCGTCCGTTAATGAATATAAAAATATTCTTTACATCTTTTTGAGAGGTAGAAATGTATGAAAAGAAAGTGAACAATGAAGTTGTTCTTCGAAGCCATTCTTCAAGAATAAAAAATGTGAGTTCCTTAGTCTATCTTGCAGTGTTGACTTTAGTAGTTCCTTGTCTTTGACCGCATCTCTCTGCTGGTTGTAGATTTTACGTCCGCTGTATGATGGTTTCCTTTCATACAGGTGAAAACGGTGATTTGGAAGGTCGTTGAGGCTAGCATGTCTTGTTTGATGTATATCACTATTCTGGGAAGTTCTACACCATCCACATGCAATACTAACATCTGGACGTATATTGCTACCTATAAAAAACCCATAAGTTCTTGAATGCCTCTCTACAGCTTTTCCATCAGTCCGAGTCCAACTAGAACCCTGATGGCCTTTTTTGTAGTGTAGGTATTCTTTGAAGTTTTGTTGCTGATGTCCCATCCCAACTAATCCATATCCCAGGTGGCCTTCAAACAAGGATAAATATGCTGCTCTTGATGTCAGTGCTACTGAGAAATACAGGGTGTATATTATGTCTGGAAACACCCAAATATATCCTTTAATAATTTAAATATAAATTTGAAACCTCTTACAATCGTGATAGAGATTGGGCATCTACTTTTTGGAACAATGTTTTGTTATGTCACACCAACGGGGGACGTCCTGCCGAGGTATCGTGAATATTCTTAATGGAAGCCTATACCTTGTGATACATAATTTTAAAGGTAATAGCTTACTGAATTGAATGCCACAAACCGCATCTCAAAGGAATTATTCTATCAGAAAATAGAGCATTTTTAGTATTGAAAATTTACTGATGTTCAACAATGTAATTTTAACATGGTTCTTGCCACAAAATGTGTTACACTAATTTTTTAGCATTTTTTTAAATGTTCAATTAAATAAAACAAAAATTTCATTTTAAGCTGGTTCTATTAGCACAAATTTGCCAGTTTTTATTACAGTACAATTATGGAAATACTTATGTTATTGATTTCTTATTACAAATAAAAAATAATGTATGCTGTTAGAAAAGTCTTACAACAAACGTTTTACCTGCATTTGGTGTCAAAGCAATTGTTCTCGAACTGTGTTCCTTCTACGGTTTGACAATGAGCCAATCTTGTGTAAAATGATTCGACAGAGTTGCCTAACATTTCTTCAGTTATCAAAGCAATCTCCTCTATAATCCTGTTTCTTAGGTCTTCCAAATTATGAGGCTTTCTTCTATAAACATTGGATTTTAAATGACCCCATAGGAAATAATCGATTGGTGACAAAATCCGGAGATCTTGGAGGCCATTCGATTTCTCCTCTTCGGCCAATCCATTTATGAGGAAAACCTTAAATCCAAATATTCTCTTACCTGTCTTCCATAATGGGGTGGAGCACCATCCTGCTGAAACCATACATTATCAAAGTATTCTCCTGATGCAATTTGAATAGCTGGGATTATTTCATTTTGGAGCATATTGTAGTAAAGTTCGGCATTTAAATTTCCATTGATGAAAAAGGGTCCAACAATTTTGTTACCTAAAATTCCACACCATACGTTCAGTTTTTGTGGTTGCTGTGTGAATGGGACTCAGTAATCCAATGTGGGTTTTCACTAGCCCAGTAACGGCAATTGTGCCTGTTAACATTGCCATTTAGGAAAAAAGTTGCCTCATCAGAAAATAGTATGTTGGTCAGAAAATCTCTATTGTCATCACATTTGCGCATCACAAGTTCACAAAACTCAACTCTTCTGTCGTAATCATCCTCACTTAACTGTTGGACTAAATGAACTTTAAATGGTTTTGTATTTTATTAATTTTCAAAATCTTACTCACAGACATAGGGTGCATATCATGTTGCTGTGCAGCTTTTCTGAGCGATGTATGTGGGTCTTCAATAAATGTTTGCAAAACATCTAGTGCATGTTCTTCAATCTGTTGCAGATTGTATCCTACCCGACTTTGGCCGATTACGTACACTCCCTGTCATTTCAAAACGCTCAATAGTTTTTGATATTGTTGAAACACTTATGGGATTCCTTTCTGGGAAAGTGTCATTAAACAAATTACAAACTTCCCGATAAGATCTTTGACGATCGCCATATCCTCGCATCATCAACAGAGTAATTCGTTCTCTTTCAGACAATTCCATTAAAATGCCAAATAAAAACTGAACTACTGTAATTAGATAACTTGTTGACAGCAATGCTTCAGAGACACTGATTAACTCGACAGGAATGAAATGATCTTTGTCCATTTGTAATTCCAAGCTTAGACCTGTCTAGTGAAAGCTCCATGCTCAACAAACTGAAACCTGTAGACCAGATTATTAATAACACAATAATGTTTCTCATAGGCTAGTGACCTTTGTCTCTTTAAACCCTTCCTGCTGACTGGAAAACACCAAGTACAGATTCATAAGTAATCAGAGAAGAGTGACTCATAAGTTTTATTCATTGTAATAAAAACTGGTAAATTTGTACTAATGGAACCAGCTTAAAAATAAATTGTTTATTTTATTTTAATTGAACATTTAAAAATGCTAAAAAATTAGTGTAACACATTTTGTGGCACAGAACCATGTTAAAATTACATTGTTGAACATCAGTAAATTTTCAATACTAAAAATGCTCTATTTTCTGATAGAATAATTCCTTTGAGATGCGGTTTGTGGCATTCAATTCAGTAAGCTATTACCTTTAAAATTATGTATCACAAGGTATAGGCTTCCATTAAGAATATTCACGATACCCTCGGCAGGGACGTCCCCCGTTGGTGTGATATAACAAAACATTGTTCCAAAAAGTAGATGCCCAATCTCTATCACGATTGTAAGAGGTTTCAAATTTATATTTAAATTATTTAAAGGATATATTTGGGTGTTTCCAGACATAATATACACCCTGTATAATTTGTTTTATACCATATATAATTGTGCTTAGCTTTTTGCAGAGATAGTGTGGTGTCCAGGTTATTTTGTCATTTATGAATTAACTAGGATGAATTAACTTAGGATTCCATTTATCCTCTTGATTCCATCATTGTGGGGTACTCTCAGCCTTTGCTATAGCCATCTTTGAAGAAGTAAGATTTTCACTTATAATTAATGCCCCACATATCAGTTGAAACAGTGCAGGAGCTGAGCAATCTCTCATTTCACTTAAGACCTTTGTGTTTGCTCCTGGAGTATTAATGAGGTTGATGGTAGGAGTAGCCTCCTGTCAAGGTGAAGAGGGTAAGCGGACACTAGATCTCAGTCATGTCTCCTTGGAAGAAGAGGAGATCAGTACCATACCATACTCTGTAGTAAAAGAAGGCTGTTGTCTAGGCTAGCAACTGGCTTTAACACTTGGAGAGCCCATCGACTCCAACGGTCATCCTTCGCATTAGTCTAGACCTATCCATTTTCCCTTGCACCCCAATATCCAGACATTCGCTGTTAGTAATGTGCCGCTCTTGGACATCCATAAGGTTGCCAAGATTTAAGTGATACATAGAATATGTTGTACCCAGTTTGGGTTTTACTGGAAGATATATACCAACCAAACGTGAACCCCGTTCGCCTCTTGGCAAAGGTTTACTAAAGTAAACACCTTTATGAATTAGGAACCAAAGCCACTCTATTCATTTATCAAGTGAACTAATGCAGTTGATCAAGTTAACACCCACCCTGAAAGTAACTCGATATTAATAGCTATAGTACTAATTCCTTCTTAGACATACAGTAGACATCCAAGTGAGGATATTAATGTTTCATGTAGACAGCATTTTCGTCTGTTTCGGTGTAATCATATTCTCAAATAAGGTCTATTCAGTAATGGTAAGTTAGCATACCTCAGCTGTGTCTTTACTATTCTATTGGTGATGATTTCTGTGAGAAGTATACCAACAACTTAATAGACCGATCAGAGTTCAAATTTAAACTTTTTCACTTATTACACCACTTCCACTGCCTGATAAAAGGTACTAAAATCATTCATGAGAGAGTATAACATATTTTGTCCTAGGGGCATAATAAAAATAACTTGTGGATTAATAACAATTGAACACCTATGTTGGATAGTTTTACAAATAAAATAGGATCTTCATAGCATTCGTTTGTAGTAGCAGAGTGTATCTTTAAGAAACCTTTGTGTCTTCATTGTTTTCTTAAAATTAATGGCCTCTGAATTGGTACTTCCATAATAGTGTTGGTTAAAACAACCACTGAAAGTGAACTCAGGAAAAAAAAAAGAGATCAGTTCTGCAATGTTGAAGCAGGTAATCAACCACGAATTACTTCATTAAGGAAGTTTTATCATCTATCTTTCTAAGGAGGAATGATCGCAACAGTATAGTGAAAAATCTCTTCATTAGTTGCAGCAGTTGTAAGCTTTATTACATTTATAACATTATAGAAGTTAAAAAACTCTAGACGTTCCAAAGCTTCTCTTCTATTTTCTGTTAACCGATCTCTTAGATACAGTTCACGAACTCAGTCACTTCCTTCTCCAAGTTGAATTTTGTCAAGTTTCAATAGCTTGCACCCATGATAGTCTATAAAATAAAACTTTAGTAGAGCTACGAGCGTACGTAGTATGGCATGTTGCATGTATGAGATGTGACACAATGAAAATCGCCAATAACATAACTGTTGCGAGCCACTACAACAATATGTACATTTTCAAATTCTTCAAGGTATGGAATATATTATACATTACAACATTCCTCAAGCAGAAGATGAATTCTCTTAACGTTGATAAAAGACGTACACTCGTGGTGCGTACTGTACGAGCGCTTCAAACCTTGAAAGCGATTTAAATGAGACAGCTTCACCTATGCGTTCATGCAGACATTCATTACGGCATAACCTTTAGCCAGGAATTCAAAATAAAAAAAACGCACTAATAATTAGCGTTTGATAATTACCTTACCATAACAATATTTCGCGCTTGTTGAAATAGACATTAGATTATTCCAGTAAAATTGTATCATGTATTTTGAAATTAACACCCTTCACGCCGCAGATTAGGTAAAGAACATTGGCTGTTTATGTAACCCAAAAACCAGGGAGGCCATCGTGAATGCAATCTGATACAGCTGACTTTCCAAATTACGTACTCTCTATTAAACAGCATACAACACAAAAGAATACGACGCATTTACATGTACAGAGCCTGTAAAGCTCAAGGCCTTATAGCTTCACGACAATATAGCTATTGTCTAGACAATAATGTAAGCTACCGTACTTTTCTATCTATAAAGATAAGCTGGAAGTTCCTTTTGTTATATAGACTCATTGAAGAACTGATGTTGCAATCAAGACCGATTGTGCCTGTAATTGCGATCGGCTGTGAAGTTTGTTCGCTGATCAAGAAAAGACATTTGTGCTAGAACAGTTTATAACAGAGTGATAAACCCCACTTTTTTGGTAATAGGCACAATCTCGATCATTTTAATACTGCTTGGGTAAACGCATTGTATAAAAATAAAACTAATGAGGTACGTAAGTGGACTCACAATTGCTAAAAATATGTTCTTAATTAACTTATTGGATAAACCATAATCCTTGCGTCTAGAGGTTTTAAAACAATTTACAATATTTTGTTTAAAACTGTATGTTCAGAAACAAATTGCCAACTAAAATCATAAGACCGGGCTGGTACATTGGGAACTATAGCGATTAAGTCTACATAGCCGGGCTAAACTTCTGCCTATTAACAGAAGCATTGCCAGAGTTTTCTCCCACACTAACAAAGCAGTTTAAAACTACTCCCACACTAACAGATTGTAGTTAAAATCATTTGGTGAAAAAGTACTATTAATCTGTATGAACCATCCTTAATAATCTTCCAAATTGCACTTCATTTGTTTGGTGCGCTGAGAATTTGGCCTCATTAAACTCAAATTTTACTTCCTTAAAAAGTACTAGATAGATAGATTTACATATTTTAAACAGTTTTTTCTTCATCAGTCAGGGAAGATTTATATTCTTCTATAAAGCTACCATAACATTTCCTGCTTTATTAATTTCAGGTGTGTATCATATTTTATAAGATTTAACTAGCTTACAGAAGGGGGGACATTTTTCCTTAGACGAAAAAACAATTAAACCCATAAAAATGTAAAAAGCCTTTTCTGCATAGGTACAGAATATAAGAAACGTCAATCAATTTCATTTAGGTTAGAAATAAAACTATTTACATTACTTACAATTTGCAAAGTGAACAGCTTCAGTAATATGCTCGGGTCTAGGCCTAATAGGTAGGTTCAGTATTGGTTAGGTAAAGATTAAAAGATTTGAGCAAATTTAGTCATCTTTTATAATCTAAAGATATATTAAATATAACAAAATAAGTGGTAAATATCTATTAAAATTACAGCATAAAACTACATTAAGAGATCTATTCACATTCTCACTCAGCAAGGTTAGTAGATGTTTTAAGATAACTCCAGATATAGGTCAAAGTCTGATCCAGCTGTACTACAAAAGAAATTAATACCAGTTGAGAGTTAAGTTTGATAGCTCCGGCTACACAAACAGATTTGTACACACAAATGTTGAATATTCTAGGTTTTAAAACTAAAGCTTTCTTCAATTAAAATACCAGCATTTACAAAACAATTTGGTCTACAGTAGATAGAAGCCCATTTATAACCCACTGGTAAAACACATCCTCTTCGATAGTTAGCCAATGTTTATTAACCAGCACACCAAAGTTCATGATCTTCCACAAAGCGAGTGAAAGCATTCAGCTCATCCCGTATTAAACACAAGTTGATAAGAGCAATCTTTAGATCATTCATAGTCAACATCACCCTGCCGTTGTGATCTGCCACTGACAGAAACCATACGTCTAATGTCTAACTTTCCGATTGCGTACATCAAGCTTGCACTTTTATAAATAACAAAAATCGGGAGTGCCGATGGCCGAGCGGTCTAAGTCGTTGGACTTTGGGTCTGAGTTAAAGATAACGCAGGTTCAAATCCTGTCTGTGAACGCTGCACTTTTTATCAGTACCATCAACCTCGTACTGTATCGACTCTTCCCCCTTATTCTGTTTGATAAGATCCTCGCACAGGCCAGTGGCCCATGAGAACGGACAGAATAAGGCCTAAAAGGGGATCGTTCTCTCCTTTTTGTAAAAATAAGAAATAAGAATAAAGATTATATAATTTTACATTTTATAATTACATATTAATAAGTCTAGTGGCAGTTGCAAAAGAAACAAATAATTTGTTAAATTATATTGTTAGTCTTACTAACAAACGCTTTGAAACCGGGTTGGATGAAAATCCATCCAAGGCTAAAACATATCGTTCATGTATGTGTACTCCACCAAACGTGAACACCGGCACAAAGAGAAACATCTAATTACATTTTTTAAACAACCGATCGAAAAAATGACGCAATTAATTGTCAAAATCCCCCACCAATGTGGTAAAACAACTGAAAGACACAGCGGAACACTCCAAACCCGTACCTTGATGTGTTTGTTATTAATATTTACTGCTTTACACCGGGAAGTATACAATAAATACCACTTCTCGAAACGTCATCTTTACATATTTGGAATACTAATGTTTCAAGATACTATTTTCCTCTCAATCATTAATTATCGACTTCAAACAAAGAAGAATGAATACTTAAACTCAAGCGAATAGCCACACGACCAGCCGCCAGAAAACACTTTCTGGCGCAT
Source organism: Homalodisca vitripennis (assembly GCF_021130785.1). Lineage (NCBI taxonomy): Eukaryota > Metazoa > Arthropoda > Insecta > Hemiptera > Cicadellidae > Homalodisca > Homalodisca vitripennis. The sequence continues at coordinate 148,097,036 of NC_060215.1, forward strand.
TTCACATTTTTAAATCGTTGTTATTATTATCATATGTTTTTATATGATGATGTGTGTTTAAGATATGATAAATTTATAACATGATATGATGTTAGAATACGATAACTATAACAACTACGACCACCTGCTCTTTCAGTTCTTCGTATTAAGTTTAATATGTTTTTCTGTGGGGTTCCCATTTATTCCCATTGTTATAGCTTATTCCCATTTAGTAGGAAAATAAATGAAGAAAAAATTAGGAGTATGCATTCTGTATGAATGATCCATTTGTTAGTCCCTGGTTTGGAGTATACAATCCAATCCAATTACATGCACTGGGACCTCAATCAATGATAAAAAATGTACGTATTTGAAAAAGCTTTAGCAATTTGTTAAGGAGAGTAATAATGAGAGACCGCTTTGACTAAGTATGCATAATTAACATAACTTTGCAGTCAGTTTAATTTTAGTGAGGCATCATTTTCGTGAGTGCTAAGGCCGAGAGTTCTACTAGTAAGATGCCTTTGGCCAGTGCTGCAGTGGAAGGATCGGTGTGGCGTAGGAATCAGTGGGAGTTCTAAAAAATAAATAGAATAATATTAATAAAATAAGTCTACAAAACCCGAAAGGGATAAGCTAATTAAGTAATTTAATAAGCAATTAAATTATTTGCCTCTACAGCCAGTTGATAATTCGCAATTTTGCACAAAATCAACATAGAGATCCCTTCATGATTCTTCTTGTTTCATCGCATCGATACCTTTGAGAAATCAAAGGCCATGTAAGTACTTTTAAATATGTTAGATTGTCAAATTTGAGATAAAAGGCTACATTTATCTGCTAACTCCAAAACGTAATTGTGCGATATACAGGTAAACTTCCAATGAGTTTTATCTCAATTCATTTAAAAATTACGTCTTCAGCTTGCCCCGATGTCTAAAATTCAGGGCTTCAGCGTGCCAATTTTGGGAAGCAGTATGACTTGTTAGGCATGAATCTTTTCTGTCCCAATATTTATGTTTATTAACTCAAATTACAGTGTTAATATCCAATTTTGGTTTGTTAGCTTATTAAAGTTTAAGAAATAACAAACATTTTTATGTGTTTGATTATAATGTTTTATGTTTTATAATGTTGTACTCTATGTTATGTATTTATATGCATATAGCCTATATACAGGGTGTAAAAAGGTCCCGCACGGGCTTCATAATTTTTTTGTCAGATCAGAGGGATGGCCCACAAGGAGTCAGAAGGAAATCTTAAATTAGAGCATAGGTTGAGTAGTAGATCAAATTAAAGGTCTATATTAGTAGAGTATAATGCCGCAAATACAACCTGAAACAGTTCACTCTGTAAAAAATTACGCTGATCTTAAGTTTGGAACATTTACAGGTTATGTCCTGGTCTAGATGGTTGAATATTCTTTTTTGGCTCAAGTTCTAAAACTTAAAGTTAATAGATGAATACTGTACTTAAGAAATAGTTTTATATTTATACTATATTTATACTAATATATATTTTATACTATAAGAAATAGTTGGTGACTCTTCGCATCCAATGGTGGATGGTCTACAAGGCCGTGTGGGACTTTTATATTATTGTTTATGATTATGTTTGATTATTGTTTTATTAAATCAATTACCATTTATATCACCACTTTGGAATATGGTGCAGAATCAGAATATATATTCGCATTTTGTTTTTGTCAAAAAGTAGTTAAATATCATTACTAAATCATATTGTGAACTCCAGATTCTAGGAGTGAAGTTTGTGACAGAGTCAGATGTCAACATTCACAATGAATCAATTCTTCTCACCATAGCTATAATATGTGAACAAAACTCGGTTGCTGTGGGACTTTTTCTAAAATGTCGCAGTGCACTAAATTGTGTGCCTGATGAGACAACGAGAACAACTCTTTACCTAGAATGCACTGGGTACACTAGACAGAGCTCTTTTGTAGCCTAGGTTTCTCTGATGTCGACACGATGCAACATGTAGACAAATAAGATCTCATAATGTAGCCAAGAGTTATGGCAATCACAAAGCACTAATGTCAAGACACGATCTTGTTTCGGTGTTGCTGAATCCAGATTCCAGGAATCCAGTCTGTGCTAAGCGGAAGGTGAAATGGAGCTAAACTCAACACTCGAATTGAAACAACCCTTCCCACCATAGCTACGTTATGTGAGGAATACAAATGTGTGTTACGTTTCCTTTAGTACGCTCGAATGCCTCATAATTCTACGCCATTGGCATTATCAGTGTCACTCAGATACGTGGTGTAACTGACTACGTCGAGGCAATTCATCAAAACCAGTTTGACATGTTTTGAGGTGTTTAATAGAGACGTTTTTTTAAATCTCGAAATAGGTCACAGCTTACATGTTACAGTGAGTTTTTTATTGCTGCGAAGGCTGGTAATACACGATATATTGTGTTTTGCTGTGAACGATTGAATCGCTCATTTTCTCAAGGTTCTTTAACTTTGCACAGTGATATGGCGACTGTGCAGTGCCCTGTCACTACTCTAGAATATTTTTACACATAGCTGAGAATTGAATTCAGGAAACTTATGGATTTAATGATATGGCCGGAAGTACCTGATTCAGGTGTTGTTGCTTTTTAAGTACAAAATACGAGGTGACCTATGCGAAGCTACCAATTCTAGTTTCCTAGGTTCCGTTTACGTGTCCTATATGGCCGGAAGTACCTGATTCAGGTGTTGTTGCGTTTTAAAGTACAAAATACGAGGTGACCTATGCGAAGCTACCAATTCTAGTTTCCTAGGTTCCGTTTACGTGTCCTATATGGTCGGAAGTACCTGAATCAGGTGTTGTTGCTTTTTAAGTACAAAATACGAGGTGACCTATGCGAAGCTACCAATTCTAGTTTCCTAGGTTCCGTTTACGTGTCCTATATGGTCGGAAGTACCTGATTCAGGTGTTGTTGCGTTTTAAGTACAAAATACGAGGTGACCTATGCGAAGCTACCAATTCTAGTTTCCTAGGTTCCGTTTACGTGTCCTATATGGTCGGAAGTACCTGATTCAGGTGTTGTTGCGTTTTAAGTACAAAATACGAGGTGACCTATGCGAAGCTACCAATTCTAGTTTCCTAGGTTCCGTTTACGTGTCCTATATGGTCGGAAGTACCTGAATCAGGTGTTGTTGCTTTTTAAGTACAAAATACGAGGTGACCTATGCGAAGCTACCAATTCTAGTTTCCTAGGTTCCGTTTACGTGTCCTATATGGTCGGAAGTACCTGATTCAGGTGTTGTTGCGTTTTAAGTACAAAATACGAGGTGACCTATGCGAAGCTACCAATTCTAGTTTCCTAGGTTCCGTTTACGTGTCCTATATGGTCGGAAGTACCTGATTCAGGTGTTGTTGCGTTTTAAGTACAAAATACGAGGTGACCTATGCGAAGCTACCAATTCTAGTTTCCTAGGTTCCGTTTACGTGTCCTATATGGTCGGAAGTACCTGAATCAGGTGTTGTTGCTTTTTAAGTACAAAATACGAGGTGACCTATGCGAAGCTACCAATTCTAGTTTTCCTAGGTTCCGTTTACGTGTCCTATATGGTCGGAAGTACCTGAATCAGGTGTTGTTGCTTTTTAAGTACAAAATACGAGGTGACCTATGCGAAGCTACCAATTCTAGTTTCCTAGGTTCCGTTTACGTGTCCTATATGGTCGGAAGTACCTGAATCAGGTGTTGTTGCGTTTTAAGTACAAAATACGAGGTGACCTATGCGAAGCTACCAATTCTAGTTTCCTAGGTTCCGTTTACGTGTCCTATATGGCCGGAAGTACCTGATTCAGGTGTTGTTGCGTTTTAAGTACAAAATACGAGGTGACCTATGCGAAGCTACCAATTCTAGTTTCCTAGGTTCCGTTTACGTGACCTATATCTCATAATTTGTCCCATAAACTGAACTCAGATCATTGTCTGTTATATGTGCCATATCATTGTGCAAAGTTAAAGAACTTTGAGAAAATGAGTGATTAGAACATTCACACATAGGGATCGTGAAGTGACTGCAAGCGATTGGTCCTTATTTCAGCTGATCTCGTGGTCTGGACAGTTTCAAAGTTTTGATAGAATTTATTTGAAGTCAAACTGTTGCAAACGTCATGTTGTAAGGGTTTTGATTCAAAATAGAGTTTTAACCAAAACCTGTATATTTTGCCACTTCTAAACTAAAAATGGTATTAAACATTTTTAAAACTAATTTTAACTCTGGAAATACTTAAGGTGTTCAATTGTTTCACATATTTAGACAACTAGAATATTTATTTATACATATTTTTGTTTTAAAATAATTCAATTCAAAACTTGTATTCATTTTATGTCTACAATATTAGCGATGCTCAAGTAAACATATTAAACGTAAAACATTTTTATCCTAAATAACATCAATAAATTCTAGCAAGTCACTTATTTACATAAAAAAAAAAAAAAAAAAAAAAAAAAAAAACCACAAAATATATTAACTTGAAATATTTGTAGCTGTGAGTGAAAAGAAATTTAGATTTTTCCAACGAGATGGTGTTTTAGGGAAACTTTGAATTTGCTGTGGGAATTTTGAGTTTTTAGATGTGGGGGGAAGCTTTTCATACAGTTTCAGATCGGAGTAGTAGACTCTAGCTTCGTATAAGGTCAATCCGTGGACTGGATTACGAGGGTCTCTGTGTCTCAGTTGATAGTTATGTGTATAATGGTGTTTATTGCATTATGTTAGATATTTTATGAACAGGCAGAAAATTACATAAATATATAAGGTTTCCAAGGTCATAATTATTAACAGGATAAAAACGGGTTTGCAGGACTGCCTGTTATTTTGCCGTTATTTAATTGAATATTGATGGAAAGTATTTTAAATTTAATTATATTCACTTAGCAGCTTAAAACATTATATTCACATATAATATATACAAGATTTGCACAATTTAAAATACCCTTCTTCGAAAATGTAGGTGTTATGTTGGATCTGATGAGTCAGCTGTAGTGTAATAACTTTGAGGTTTCCACCATAAGAACAATGTTAAACCTCATGCATGCACTTTTATACCATTATGTTTGATCGTAGCGTTATGGTAAATATCTAATTTTAAGGATATAAATAATACGCACACAACCTTTTTTTAGTTCTTCTTGTAAAGTGTAGACTTTTTACTTTGGGGAGTTACCGATGGCCGAGCGGTCTAAGACGTTGGAACTTTGAGTCTGAGTTAGAGATAGCGCAGGATCGAATCCTGTCTGTGACCTTTGCACTTTTTTATCAGTACATTGACCTTGTACTGTATCGACTCTCCCCCTTATTCTATTTGATAAGATCCTCGCACAGGCCAGTGGCCCATAAAGAACGGACAGAATAAGGCTTAAAAGGGAATCGTTCTCTCCTTTTTTGTAAAAATAAGAAATAAGATATAGATTATTTAATTTTATATTTTATAATTACATATTAATAAGTCTAGTGGCAGTTGCAAAAGAAACAAATAATTTGTTAAACTATATTGTTAGTCTTACTAATAAACGCTTTGAAACCGGGTTGGATGAAAAAATCCATCCAAGGCTAAAACATATCGTTCATGTGTGTGTACTCCACCAAACGTGAACACTGGCACAAAAGAAAACATCTAATTACATTTTTTAAACAATCGATCGAAAAAATGACGCAATTAATTGTCATCAAAATCCCCCATCAATGTGGTAAAACAACTGAAAGACACAGCGGAACACTCCAAACCCGTACCTTGATGTGTTTGTTATTAATGTTACTCCTTTTACCACCGGGAGTATAGAGTATAGAGACCACTTCTAGAAACGTCATCTTTTTAATATTTGGAATACTTATGTTTCGAGATACTATTTTCCTCTCAATCATTAATTATCGACTTCAAACCAAGAAGAATGAATACTTAAACTCAATCGAATACCCACAACGACCAGCCGACAGAAAACACTTTCTGACGCATTTCACATTTTACATAGTTGTTATTATTACCATATGTTTTTATATTATGTGTTTAGGATATGATAAATTTATAACATGATATGATGTTAAAATACGATAACTATAACAACTACGACCACCTGCTCTTTCAGTTTTCTTCGTATTAAGTTAAATATGTTCTTCTGTGGGGTTCCCATTTATTCCCATTGTTATAGCTTATTCCATTTAGTAGGAAAATAAATGAAGAAAAAATAGGAGTATGCATTCTGTATGAAAGATCCATTTGTTAGTTCCTGGTTTGGAGTATACAAATCCAATCCAATTACATGCACTGGGACCTCAATCACTGATAAAAAATGTACGTAATTTGAAAAAGCTTTAGCAATTTGTTAAGGAGAGTAATAATGAGAGACCGCTTTGACTAAGTATGCATAATTAAACGTCAGTTTTAAATTTTAGTGAGGCATCATTTTCGTGAGTGCTAAGGCCGAGAGTTCTACTAGTAAGATTGCCTTTGGCCAGTGTGAAGGATCGGTGTGGCGTAGGAATAGTGGAGTTCTAAAAAATAAATAGAATTATTAATAAAATAAGGCTACAAAACCCGAAATGGATAAGGTAATCAAGTAATTTAATAAGCAATTAAATTATTTGCCTCTACAGCCAGTTGATAATTCGCAATTTTGCACAAAATCAACATAGAGATCCCTTCATGATTCTTCTTGTTTCATCGATACCTTTGAGAAATCAAAGGCCGTGTAAGTACTTTTAAATATCATTTAAATATCATAGATTGTCAAATTTGAGATAAAAGGCTACATTTATCTGCTAACTCCAAAACGTGATTGTGCGATATACAGGTAAACTTCCAATGAGTTTTATCTCAATTTATTTAAAAATTACGTCTTCAACTTGCCCGATGTCTAAAATTCAGGGCTCCAGCGTGCCAATTTTGGGAAGCAGTATGACTTGTTAGGCAATTGAATCTTTTCTGTCCCAATGTTTATGTTTATTAACTCAAATTACAGTGTTAATATCCAATTTTGGTTTGTTAGCTTATTAAAGTTTAAGAAATAACAAACATTTTTATGTGTTTGATTATAATGTTTTATGTTTTATAATGTTGCACTCTATGTTATGTATTGATATGTATATAGCCTATATACAGGGTGTAAAAAGGTTCCGCACGGGCTTCATAATTTTTTTGTCAGATCAGAGGGATGGCCCACAAGGAGTCAGAAGGAAATCTTGAATTAGAGCATAGGTTGAGTAGTAGATCAAATTAAAGGTCTATATTAGTAGAGTATAATGCCGCAAATTACAACCTGAAACAGTTCACTCTTTAAAAAAATTACGCTGATCTTAAGTTTGGAACATTTACAGGTTAGGTCCTGGTCTAGATGGTTGAATATTCTTTTTTGGCTCAAGTTCTAAAACTTAAAGTTAATAAATGAATACTGTACTTAAGAAATAGTTTTCTATTCATAGTATATATTTATACTATATTTATACTAATATACAGGGTGTACATAAAGTCCTGCACGGTAAAATATTTTCTGAACGATAACAGATAAAATAAACAAGATTTGGTACAATCAATACTACACCTAAAAATCTCTACTTTTTGAAGGAACTATCAGTTTTCTGTAATATCATGGGGGACGTCCCGCAAGGAGTCAGAAGGAAATCTTAAATAGGAGCATAGGTCAATATGGACATCATTTTAAAGGGCTTATCTAGCAGAGTTTAATGCCGCAAACCGCACTCAAAAAAGATTCATCCAGTACAAAATGGCGGCTGTTCAAAGATTTTACTTGGTTACATTTTTATTAGTAGCCATAACCCCAGTAAAGCAAAACTGCAACCAAACAAATACTGCAGCTAACTACTACATTATGCTTGTCAGTTGTACAGAAGTGAATTATGACATTAGTTATCCTCAAGGTTACAAATTTGGTCCTAATATATTGATAACGGGGAAAACCTGATAACAGTAATCACCTCTTTGGAATATGGTGCAGAATATATATTCGCATTTTGTTTTGTCAAAAAGTAGTTAAATATCAGTACTAAATCATATTGTGAACTCCAGATTCTAGGAGTGAAGTTCGTGACAGAGTCAGATATCAACATTTACAATGAATCAATTCTTCTCACCATAGCTATAATATATGAACAAAACTCGGTTGCTATGGGACTTTTTTATAAAATGTTCGTAGTGCACTAAATTGTGTGCCTGATGAGACAATGAGGACACCTATTTACCTAGAATGCACTGGGTACACTACACAGAGCTCTTTTGTAGCCTAGGTTTTCTCTGATGTCGAAACGATGCAACATGTAGACAAATAAGATCTCATAATGTAGCCAAGAGTTATGGCAATCACAAAGCACTAATGTCAAGGCACGATCTTGTTTCGGTGTTGCTGAATCCAGATTCCAGGAATCCAGTCTGTGCTAAGAGGAAGGTGAAATTGATCTAAAACTCAATACTCTCACTGAAACAACCCTTCACACCATACCTACGTTATGTGAGGAATACAAATGCGTTTTACGTTTCCTTTAGTACGCTCGAATGCCTCATAATTCTACGCCATTGGCATTATCAGTGTCACTCAGATACGTGGTGTAACTGACTACGTCGAGGCAATTCATCAAAACCAGTTTGACATGTTTTGAGGTGTTTAATAGAGACGTTTTTTTAAATCTCGAAATAGGTCACAGCTTACATGTTACAGTGAGTTTTTTTATTGGTGCGAAGGCTGGTAATACACGATATATTGTGTTTTGCTGTGAACGATTGAATCGCTCATTTTCTCAAGGTTCTTCGACTTTGCACAGTGATATGGCGACTGTGCAGTGCCCTGTCACTACTCTAGAATATTTTTACACATAGCTGAGAATTGAATTCAGGAAACTTATGGATTTAATGATATGGTCGGAAGTACCTGATTCAGGTGTTGTTGCTTTTTAAGTACAAAATACGAGGTGACCTATGCGAAGCTACCAATTCTAGTTTCCTAGGTTCCGTTTACGTGTCCTATATGGTCGGAAGTACCTGATTCAGTGTTGTTGCGTTTTAAGTACAAAATACGAGGTGACCTATGCGAAGCTACCAATTCTAGTTTCCTAGGTTCCGTTTACGTGTCCTATATGGTCGGAAGTACCTGAATCAGGTGTTGTTGCGTTTTTAAGTACAAAATACGAGGTGACCTATGCGAAGCTACCAATTCTAGTTTCCTAGGTTCCGTTTACGTGTCCTATATGGTCGGAAGTACCTGATTCAGGTGTTGTTGCGTTTTAAGTACAAAATACGAGGTGACCTATGCGAAGCTACCAATTCTAGTTTTCCTAGGTTCCGTTTACGTGTCCTATATGGTCGGAAGTACCTGAATCAGGTGTTGTTGCTTTTTAAGTACAAAATACGAAGGTGACCTATGCGAAGCTACCAATTCTAGTTTCCTAGGTTCCCGTTTACGTGTCCTATATGGTCGGAAGTACCTGAATCAGGTGTTGTTGCGTTTTAAGTACAAAATACGAGGGTGACCTATGCGAAGCTACCAATTCTAGTTTCCTAGGTTCCGTTTACGTGTCCTATATGGTCGGAGAAGTACCTGATTCAGGTGTTGTTGCTTTTTAAGTACAAAATACGAGGTGAACCTATGCGAAGCTACCAATTCTAGTTTCCTAGGTTCCGTTTACGTGTCCTATATGGTCGGAAGTACCTGATTCAGGTGTTGTTGCTTTTTAAGTACAAAATACGAGGTGACCTATGCGAAGCTAACCAATTCTAGTTTCCTAGGTTCCGTTTACGTGTCCTATATGGTCGGAAGTACCTGATTCAGGTGTTGTTGCGTTTTAAGTACAAAATACGAGGTGACCTATGCGAAGCTACCAATTCTAGTTTCCTAGGTTCCGTTTACGTGTCCTATATGGTCGGAAGTTACCTGAATCAGGTGTTGTTGCTTTTTAAGTACAAAAATACGAGGTGACCTATGCGAAGCTACCAATTCTAGTTTCCTAGGTTCCGTTTACGTGTCCTATATGGTCGGAAGTACCTGATTCAGGTGTTGTTGCTTTTTAAAGTACAAAATACGAGGTGACCTATGCGAAGCTACCAATTCTTAGTTTCCTAGGTTCCGTTTACGTGTCCTATATGGTCGGAAGTACCTGATTCAGGTGTTGTTGCGTTTTAAGTACAAAATACGAGGTGACCTATGCGAAGCTACCAATTCTAGTTTCCTAGGTTCCGTTTACGTGTCCTATATGGTCGAAGTACCTGAATCAGGTGTTGTTGCTTTTTAAGTACAAAATACGAGGTGACCTATGCGAAGCTACCAATTCTAGTTTCCTAGGTTCCGTTTACGTGTCCTATATGGTCGGAAGTACCTGAATCAGGTGTTGTTGCGTTTTAAGTACAAAATACGAGGTGACCTATGCGAAGCTACCAATTCTAGTTTCCTAGGTTCCGTTTACGTGTCCTATATGGCCGGAAGTACCTGATTCAGGTGTTGTTGCGTTTTAAGTACAAAATACGAGGTGACCTATGCGAAGCTACCAATTCTAGTTTTCCTAGGTTCCGTTTACGTGACCTATATCTCATAATTTGTCCCATAAACTGAACTCAGATCATTGTCTGTTATATGTGCCATATCATTGTGCAAAGTTAAAGAACTTTGAGAAAATGAGTGATTAGAACATTCACACATAGGGATCGTGAAGTGACTGCTAGCGATTGGTCCTTATTTCAGCTGATCTCGTGGTCTGGACAGTTTCAAAGTTTTGATAGAATTTATTTGAAGTCAAACTGTTGCAAACGTCATGTTGTAAGGGTTTTGATTACAAATGGATTTTCTTTAACTAAAATCTGTATATTTTGCTACTTCTATACTAAAAATGGTATTAAACATTTTTAAAACTAATTTTAACTCTGGAAATACTTAAGGTGTTCAATTGTTTCACATATTTAGACAACTAGCACATATATTTATTTATACATATTTTTGTTTTAAAATAATTCAATTCAAAACTTGTATTCATTTTATGTCTACAATATTAAGCGATGCTCAAGTAAACATATTAAACGTAAAACATTTTTATCCTAAATAACATCAATAAATTCTAGCAAGTCACTTATTTACAAAAAAAAACAAAAAAAAACACAAATATATTAACTTGAAATATTTGTAGCTGTGAGTGAAAAGAAATTTAGATTTTCCAACGAGATGGTGTTTTAGGGAAACTTTGAATTTGCTGTGGGAATTTTGAGTTTTTAGATGTGGGGGAAGCTTTTCATACAGTTTCAGATCGGAGTAGTAGACTCTAGCTTCGTATAAGGTCAATCCGTGGACTGGATTACGAGGGTCTCTGTGTCTCAGTTGATAGTTATGTGTATAATGGTGTTTATTTCATTATGTTAGATATTTTATGAACAGGCAGAAAATTACATAAATATATAAGGTTTCCAAGGTCATAATTATTAACAGGATAAAAACGGGTTTGCAGGACTGCCTGTATTTTAGCTGACACATTGTCCGAATAATTCTGTTTTGAATAATGAAAATCTTATTACAGTCAACCGAGTTTCCCCAGAACACCACTCTATACCTCAGGTGCGTGTAGACAAACGTAATAGATATTCCATAAAGTCTCAGGATTGACGATTTGAGACCCTAATAGCAAAGCAAAATGAGCTTAATTTAGGAACCACTAGGAACTAGGATCTACATGATTTTAGGAACTACATGATCTTTCTACTTCAAGGTACTTCATATCCTTCTACTGCCCACCACGACTCCCAAGAACCTCGCCGATGGTACCACAGGAACATCCATATTTGCAGGAGAATAAGTCTAGTTTGTTTTCCTAAAAATTCCGTTTGATAAAAACCAACCCTCTGCTTCCTCCAAAGGTATTTGCAACGAGTTATTGAGTTCATGTACAGTTTTGTTTGAGACAGTGCAGTATCATCATCGTGCAACGAGTTATTGAGAGTTCATGTACATTTTTGTTTGAGACAGTTAGTGTAGTATCATCATCGTGCAACGAGTTATTGAGTTCATGTACATTTTTGTTTGAGACAGTTAGTGTAGTGTCATCGGTAAAGAGGACTACCGATAAACGCATGAAGAAGGTCCATGGAATGTTACTTACATATACCAGGAATAGGATGGGGCCTGATATTGAACCCTGAGGCACCCCGTGATCTTTAACTTCACAGGGAGATTGAGAAGTAATACTAGCACTATTTACGTAAGGTATTTACAGCGCTATTGTTTACTTCCTAAAAAACGAGAATTCAACCAATCTAGAGCTTTACCTCGCACGACATAATGTTCAAAACTTTTTACGATAAAAGTATTATTTACGCAATCGAATGCTTTAGAAAGAGCGCACATAATAGATGCTACGTGTTCTTTTCTTTTTATTGACTGTAACACTGTTTGAATAAATGGCACTGCATTTATTGTTGAAAACTGAAAACGAAATCCGAACTAAAAAACCTGTGAGAATTTTAAATGCATTTAACTAACGAAACTAACAAAAAATATTTGTCCAACTTTGGACCATACATACAGAAGAAATATTGGATGGTAGTTTGACATATCTGTCTTGCAGTTTTTTTAGTACAGCGGGTTTACTACAGCGTACTTTAAGTGTAGTACTGTGTTGAAAAGTGCCACTTTCGAAATAAACATTTATCGTATCAGCCACAGTCTTGGAAATAAATTGTACGGTAGCTTTTAAAACGGCTTGGGTATACCATCCCATCCTGTAGAGTTTGTGTTTTTGAGTGACAAAGTTACCTTTACTATTTCATCCGAATTGAGTTCAAAAACATCGAGTTGAGTCTCGCGTTACCTGTTCGAAAGAACTTCAAAGAGTTCTAATGGAGTCTAAGACCATTTGAAAAAGTGTACCGGTACGTTGTTATTTCGGTTTTTAATGACATAATTAGTTTTACTGTGGTGTGGTCTGGCTGACCAGTAGTGGAGTGATTCATATCCAAACATGGTTAACTTAGCAATATTCTTCGGGATCCTGTTTCCTTGGGTTGTCCTTAGGTTTGAAGAAATCAACTATCCCTTCAGGAAGCTCAAACAGTTAATTTGGCCTAACAGTGTCATATATTTCTTTAACACTATTTTTTTAGTTACCTCCCTTGTGCACAAATTTGGATTTGAGGTGAAAGACTTGATTTGGATACTGTTGCGGAACACTCGACCAGGGTAAACTTTGTTGAGAGTTGAACCATAACGCCCAATCCGCAGCATTTTCCCCACAAGATGGAGGATCCGTGGTGGATTATATAAAGGTTTGAGTTGGTCTGCGGGAATCCCGACTTTTGTTACATAAACATCAGAGTGGGAGAAATCCTACGGGTTCTTGCCATAGTGCACACACTTCCATTGATATTCACTATCTATTTCAGCCTGTATTGGACGAAATCAAATCACTCTTTTAAAATCTGATTTCCGCTGTGTCTAATCATGGTAAATTTTTGCGCAATTTACTGATAAATAGTCACACTACACGATACTGACTGGTCTCTTAGCTACACTTATAAACCAAACCCAAAAGTGACAGAGCAACCCAGATAGTCTGATTTAGCATGATCAATGAGTCAAGAGTTATAGATCGTAGTGCTGTAAAATGTACAAATCTAATCTCTATTGTAACGAACTGAAATGTACATTGGAAACATTACCAGCCAGAATAATATGAGCCTATAAAGGAATTATTCGAAGTTCGAATTAGACTATGTTATTTCTATGGTATCGGGAGAAATTTTGTCTTAGGCTGCATTCAGAATATCTTTAAAAACTAAAGCACTTCTATTGCCTCAGCCAATATACTTGCTGCGAGAGATGGAAGTACAATCCTTGACACACTACATTATTATCAAGCTATTATTTTGTCGAATTGTAAGTTTGTGGCTTTCAAAGCTATAATTTCTTGGCTTCGAGTAGAGAACAATCGGTTGGATAAATTTACCTTGAAGAAAGCTACCAAATAACAATATGAACACATGAGTTTTACCCCACTTTTAGAATTACGGGAGTACCTAAAGGTAGGTGTTTTGGCTCTGTTGTGTTCTTAGTGTACATTCATAACAGTTCTCGTATTGTGTTCGACAGACCAAAGCACACGCATATGCTGACACATGTCACCTGCACCTAATACGCTCACCAAAATCACTTCATCTAGAATGTCTAGATAATATAAGATCATTTTATAAATTAGCGGTCCGTAGAGGTGGACTGAAGTTTAAGCCAAGGAAATATTCATAAAGTTACTTCAAATAGTACTATATGCTACAATACAAAGGATTAAGAAATTGTGCTTAACATTGTGCTTGAAAACGAAACATATAAAGTAAATTATTCTTTAAACGGTCTTGGAGTAATTCTAGTGTGGGTAAGACTCAAATTTATTCACAGAGTTACTTATGCCTGCCAGATCACAATATAAGACTTCGGAGCGAGGTTCTTAAGAAGCGGAAGACTTACATGTATAAATTCATATGTTACTAGAAGCAGGATTATTAGAAGTTAAACAAAATTTTACATACCAGCGATATGACAAGAATGTGGACTGTCAATCGACCTATGGATATGCTACTAATTTTATGCTAAGGCTATGTGTCATTTTACTACCATCTACTGTCTAGTGAACTTTGTGTTTACCTTGGGATACCTTTCGGATAGAATGGTACTCAAGAGAGAGGTTGCTCTTTATGATACATGGCACAATAACCAGTTTCACTGTCATAAGGAAACTAGAAATTGTTAGATTAAGTTTTTTGTACTTGGCACCAGAGCCGTACGATTTAACAGAGCTTAAAGAAACTTCTAGATTAAGGCTAAAACCAAATGCCACGCAACGAGTTCTATGCAGAAGGCACACATTTTAAGACTGATTACTATGACCTTTTATTAATCATGCACAGGACGTGTAATGTAGTTTTATGTTGGACATAAATCACTGTTACTTATGACGAGAGTCGTTCTAAAAAACAAATAGTTAACTATCATTTATTGTCATAAAATAATCATATACCGAGTTGAAGTACTCTCCCAACTATAAACACAGAGCAGTCGCGTCAGTTACAACGCTGTCATAAATATTGACAGCTGGAACCAAGGAAGAAATTCATCAAAACTAGATAACTTATTAACAAAAGTTGATTGGTTTAATATTTAAGACATTCTAAATATTTCTAGAACGCTGATTCGGCATCGTTCTAGTACAAATTTTATACTCAGGCTTGAATATATACAGGCAAAGTAATCTATTAGTCCAAACCAATTTATTTTTTATGTTCCATTTCCGCTTAAACAAAGGGTTGAAATTCCCTCAAAACCACTAAGGGTACCCGAAACATTTTCTTCTTTTCATATGTATGTTATCCATAGTATTAGTGGTCGCTAAGATAAAATGTGTCGAGAGAAGGGGAGAGAAGAATATCAGCCTAAATATGAGATGAAAGCTGACCCTATAAACCCAAATAATCCTCATATAGAGAGTAGTATAATTGAAATCACGAGAATTTTTCGATCAACTGACTCTATGGACACAGAGCGCAGGATAAATATAACCTCTGGCTTCCTTGTCCAATGCATTTTACGTGGTTCAGAAAAAAATAATACGGTAATAAATCATTCTTCCAACATTTTTGCAGGTAATAGACAGATAAAGAAAGTAATAAGTATTAGCCAAAATAAACAGTACGGAATTGGAAATATTTTATTATAGTAAACACAGCAACATTGCATATAGATTTTACCAATAAATAAGAGTCAAAGGAAGCAAAATCGGTTAAACTCGGGTATTAACATGTTCAATATGACCCCCGTTCAGTTTTGTTGCCTTCCAAAAAGTATGGTCCCACTATACAACTCCCAGACACAGCGCACCAAATGGTTAGTCTACACACTAACTATGCTGTAACCTCCCTACAACAATGTCAGGACGTTCAAATCCAAAGAAACGTGTTGTCTGCTTGTTTATGAAACCATTAAGGTGCACTTGACATTCATCTGTAAATTATACATTACTCAAAACATCAGGTTCTTCAAAGCACATTGCTAACATTGAAGCACTGTACTGAACTCTGGCTAGTTTGTTTCTACAGTTCAAAGGTTGTCCAGTTTGTATCCTGTAGGGAAAACCACCAATGCTTTGAACATTCTTCGCATTGACGTATTGCTAATATTCGTTTTAAGAGAAGCTCGCGTTTGGCTTCTTTTCGGTAACTGTAACACTTGTTGTTGCAACACTCTTCCGTGGTTTTCCTTTGTACAGACAGTAGTTGGGCGACCTGAAAAGCCCTTTCGCTGTGTCAAAACACTACGTGTTCTTCGAAATTTTTCAACAACACTAGGAATCACTGCATTACGTAATGCAGTATATGACAAGCTTGGCCCACCCGCACGTCCAATTCTGTATGAGCAAAAATAATGCTCTACGATAAAAACTTTCTCTACCGTTGTTAGCACCATGTTAGCAAAAACTAACATCAAATGAGAAAGAAGTAATGAACACCCGTGGCAACAATCTACAATTGAATCAGCTGATCGAGAAGGCAACTACAGCTGATTCAGTTTCAGTACTGTTTATTATAGCTAATACTGTAAATGATTTTTAAATACATCACGGATACTGTCTCAAAACAAACATATAAATCAAGATCACCAAATTTAACATATTTATTGTTGTAAATAGTTGTTTCTTTATTCTTGAAAGATAATATAATGTGGAATGTAAATATATATTAGTAAAAAATAGATAAAATCACAATAAAATGAAATTTTCTAAGCTCCCTTTTGCTGTTTTCAACTAGTAAAAATCCGGATAAAGATATTGTCTTTGAAATGTATTGTTTAACATTTATTTTCAAAACACATAGATATATACATATAAATTTTCACTGTAGACCAAATTGTACGATTTAAAAAGAAACTATATATCTTTTTTATCGTTTTTTTTTCAACGTTTTTTATTGATTTTTATTACCGTTGTAATTTTAAAATATTCAATTCTGAACTAGGATTTGCAGTCTATCTTTACGACGGGGAGGGATTACAAGGATCAGGCAGCGAGCCAGGTCGTTGCCTGAACTTAGCTATCGGATCAGTATACAATCTATGATCAAATTCTTATAGGTGCCCACTGAACCTATTTTGTAGGGTTATTTAATTATAAAACAGTTTCATTCATTATTCTAAATTGTTACCGACTACTAAGAATCAGTTTCACGGCCGTTATCAGTGAAACTATCCGAGTCAAAAGTCTTATCGCTCTAGAGATAACGGGCTTGCAACTGGTCAGCCGGGCTTGATAACTCTCTAAAGGCCGCTACACACGTTCAATTCGGCTTGTCAGTTCGGCTTGTCAGTTTGGCTTGTCAATTCTAACTGACGCAGCAATCACATACACACGTTCAGTTTGGCTTGTCAGTTCGATCTGGTTAATTAACTCCAAAATTTTGTTGTGCTTGTGTTTCGGAAATTGCAAGTTAAATAATGTTTTCGGACGATGAGTTATTAGTAATATATGGTGCAGTGGCTTGTGTAATTGTGAAAAGAAGAAAGCGTCAACTCAAGCGGAATCAGTGGACTAAAGACTGGCTTTTAAATCGAGCCCCAGTACTCCCATGTTAACCTTTTAAAAGAACTTCGGTTTCACCCCAAAGATTGGCATAATTATTTGCGGATGAACGAAGAAACATTCTTTTCCCCTAAACAACTCTATGAACTGAAGAACTCCTTACTCCAAGAACTCATTGCACTGACAACACAGTGTAATGTAAATAAAAAAAATACTTTTTCAAAGTCTGCTGTCACTTGGAAAAGGGCTATAAATTTCACTGACTACGGACACAGCAGCAAACACGCGGGACAGTTGCTAAACAGACGCCTGTCACTGTGCGCAAGCGCAGACAGTTGATTTGAGGAACTGAATTGACGCTCCCATACACACGATCAGTTCGGCTTGCCGTCAAGCCGATGTGTCAAGCCGAAATGATGAATTTCCATCATGCCATCAGTTCAAATTTCTGGCTTGAGCTCACATCGTTTTGAACAAACTTTTGCATACACACAGCCAATTCGGCTTGTCAGTTCGGCTTGTTCACATCGAATTGACAAGCCGATTTGAACGTGTGTAGGCCGCTTAACGATTACAGGTAAAGCAATAAAACTTGGTACCTATAAATTTACTTTTTGTCTTAAATTAGAGGATAGGTTGCGTAGCTCATCAAATTAAAGTAGAAAACAATGCTGCAAATCTGACATGAAAAGGTTCACTCTTTAACAAATTATGCTGGTTTAAAGTTTGACTGGTAAATGAGCTATGCATACGTTAAATTTTCCACCCAACTCCTTGTAGACCATCCTCCATTGAATGTGAAGATTCACGAACTAGTAGTATTCATTTACTAAGTTTAACTTTCATAACTTCAGCCAAGACAAGAATATTGATACATATAGAACAGGACTTACGTTGTAAATGTTTCGAACTTTAAACAAACGTAATTTTTGAAGCGTGAACCCTTTGAGATCAGATTTGCGGCATTGTACTTTACTAATATAGTAAATGCGTTAATTTAAGATTTTCTTCTGACTCCTAACGGGCCATCCCTCTGACATGACAAAATAAAATACTACAAAATAGTTACTTCAGTAGATTTATAGGTGTAGTAATGATGTACACAGTTTTATTGTTGTACTTGTAATCGTTGTGGAATTATCAAGCCCGCGCGGGACTTATTTACACCCTGTATATATACATCTATGAAAATGAGTTTATAATATTTGGCAAATTTCTCAGGCATTTGTAGTTAGACCTTGAAGATTTTTATTCTGTTACATGTGTTATACTTGGTATTGATGGCTGGAAGCATTAGTGTGACCAAATACTTTATAATCTTGCTCCAACAGTCAAAGACTGATTTTCGTGGTGCGCATTATTCAGTAGAATCATAGAAAAAGTTCAAGATTTTGGAGCAGCTAACGGAATTTGACTCAATCTATAAAAAAAATGATTTTGTTCGCAAAGGCTGAAACTCAAGAACTAGGAGTGTAGGCTACATTGAAAAACTGTGGTCAGATGTGAGACACACTTTATTGATACTCTGAAGAAGGTAATGACTACAATGATGTGACAAATAACTAGTCTGGGCATTACACTAGCAGTGAGAGGTCGTGAGACAATGTGACTCACACTTTACATTCTCACAGACTCTCACTCAACAGTCATACTCTATGTACAACACAGAGAGGCTCAAGGGAGGCTCAAGTTTACCAGAAGCTGAGATGATGAAGAACAAGTGCAGCAACAATTTTCTTCACACTTGGCTCATTATGCTCGTATAGAGGTATAGAATACGGTAGAAGAGACGCAGTTGGATTTGATTTTACCTTGGACTTTACTGAACATTAACGTCTAATACAGAAATTGACTAATGACTACAAAACACAGTAAATTAGTAATACAATAGTAGAATCACATGCCAGATGTGATATAGTAGTACGAAATATACATTTTAGTGGTAAAATACAATGTTCGTTATTCTCAATTTTAACTTTTTTCCGTTAGCAATTATTGATAAAGTATTATTTTACTACGATTGTATTAGAAATAAAATATGCCATAAAATCACAATTTTAAACATACATATTGATGGAAACATGAAAAGAATTACAAACCTTATTAGTATTAGGCTTATCTTGCAATTGATCTTGCCAGTAAAATAATTATTCGGATTATTCACTAATTATTTATTCATTACTTGTGGTTATGAGGAAAGAGTGAGTGGTTAAAAAAAGGGTACCATTTGTGGTAATCGCAACAAAGGTAACGAAAAGCTTACTTAAAATTCACATTTTCAAAGAAAGAATAAGGGTATAATTAATCAAAAACATTATCTAGCCTTATCTGTATTACAACATGATGGGAAAGAACAATAAAGAGTGAGTGGTTAAAAAAGGGTACCATTTGTGGTAATCGCAACAAAGGTAACGAAAAGCTTACTTAAAATGCACATTTTCAAAGAAACAAATAAGGGTATAATTAATCAAACAATTATAGGAATCTAGCCTTATCCGTATTACAACATGATGAGAAAGAACAATTCAACATAAATCTATACATCAGTGTTGATTGCGATGAAAGTTATTTTATTTTAAATATATTTCGGGAATTTCGAAAAACACTAACTTTGTATTACGCTCTGTAATACATTAAGATATGAATTATTTTCGGATATTAATTGTAACTTGCCCTTACACTGGTAATATTTTTACTATTGAAATTTGTTTTTTCAGTAACACATCAGTAACACGTCGTTGGGGCAAAAGCAAGGGTGCCATTTGTGGTAATCGCAACAAAGGTAACGAAAAGCTTAATTAAAATGCAAATTTTCAAAGAAACAATAAGGGTATAATTAAAAAAATTAAGTATAGGGATCACTAGCCTTATATGTATTAAACATGTTGGGGAAAAATACACCATTCCATTAATCGATATATCAGTTATGACAGATGAAAAAGGTATTTTATTGAAAATTGTTTCGGGAGTATCGAAAAACAGTATAGCCTTGTATTACAATATATTACGGTATGCATTATTTTCGGATATTATGTGTAACTTGTCCTTACACTTTTAAAATTTTTACTATTTAAATTTGTTTTTGGATCCACACGTCGTTGGGCTAAAAACTAAAATATTTTATTTATTGGATATATAAAGTAATAGAGATTATTATTATGATTTAAGTGATAAATTCCGTCCGTTGTGGTAATGTAGTGGATCTGAGGTAAACGAACTTCTCGTAAAATACAACGGAAGCTGCGTTACGTCGCGTCGGCGCGTGAGGCGTTGGGCCCTGAACCGCACACCGATAATGAACTGCGTAACGTGCTATACAGTAGCCTGGGGACAGTCGGCCGGCTGTCGTGCAGACCGCAATCAACTGTATCAAGGGCCTGACAGGAATCCGGTGGTGTAAGTGTGAGTGTGAGTGTGAGTGTAGTATAGCTCCGAGCAGCAAGTGCTGGTGCGGGTGCGGGTGCAGTAGTTGCCCAACCTGACCCCGAGGTTAATGATACGGTACCGGAGCGGTATAAGGGCCGCACCGGTGTTCTCTGTCCACGGCAGCTCGGGTCCGGACCTGACACCCACCGACCTCACCTACCACTGCCCCCGGTCGTTCCCAGCTTATTTTTAGACTTACAACTATTATCTGTTGCAAAATATATCGCAACGACCCACATTTCCGTTAATTCATGCCGTTGCAAGTGGAACAGAATTAATTGTTACTCTGCAACCTTGGCAAATTGACCGTTGAAATTAAAGTATTACATTGTGACTCAGAGAACGTACGAACAAACACTACTGTTATGTGGTTTTACATCGGGATTGTAAGGTTTTGTTATATATAACTAATCGTGCGTGTAATATTGTTACATCTCGTTATAACTCAAACTTTTCGTGAGCTTAAAAGCATCAGCTTCAAATGTAATTAATTCGACATTATAACAAAAATTAGTTTTGTATTTAGTTTTGAATTAAAATCAAAAATATTTAGTGAAATCTATTTTGACTAATGTATCTCCACATCCTACTAGACAGATATAATAACATTTATGTACTATTTTAATTTAATTGTCAATATTGGTCTAATTTTCATACGGCAAACCCTTCGCAAGGCCCTTAATTAAATGTAACTCTCCAAAAGACAATTTGGAATAAACCTGTTCTAACTAAAATGTACATGGTGAAATCTATTGTGCTGGTCGAAAATACAATGGAATTCTTACCGATTTCAGAAGAGCAAATACGACTTGGTATTTCTTAGTACGAACAGTGTAGTATATTATGACAATTAGTTATGCGATTTATCCGTAGACATCTTTTTACTAATGTATGAAGTTAAACAGTACACCAACAAAATTTATTTAATGTGGACATTCTTTTCATGTTTCCTTCACTGTATAACTTATCTATAAGAAAATATGGCTTTTCCTCAAAACATACTGACATAACAATGGGTTTGATTTGGTAAGAACGTGCAGACATATCTTCCTGTGTCTATTTTGAAACATTTAGTAAAAAATATAGTACACGCTGTAGTTACTTATTATCAAAATAATGTCGCTATGGCATGACATACATTCTAAGATACTCACTTCAAGCACAAACAATACCTAGTCTGTAGATTTCCATTATGACATTTAAGCAAATATTTCAGGTGATTAGAGACCGCGCAACAATCACTATCGTGCATATGGAACATTATAGAACTACAACTTAATGGTTCTAAGGATTACACATGATGTATTAGTTAGTTAAATCTGTTTTGATAACACGAAATCAGAGGATTTATTTTGTTTGACCTTACAACAAATCAAATAATAGTTTCAATAAATAAACAATGTAAGAGTAATTATTTCTAACCGACATAATCATTACAATTAACTTAACGGTATTTGTCAATAAATAATACTGATTTGGGTACTATATTTCTCAATAAATGTGTGTTGATAGTAAAATTACAGTTTTCACCAGTCACAACATTTTGAATCTTAAAAGTATGACATGGAATCACGAGTAGTGAAGTAACTTAATGAAGGATGTTACAGTATGTAAATAGCTTTCACTGGATTGTACGCAACGAAAAATAAACATTTCCTAGCAGAAAACTCAGAAAGCTTTAATAGAAAATAACTATCAAATAATTTTACATTTGGAACTCCAAGAGCAATTGATACAATATGTCAAGTTTCCCTCATTAAAATGATGTGAATACTAATTTTTACTACAAGATTACAAGTTAACAAATAAACACTAGGGAGACTTCACTAGGTGCATATATAAGCAAGTTAATTAGTCCGGATTAAAAAAAAGGCCTTAACAATAATTTTTCCCCAGCATTGCACACTTCATCGGTAAAAATGAGATCTTCTACTAATATTAAAATCACTATTTTTTACTTACAAAAGTAACCATGATATAAATCGTATAAACGCTAACTTATACTGTTTTAGTAAACCATTAAAAAATATAAGGATCTCACACTGGTGGACTTATGAATGCATTCCATCCCATTACAAACGACTGACGGTTGTACAAGACACGTTAAAATCTAAATGGCACAGAACTTGGCAAGAATTCTCAGACAATCTTAGAAACCAAAGCACTTTTGAAAACTCGAATTGTAGTATTTTAGAGAGTAATGTTTAGTATTGAAACTTCGTTTGAGATTTCTTAAAGTGACAAAATAGTCGATTCGTCTTAGAGTTAAATCGTTTAGTTTTGACCATAGGTTAACAATATATCAAACTCATCAGTAAATTTTACAAAGATGTTATTTTAGGCTCGTGTGGTAATGAGTTATAAAAATATAAATATACAGTAAGCGACAGTTGAAGAACACGAAGATGAAAGATAGACCGACAGCAAGTGACGTAAGATGTCTTTATACTCGATGAGAGAGCAGTAAAGTGAGTACAACCGGGCTGAGAGTGTAAGCTCGGTATCAGCCCAGGTGGCACACAGTGGAGAAATCACAATTTTCGTTTACCACCTACACTAGCAATGGTAACAACCTTTCTCGTTATTTACAGGTGTTGCTTGGGTACATTAAAAGTACCTGCGACACTGCCTTTCCTGTCAAATCGGAGACTAGTTCCTTCCTAAAAATCCCCAAACATTCACACCAAATCATTGATAAGATCTATTCCAACAATTTTGAAAACTTCCTTAATTACATTTAAGCATAAAGAACTATAATAAAAATGTAAAAACATATCCACCGCTTTTTAAAACGTCTCAAAACTTTATTACTTATGTATAAATTTGTTCCATACATATCATTTTTATAATAATAATTGTGAGACAAAATTTTGTTTGTAATTTTCACCTAACTCCACATCTTCACTCGTCCATTCCACGAGTCACGTAATGAACTTCATTACACCACGAGTCACGTAATGAACTTCATTACACCACGAGTCACGTAATGAACTTCATTACACCACCACTGACGTAATGAATGAAGTTACTATTAAACAACGCTTCAATAACAACATTGATTTCAATGACTTGATTATCTCAGAAAAAGTACGGTTGTTACAATCTCAAGTTCGACGAGGTAAGAATGAGATAACGCAATTGAACTAGGCATTGAGCAACATGTAAACTAAGTGTTTGCCTTATTAAACGATCCTCCATCATTGTTTAAGGAGAAATAAAAAGGTAGCATTTAGTTCCGAAACGTGGCGATAATGGAGTTTGGTAAAATTTACGAAGCATGCTACGTAAACCCCTGTATACAATAATAGAATCCAATTACACAACTTGTTATGTAAATATCTATAATAACACAAAAAAATATTAATGGCACTGAGATATGTGGCACTAACAATTATCAATCCTATAACTTATCACAGCGTTAGCCAATTATATTTAAAGGTTAATACGTCATTAAATACATACAACTGCAAGAAATAAGTATGATTGTTACGGGACTTGCAAGGAATGGCGTCTAAGACTGCTTGACAGGTAGGCGTTCGTTCATATCGAATTTTCAAGTTCCCACTTACATCACTAACGTATCCTAAAATCAGCTTATAATCTGACTTACCTAAATGTAACAGTAATGGCACAAACAAAATACAATAGAAAATCAACATACTAATAATATAGATGAATTAATGGTTTGATTAAATCAATCTTGCAGGGTGTATTAGGGCCTACCCTCGCATACAGTCCGTGCGACATTCGACTTTGGTAAATAAATACAACATCGCACTGTATATTGCTAGGTTGGAAGTGTGTATAACTTCCAGTAGCCCCGTCCTCTGTGACGTTCAGTTGCTTCCCCCACATCCGCTTCCTTTGTGTAACTCCAATTTTGAATTTTTTAAAATATATAATTCCAAATTTTTAAATTGCAACACTAGATTAAAGTCAGCGTGCCAGGTAGACGCTTCATATTCTCAGACGATAAGAATTTTACATTCCGTTTAGAATTTTCAAAATCCGTAGGCTGCGAATGAAGAGATAGATAAAAAAAACTGTTTTGTAGCCAATTTAAATAAGTAATTTTGTCCTAAAGAGGGTTCGCTAAGAAATCAAAATCATCTACGGTTGTTAAAAAATATTACATATCGCAATAGGGAATATGAAATAATTTTAAAAAATGAAAAAAGAATTATTGAATGAAATTAAATAATCAAAATAAAGCCAAATTTAATTATTTTTACATTACAAAATGATGTAATTATAATTAAATTATTATTAAATAACAATAATTATTATTTAATCATATAATAATTTAATTATTATTACATTATTTTTTACATAGTAAAAATAATTAAATTTGGCTTGAGATTTATTGGCGATAAGGGATTTGTTCGTTTTTTGTCAATTTAGTAAAGAATTTAAACCTCTTTAAACAGTAATTAACTTAAAGTGTCAGGAAAGTTGAGTTTTTGTTACGTATGAAGTACTGTGATGGACGGAAGCAACTGGACAACATGGAGGTCTGCCGCTTAGGCTCCGGCTCCGACAGTGGCTGCGATTGTCCTCAGTCTCAGATGTTGATATGGCGCTTCATGTGGAGAGAGAGGTGGTCCGAGCGCGAGAAGGCCCTGTCACAGAGTCTGCACTGGAAGGGACGGTCCCCGGTGTGTTTCCTGTAGTGGCGAGTCAGCTCGTCCGAGCGGGCGAACTTCCAGCCACAGCCCTTCCAGCCGCACTGGTACGGCTTCTCGCCCGTGTGTGTGCGGAGATGTGCCTTCAGGTGAGAGGATTTGGTGTAGGTCTTGCCGCAGCCGGGATGGTAACAGGAGTGAGTGGTGAGTTTCTTGCGCGGTACCGACCTCCGTTCCCTCTTGGAGCACGACTTGTCGAGTCCGTCCTGGCTGATGTCCCCCAGACTGGGGGAGGACGGCGGGGTCATCACCTTGGCCAGGGGGGCCGACAGGAGGTCGACGTTCTCGACTGCCACCGCGGTCGTTCCTGAAGTGAGCCGCCTGGCCAGCTCGGAGGGGAAGTTCTTGGCCAGAGCGTCGTTGTCCGGCAGGGTACCCGGGGACGCTGGGGGGGACATCTGGCCGTGGCTGTACTCGCTCTGTTGGCTGGGGAATACCGTCATCAGTGCGTTGAACGTTACAGGTCCTTCGATTCTGAATACCTGTACATTCACAACAAACAACTTTTATTAAATCTATTATAACATTTGAGAAAGTTGTTATAAATTAATGCTACGTTTTAAACAGTCTTAAGGGCATTCAGTAAATCAAGTGTATAAATTGGTTACAAAAAACTGTTTACGAGATACTTTATATTTCTATAACATTACGTTGTCATCATAAGGATGAGTATAAACATAAGTATTGGCTCAATATTGTTGTCTCCATAACCATCAGATTCACTAGCTATGTGGGGAAGGGCTGAATCACTGTGATTGTTGAGTTTAGCTCCAGTTCGCCTTCCTCATAGTGCAGCGTCTGAAGTCTGACGCTGTCACAGACTTGACTCTTGAAATCTGAACTCATGTTCGTCTGAAGATACCCAAAAAATGACGACGACGAGGAAGCTCAAAATAAATGTTTTACGTCTTAAGGACATCAGAGGCACCTAGACAACAAAATATAGTGTAATCTAGGTAAAGAGGCACATTCATTGTCTCATCAGGTGAACAATTACGATGTTTTATACATGATTTTTAAGCACGGTGGAGTAACCCAGTTCCCTATACATAACGTAACTTTAATGCGAAGAGTTGAATCTCTTGGATCTCTTTAGAGGAACATGACTCCAAGAGTCAATCTGTGATAACATCCGATTTCAGAAAGCTGCACTAAAAGGAAAGTGAACTGGAGTTATACTCAATATTTACACCTAAGAATAAACTATTCTCAATCTTCTTGAGGATTCCATACGGTTGAATAATATTCTGTGATAAACTTCTATTTACTGAAGATAAACATATCTATTCTTGAATAACAAAATTACACGGTAAAATGAAGTGGGTAAGGCAGGTAATTAATGGCGAGAATCTGATTGATGAACTCTGTCCTGGATCATCAATTGAAGAGTTTATAAAATAATTTATGTGTGCAATATAAATCCAATGATATTGCAGTATTCTTTTAAACAAAATAAAACCACGGTGGGAAATGCCATGGATGTCAATGGATATGTGAAAGCATGATTATGCATCCCACATACTTTTCAACTAACTTACATGCCTTGAATTGTTCTTCTATTAATGGACCATTACTATCAATGAACTAGACTGCAAATCGAGATATACTCGTATAGAAACATGTTACTTTAATTGGTTAAGAAGTACTGCAGTACAATTGTAATTAAAGTAAAAGTATTAGATCTAGGTTTATGTTGTACTGTTTAGTTTTATGCTCTTGCATTTACTCGTAATGTTTTTTTTTTTTTTTTTTTTTTTAAGGAGAGGCCGATCCCCTTTTTTAAGCCTTATTCTGTCCGTCCTCATAGGCCACTGGCCTGTGCGAGGATCTTATCAAACAGAACAAGAGGGAGAGTCGATACAGTACAAGGTCGAAGGTACTGGTAAAAAGTGCAACGGCCAAAGACAGGATTTGAACCTGCGCTATCTCTAACTCAGACCCAAAGTCCAACGTCTTAGACCACTCGGCCATCGGCACTCCCAAATATGTACGTGTATATAGATTAAATTGGCCCGTTAGCATTGCCACTCAATTTGGTCTAATAGGTGTGACTTTCGCCAAAGTTATAGTTTACGCATAGCTGCATCTGTATACATCTTGGACTATGTTTAAAACTTTGAATGATTTATTTAAGTGGATGGAAATATAATTTAAACTAACACCAAGAAAAATTATAACAAAACACCTTTACACCAGCATAAACGTTAATTTAAATTTAGTAGATTATTTTTGATATTTATTTATTTCATTTTGGCTAGCCTTTGATGATGTTAGAAGAGCAGTTGCGTAATACCTGTTCTTGGTCTTGCTGTAGAATCAGTTCCTGATCAGACTCCAACTTGACTGTCCTGTCCTGCTGCAGTGTGTACTGCAAGCTCTGTTGCTCGACTTGCTGTTCCATCTTGTTGGACCGTTCCTGCTGTAGGGTGTACTGCAGACTCTGTTGTTCGCCCTCCACCTTGACTGTTCGTTCCTGCAGACTATACTGTAGGCTGTGCTGCTCTGCCGCACTGTTGATCAACATGTCCAGGTCCACGAACTCTTCTGCTTGGTAGCCCTGCAGCTCCTCCTGCACCCTCGCCTCGTCCTTGACCGCCACTGCCGCGGCCGTCACCACCGGAACAGTGCCAGACCCGCAGATGCTCACAGGTGACGCTTGGGGCGGCGTGGGTTGGGCCAGCAGGAAGTTTTCGATGTCTTGCCACATCTGGAACAAAACGTGGCTATAGATTACTTCTTTTATTACTATGACAACTAAATATTAATACAGTGAAGAGGATTCAAGGATGTCGTAAATATATGTGTAAATAGGGTGCCTTTATATTTATAAGTTACATTTACGATACGTAACATCTGCATCTTTAATACGTACATCTTATCTCTCCAACTTCTATATGTTACCACCTCTAAATCACTCCTTCCAACAATATGCAGTGGCAATCCTGTTAAGCAGCATAAATCTGCGCCATAGTACAAATGACGCGTCCACCCTCCAAAATTAGTAGTATAAAAATAAGGATCTAAATTTATTGAGTGATTACATCTTCCCACACCACTACTTTCCACTTCAACTGAAGGATACAGAGCCACCCATATTAGCCAGAGAGCCATGAGAATCTAACACATTATTTTATCTTAATCTTTTACTATATACGATGTTCGAAAGACAATGTATTTAAAATTACTTATGTATAAAGAGTATTTTCAAGAACTTTAATGACGTTACTGTTTGAGGGGATAGTAGTAAATTTGGTAGACCAATAGTAGAACAGTTGTTTAAGGCAATTCTAGTAGAGCCTTTTGAGGCAGTATGATGATTGATACGCAATTACTAAGTTCTACTTGAAGGGATAAAGGATTTCGGATATTTGCGATTGTTATGTACAAAAATAGGAGACAGCCTTTCGAGGATTTGGATCCACCCCCCTCTTATTTCGATGGTCGTCGGTCTCACGTCTTCTTCAGTTTAAGTTTGTGTTGTGAAGTGTGCATGTATTGCGGAGTTACATGGTTTGTGTTCTGATCTCCTGAACATTTATGCACATTATGCTGTTGTAATGTATAATTCTGGCGAGTTAGTGCCAGAGACGTGTAAATTTTAAAGACACATAATTGAGAAACGGAAGATCGGTGAAACAGAACAGCCTATTGGCCGATAATTGGAGTTAGACTGCGGTCGGTTCAGCAAGGCGTGCGTGCTCCGCGATACCTCCTCTCACCGGCCCTGACATTTGCAGCATTGTATTAAAATCAATTAAACCTTTCAGTTTTCATATTTACCGATCATTTCCTGGAAGTGATTTCCACACTGCTATCACCTTCAGTTGTCACTGATTCCATTAAAATCCGGTACTATCAGGAATCCTGATCGGCCTTCCGATTTACTTATCACCAGGAAAGTATATTGGTGTGTGAAAAACGTTACACGAATTTCTAATCAAGACCATTATAAATCCAGTTCCATAACACGTACTTTTATCGAGGAGAACATATAATCTTGCCTTATCACTAACAGGGTCTTCGAAAATGCCAGCATATCTTAGTAGTGTTTGGATGGTTTAAAATTAATAAAATTGCACGTGAAACAGATTAGGAAATGCTTCTATGTAGAACTCTATCGGTGATACTAAAGCAAAAACAGTAATATAAAAAATTATAGCCAAATTGCCTTGAACATGTGTCTTGTGTTTTGCCCAACACATTGTCATTTTCCTTTATCTGCCTCTATTAGTACCCTTGTTATTGATTAATGTTGTATCTCGTGTATATTAACCGGAGTATTGCCGGTGTTGTCCTTTGGATACTAGCCGAGGACTTTTACCTAAATATTTAATTGGCTCAATTAACTCGACCACGGTCAACGATATCATATCATATGTTGAATAGGTAACAGTGCATATGACTTTAAATATCTTAATGAGGACCTATTAGATTGGTAAAATGGGAATAAAACATCGAAAATATAGTTGTAGTGCAGCAATTCTTAACGTATGGTATTACACATTTGGGTATAACGAAACTTTAAATAAGCGATTAATTAAACTTAAAAAAAAAAACATGTGCGACAAGACGACTTTTCGTTAAACAGCTCTTGATCACGTAGTTGTGAAAGTATTTTCAGAGGCCAATCGTCCCTTACCTCTATTTATTATAAATTTATTTTTAATTGAAACTTTTTATAAGCCTCGTGAGTAAAATGTTTGAAAAATGAGACCTTGGAATGTGGTAACGTATTGAATATTGAACAAGTTGAATAGGTTTCATGTTATTTGTTTATTTATTCCCACGGTTCAAACCAATTTTTACAAAACTAATATGTTTAAGATGGCTTCACAAAAAAACGTGACTAGCTGAAGTATAATAAGTCGCTGTCAACAAAAACTGCTAGTACCAGTAATGTGTCTTCAATATTTGAAGAATTATTACTCGGAATTTATCACTCATTTGATTAATTAATTGAAACTGACATTTCTCTTGATGTCAAAAAAGCTATGATGTCATCAATGGTAAAGAAATAGAATTCCTATCCAGAGAAAATTACAGACCAATCTGAAATTTCTCATAAGTTTTATTGAGATCTTCAGCAAAAAAGAAAGCGTTTTAATTTTCACAATCTTATATTAACAGATTATGGTAGTTATTTCCTTGTCATGATGTATTTTAAGAAGAAAACAATAGTTGACGCCAAATTTGCCATCAGTGTTAATATTGTTACATATCCTGTCCTAACAGGGCGAAGGACACATCTTTTTCACGCTTTTGGTGAAGTATTCCTTGATCTTCAGAAAGGAACCACGACTTCTCGTATAGCTGAAAGTCTTATACATACAAGCACAACAATCTGTCACTTTCTACTAAAAATCACTAGATAGTAAACCGACGCATTGTACAATTTTAAGAATTTACCTCTTTAGAAAGAACAGTTACATCGAGAATGCTTCATTATTCCAAACGTTGACGTTTATATATTATACAGCAACCTAAGGCTTTTACAAAAATAAAGATCTTAAAACAGGTTTCACATTTGTATTCCTAAGACTTTTCCCTCACTTTGTATATAAATAAAATCCAGTACATGGTGGTCAAATTGGTTGGTCTGGTCTGTTTGTGGCAAACTCTTCTCTGGAGCAATTGTGTCGTTTTGGATGTCTTGGAAGTTAACTATTTTTTGTTTTAATTTAAGGCAATGTTTTGAAAGTTAAATGTTCCTAAACTGTTCAAGACTTTATTATGAGAGAATGTACTGTGAATGTCATGAATTTCTTATGTTTTGCAAAATGTGATAGGCTGATATTAACAGATTTTTAGGGCTTTATTTTTCAAAGCCTCGCACTTTGTTGTTTATCCGTCCCCGTGTAGTAGTCACAATCTACTCTTTGTTCATATTTCTATTACAGGCACTTATTCCTTATTATAAACCGTTTATAGTATTGAAGTTTCCATATATCTTTTTAAATCCTAGAACTATTAATTTGTTGTAAGGGAAATAAATTGCTGGATTCAAGAACATATAAGATAGTATCGTTAAAATATATTATCATTATAATTCTAGAAAAGATATTATTTTGGATGTTATCAATAAGACCCTTAAATGAAAAAATCGAGTACATACTCTCAGAGAATCGTTTACGATGCAGTACACATTTCAACACAATTCCAGACGCCTACCAAATCAAATTGTGTTTTAGAAGTTTAGAAGTAGTTGACGTGTGTCTTCATGAAAAAACAAATATTTATATAGTACCTCATATACTATTAACTTGCCTAGAACTTGTTGGAAATTTCTTTTCACATTCTGTTAAAACTGTAAACAGATGTCATGCTTCATCTTGTTTTAACCACTGTCAGTGTAATGTATTGTTTCATGAAAATGAATAACTTTGAAATTTTTTGTATGAATTATAATATTCCGTTTTGTCAGATTTTGTAATTCATTTTTTATATTTATTTGTATAAAACTTTAAATTATTTTAACTTAACTGACTGTATTATATTGAATAATTTTCAGTATTGTTGGGTTTGAATGTTGTCTTTCACTTCTAAGTACATAAAACCGTTAGTGCTTCACTGTTCGTAAACTACCATAAGTATCCATAACGGTACTTTTGTATGATCCTTTTTAAAATTAAATTATTGTCCAGATTTATTACTTTGTCGACGTGTTATTGCAAAAAACTGGGCAGGGAGATTATTAACATCAGATGAATGTTTGCAAAGCTTCTAATCCAAGGGGACATCAATTTCAGGCCTTGGTTATGGTTTATTTAATTGAAGGCAACAGACAATTTCTTTATTTGCATGATCTTGGAGATTAGTAATGTGTCATATTCTTTGTTTAATGTTTGTTACTGACGATATAAGGTTTGGAAAGGATAACAGGATTTCGGACATTTTCCATCGTTATATTTTACAAAAGATATAATATAATACATAATAATGATATACCTGTAATGTAAAATAAATATATACAATTTTAATGTAACAAAAGGTATAACGTATATGGCAAAAGACGTGTCATATTGTTACATTAGTAGTCAGTAGTAAAAATAATATCTCTGTGTTATTTCTTTTCCAAATTCATCCACTGAGTAGGAGGGTCTCTTCGTCAGGCAATCGCTTCTTCAGCTGTTCTGCTGGCGTGTTCTTCAATCTTTCTGGCAGTAGGTTGAACAGCTTTGCTTCAGCTTATGTTGGTTTTTGGCTGTACAGACTAATGATATGGGGTGGTAGGACAAAGTTTGAGTCATGTCTTGTGTTGTGGTGGTGTATGTTATCTTAGATGTACAGCAGAGACTGTGTGAAGGATAACTTCTTGTATATAAAATGCCACAACAGTTAAAATGTTAGGTTTAATGTTATTTTTGAATGTTATGCTGCCTCACAGCTCTCTTGGTAACCAAGACCTGCTAGGCATCTAACAGTTCTTTTTTTGTAGAATGAGGATTCTTTCCAAATTTGTGAAAGTTGTTCCTCCCCAATAAGGTAAGTCCTGGAGCAATAATTTCTTGAGTGTTTCACGCCACAAATTAGAACGTAACATTTGACATTTACTTTACTAAATCTATGTGCTTAATAGCATCGTTTACTTTTACAAGGCCATAATCGAATCACTTTAACCATAAAAATATAGCCTATTACGTTTAACTCGTAAATATATTCCCAATATATTTAATGATGTAATACATACATATTGTACGATACAAGTTCACTAATAAACTACATTTAGCCATGTCTGGACATTGATTTACAGCGCCTATACAAACATTTTTCTCCGTTATATTTATGTAAAAATATTTTTTGTTGAGTAGCACTTATAAGGTATATAAGATGGATTCCCGTCTCGTAACCTTTTTAGTTCATATTTGATTATCTTTCCAAGCAGCCAAGTATGAACCTGTAGAGAACGTATTGTTAGTTTTGAGTATAAATATTATCTTTACTCTCCTTCAGAGAGAAATAAAATGAATAAATGAATATTATATTCTATTATCAGACATTTCTACAATGCTGTGGTAAGGTCGAAGGCCTGACCTAGCGCCCGGTGGATGGGTGATGGTGGATGGGGGATGGTGGATGGGGGATGGTGGATGGGGGATGGTGGATAGGGGATGGATGGTGGCGATATTGACCGCGGTGGAGTCCATACTTGGCCAACGGCGAATCAGAAGGAGGCAACGCACGCATTCCGGCTAGCGACATTCCTGTACACCCTTGCAACATGCAAGAAACCTATTTCACCTTTTATCGTCGTCATTGTAAAAATCAATGAAGACCTGCCAATGTCTAGTTAGGCAAAATTGTCAATCGACGTTTGTATGTAATTATTCTATTTCACATATTTAATTTCTTCGTGCACAAAAAATATGTAAGTACATATAATAGTAGTGAACATTGTGTATGTACTACTAGTACGTATGCTATACAAGCTAAATTTTATTACAATATGGAACTAAAACATGTCATTTTTGGACCACCACTACTTGTAATGATAACGCAATAGGGTACATCGTCGGGTTTATTGATTTTATTCAAAAGAAGTTAGTCATAGCTTTTTAAGATACTTTTCATGAAGACAAGAAAAATTCACAATTTATTTCAATACATTTTGGAATTGAAAGTAGTATTTATGGGTGGGTGTCTAGCAATCATGACTACCAGAATGACAGTTGAAAATAAGAATATAAAATCTTGAAAAGTATGCATATATGATTAAACGGAACATGTTATTTATTTATATTGATAGAAAAAGTAATTTTTAATATTTTTTTTTTACATCTACTATTCTCAAACTAAATTGAATTGAAAACGCCATATCCTTAGACAAACATCATTTAAAAACATGTAATTCCTTGAAGTAATAACTCTAACTAACTAATAAATAAATAAATAAATAAATAAATATATATATATATATATATATAATTTAGAAAAAATACATTCTTATCTTTAGCAATGCTATATTACCTTAGTTAAAAAATTTCCAAAACTTCAATTTTAAATGCCTAACAATCCTCGTTGAGCTTTTTTCACGTTTTCTGTCCTCGGGAAAGGCAAATCTCTCCTAAAGATCTTTTACAGAGGAATTATTTGACATTTTCTAAATACCCAACCTAAAACCTCTACTCAAATTAAAAGTTACATTCAAATTAAAAGTTGCATCATGAATAACTGTCTAAGCAA
Organism: Homalodisca vitripennis; assembly: GCF_021130785.1. NCBI lineage: Eukaryota > Metazoa > Arthropoda > Insecta > Hemiptera > Cicadellidae > Homalodisca > Homalodisca vitripennis. The sequence continues at coordinate 148,131,869 of NC_060215.1, forward strand.
GGGAACACAGGATATACAAAATATCAAACTTTAACAACACTTCATTTCGCCTGCCCCGAATTTATAAAAGAAAATACAATATGTTGTTTTCATGACCATTGAAGGTTGTATTAATTAATTGAAAGTAATGGGAAAAGAATGTTTAGGCCTAATAGAACAAATTTTCAGAAATGGGGTGATATGAAGGAATCTGACCCACATATATAAAATGAAGTAATTAGTAATTCGTGCTTTTTCACATTTCCATTTGTAAACGCCCTTTGCTTAGCATTCTTAGAGCAGTTATGCAAATTTCATTTCTTAATGAATTATTGTAGTAAAACTGTGGTTTTAAATCAACTTATTACTCGTATTAAACTGAAACCTAAAAACAATAACTAATTAAAAATACATAGTCGTATGCTATAAGAAATTACTATATTTAATGTAGTAATTGTTACAATTCAGTTAATTCTGGACAGAAGGCTGCGTAACAGTTGAATTACTCATAGAAACATTATGTAATTACTACATATTTTACTTTAACGCTAATTCAAGTTTAATAGTATGATAAAACTATTATTATACTATAACTATAATATAGTTCGTCGTACCTATATTATAGTACATACATACATCGTACATATATAGTAAATATCATATAGTTATTATTATATAACTATTTGATAAAAACGTGGAGCGGTTAGGAGCTTCTGGATAGAAAGAGTCGAGGTTTTTATTTAAGACGTAAGGATACTAAAGATGACGTGAAAACACCATAATCAAAAATCGTCATCTCAGTTATTCCCAGTGCCTGGAAAACCTACTTTAGATAATCTAGATCACAGTACAACACTACAATCGCCGTTCATGTATGATGAATCGTATAGAAAAAAGTAATGATCACCCTGATGTTTATACCATACTGAAGCAATAAGCATTTACCTGCTATATTAACATGCTGGCTGACTAACTCCAACGTTTCTGTAGGTTTATGTACGAGTAATATTTGATAGCTCTCTCAGGCATCTGTAATCAGACCCTCTAGAATGTTATTCTGTTACGTGATAGGCTATATCTAGAGGGATGTTAATCGCCATCGCCAGTACTTCAGCGCATCCAGCACTGATGGCTGGAAGCATCAATAGATAAGATAAGATAAGATAGGAAAGTTACCCGACCCCAATTCTTGTAAAACAAAGGTTGTTTATACTTTCGCAGAATATAAAACCTCGCTAATAACGATTACAGTGTGGTGGTTTCGTGTATACAGTTTTGCAAGGTTTAATGTGGTCTTACAAAATAAACCTTGGTTGATAATTGTATAAACAGTATTATCCACGGAGAACAGGCTTCCACTGAACAAGGAGACTGATCCAGTTTGATACGATCAGATACAAAAACTGATAAAGTACACCTATCGTGCAGCGCTGGTGCAACTAATTTATGTAAATTAACACAGAATTTACGTTTGGTTTAATATTTAAAATGTCTTTCTTATCTGATCATTTCAAGCCACGTAAAAAGCTCTTGCGTTTTTTTAGATCACAGTAATATCTCTTGACTATTAGTTACAATAATTTTCGAAGATATTGAAATAACGCTTTAGGATAGGTGCTTTTTATGATTAAAAAATAGTAACTTTTGCCTCCCTGGATTATATTTTTAGTTGGGGCACTAGAATATATACTGAACTTTCTCTTTCTCGCTGCTATATTTAGCTATTGACTGATTCCAAACTCTGTAATCTCTTTTAACAGGTTTGTATTTCTAGTGCATAAATAAGAAAGGAACTATACGATGAATATTCGTTATAAACATGAAACCGATAACTGATAATATATTTAACATAGAACTGGTTTGATTTTCCATTGTATGAGAGCAATATGTGTTGAATAAGCCACGCAAACATTAACTCTTTCAATATTCAAGTTTTTTTAAACTTCTGGATTAAAATTATAACTGTCGAGTAAATGTGCGTTAACTATTGCTCTGTTATGTCATTGTAACATGTCTGAAACAGAGGTAACTAGTCTGTCTTTAGCTATGGTTAACCTAATTTCTACCCAGCAGGGATCACTTCTGGCTGGTTTATACCTTAAATCTTATACCTTGTCACTTAAATCTGGGCAACCCTATGGATGTCCAGAAGCGGCACATCACTAACCGCAAATGTCTAGATATTGGGGTGCAAGGGTAGTTACATAGGTCTAGTCTACTGCGGGAGATAACTGTCGGAGTTTGGTGGGGTTCGTTCCCTAACCTCAGAGGTTCTTGCTAGCCTCAACAAGGGTGTGCCACCCCTGCCTGCTTTGACTGGAGAGGCTGGTTCAGAGCTTACATCCCCTTCTTTCGAGGAGACATGACTTGAGATTAGTGCCCTAAATTCTTCCTCATGGATCTCGATAGGAGGCGGGCTCCTACCCTCAACCTTACCCATCCTGAATATCCTGCCATTCAGGAAGCAGCGCAAAGGTTCTTATAGGACTAGGTGCGATTTATTATTTATCTCCAATAACATTAAAGTAATAATGTTATTGTAGGGTGTAAGTCATATTCAATATAATAACATTTTGTGCAAAATGTGTATTGGAAAGTTGTATGCGGCTTTGAAATATTCCACGTGGTACGTTCGTAGATAAAACACCGTATGCAGCTATCAATTATGCAACATAACTCTCATTAAAGTACTCACCAAGCCTCTGCCGTAATTCACTTCAACTGTGGCATCTTAACACGGCATTTACGCCAGCCACTTGCAAAATTTAAAACTAGTGTAATGTTCTTTTGGTCATGACAGATTTTAATATCATTTGTAAATACAAGGTGTCTATATAAAAGGCAAACTTATTTACTATTAACTTAGTAAATTAATTGTTTTTAATGTGTTTTTCCTACAATTTTGTACTCAACCTCCGTTGAAAAGTGTTCTATTTATAATAATGTCACACAAAAACTTGTATTCCTTTCCATTTGGCACCCATTTTAGTGTTTTATTGTAGATTTTAAAAAATGTACGTAATAATAACACGCAACTACCATTTAGTATTAATATACCATTTAATTGTAACATTATAATATGCTATTAACTGTTAAAAAGCAGGTATATACTCGAAATTTCTAATGTATGATAAAATGCAGATTTAAGGAACTTTACTCTAATAATGTTTATTGTGTAGATTTATTAGTTGTAAAACATTTTTTTTATTCAGGTAGGAGGCTTTTTTATAAACTTTCTCTACCACAAGTTAAGTCTTGATAAGGAAATGTTAGTAAGTGGCGATATGGTAATATTACTGGGAAACTTATTATCTCGTTAAAGAATATTTCAGTTTAAAATCACGACGCGTTCCAGGTTATTAACACATTAACTGAACTTTATGGATATAGATACAACTTCATAAATTTTAAATAAATCATTTTAAAATTCTCAATTTTAAGTGTTTGCAATTTTAAGTAGTAAAGTGAAACTGTAATTTTGACAATTTTCTGTAGTTTTTGCAAACACATCCAAGTGAAAAAAATGTTATTGAACCGTATTGAAAAATTATTATTGATTAATGTATATTGGAGACGGATTTATTATTGTGTATTGTTCCCAAGAAAACATCCAAGAGCATTTTAGTTTTTCTTTTAAAGTGTAATCGCATGCTTTTTGAGTGTTTAAACGATTACCTTTAAAAAGTCTGAGGTGTTTTCTGAATAAGCAATACATATACAACACTTTTTCGTATCCGTATTCAACTTATGTTTAAAGTGAGACATCTCTTAAAACTTTATGACAAACATAGGGGTTAAAAGTAATACTGCATTATTCTTATTGAGTAAAAAAACTTAATTAAAGTCGTTTTACTATAAGCGACTCTTAAGTACAGAGGGGATAACGACATCATGCGATCAGTGCATGCATGAATGAAGCAGAAGGCAAGTGTGTGTACTGAAGTATAATTCCTTATGGAACTGTAATCTGGCGTGTTTTACATTAATATTACATGAAGCTCAGTGTGGACTGTATTGTTTATTCTTTCATAAGTACAAATTAGAACCCGTACAGAGCTTGTTCCTTATTCCTTTCAGACGCCAGATGACAAGTTAATATAAGATAAATGGCCTATAGAATGAGTGAGTGCTCTTGTTATAATCTAAAGAGTTTAAAGTGGGATCCGGACCAGTTAGATATCGGTCTGATCGTACCGACCGCTTGGCAAAACCGAACGCCAATTGTCACGTTGGCCTTGCTTCGATTTACGTCCCCAATCAATTTGAAAATGCCAGAGTTTTCTGCTAATGCAGGACTTTCGAGTGGACTGGAATCTCACACCGGCGTGTAGACAGCGTGATAAAGCCGTAATAAACGTTCGTCATTTCAGATGGCCCGAATACCTGGCCTTGTAGTAACCGGATTGTAGCACTTCGAGAGTGCCTGTATGCTATCGATGGCATAATCGAGAGTAAAATAATTGATTACTTCAAATCTTCCATTCTTCGTTAAAAATAATGGACATAATATACCCAGCGCTTAGTCATCACAGTAATACGAATATTATTTTGAAAAGCTGCTGTCTCATTTAAATGATGATTGGTGGTTTGTTAGGATCATACAATTACCATACATTCCTTTTTTTTAGTACCATGTGTATATATGCGTTATATACTGAACTAAAATTCCATTGATATTGTAAAGGCTTGTTTATTTAAATTGTACTAAATTCGAACACTTGTGATTCAGGGTTAATATCAACTATGTCCAATGACTTTCTGAAAAGCTTCGTTATGAAATATATTTTGTAACTGAAAAAGTAGTATCAATAATTATATTAATACCATTTCTGAACTTAAACAGAATTACGCTATTCTTATTATAGTTAAAATAAGTTATAATTAGTTTTGAATATTATTTCTTACACCATCTAAGCTTGTGTCTTAATTGCAGCATATGTATTACATATTATGCTTATACATTGCATTTCTGTGTGTGTAATCAGTCTAGAGTAGTAATTATCATACATTTAGAAATATAGAAATGAGTCATAACAGATGTTTGATGGTTTTTTTTTATTTAAATAAAAATGAATAGAAGATTCTCGGATTCATTCATTTCAAAAATTACTAAAATAATCAATTATTTAGATTAATTATCCATAAGATTTGATTATAAAATTAGATATACTGACTATTATAGTAATATCTGCACGCCATAATTGTCTACACGCAGTAAAAAATTATCTCATGGACACCAAATATTATACAGCGTGTCTGAAAATAAAATAAAATATCGCTGAATAAAATAAAAATTTAATCTCAAAATAATGTTGAGTCTATTTTGGTTTCTGGTTATATTAGGTTAAGTTTACTATTTAAAATTAAATGATTGTACGTGGGAAATATTGATCTTAATTTTGTTATTTCTAAAGATAACAGGCAAATTAATAAGCAAGCAATTATCTTCGTATGTGAAATACAAAATAGATTACCCTTGGAAATGTATCGAGTAATTTAGTTTTGAGGCTGTTAGCTTTAGTTATATACTCACCTATGTACATGTAAAGTAATGTAATACATGAACATACACTTTGCTATGTTGTGAAAAGTGAAAATAACCCCCAGCGGTTGTAATAAAGGTATAATTAACCTTGCAATTATAATAAGCTACATGCAACTGTACTGGATTTAGCCCCTTAAGAACAATACTGAACGTTAAGAACTGTTATTCGTTTGGTCGTAGACTGTCTCAGTTGACGTCTCATTGTCTCGGAGATGTCTCACTCTAAAGACACACCCCATCATTATAATCAACATTTATACTAAACTCTTAATTGTTTTGGTTTTTCATTTTTGTAGATGATCGTTTAAATCATTCAAAATTTTACACTTTACAAATGGTTAAAAATGGTTTGGATGCGTATTAGTTATAAATTTGAAATTAGACAATTTCCATGATTACAAAATAAGGGCGCAGAATGTTTAGAATTTTAATATTGTTACTAAAGATAAAACTCAAGGTCGTTTTACTATATTTGGGTCTTAGTATAATGCACTACGTAATAGCTATAAATATAGAATAAATAACAGCAATGTTTATTGTTTAAGAACTACAAAGTTGATTGGTTAAAAATCGACTCGATTGCAAAATTCTGTAAGAAAGTGTAATAAATAACAGAACTGTTAGTTGTAATTGCGGTTTATTAAAGCAACAACATGTGTTGGGAAACTGGCGTTACTGTACGTGTTGCGTGACTGCGTCTGTACACAGGAAAGGTAACATTCTGCGGCCGGTTTTCACAGGCGCGGAAAAGCACGTCAGATAATAACCAGAAACAATGCGGTGTAAATAACACTATAGGTGTCCGCATCTTTTTGCTCTGGCCGTGAAGGAATGGTAACAACATCGATACCTATCAGAATCCGGTTCCTTCTGTACACGTGTATCACTTGCTGTCAGGTGGTCAGCTTATGGTCTGAACTGATCTCTTTGTTGCACCCCAAAAGTAAGATTTTTCAGTAAGGGTCCTTCAAATTGTAAAGGAATCCACATATATTTTGAGATATATTAAGTTGTCTTTCCATCAAAAATTTTCAAACTAAGGAAGGTGTTAGCTGAGCGTCGACCCATAGCGAGGGCAGAATTGTCAATTCACAAAGTACATCCAACAGAGAAATTACGATGCTGTAGGGTATACTTTAATATAAATTCTTATTCCTGAATGAGATAAATGAAATAAATCCTGAAAAGAAATAAAACTACATGGTTTTGCAACTATGTTAAAATGAAAGTAACAGATCTCAAAGACATTCGTTCAACAAGACTGACTCTCGAACGAAGTGGGAAGTATAGGTGATGGATGAACGTGGAATGAGTGGTCAAATGTATGTCTGAATGACAGCTCGATGTGCTATGTATGTTTTGTAGTTTGCTATAGAGATGTATTTTGTCTCCGCAATAAATAATTGGCTATTGACTATTGAAATTTTTCATCATGGTGTGATAGAAAAATTAACAACACTATGTTTAGACTGTATCAAACCTTTATGACATGAGTCAGGGATCACAACATGCTGTACGTTAACTCCATGCACATTATCTCTAGAACATGTATTTAGTAATACTTTCCCTTATTATCATAAATCCAACTAAATGATACTGATTACAGTACATCTGCTCGCAGTGGCTAACCACTGACAACTGACTGGTGGCCAATAGTAAATTTCGATCGTTACGGCAGAACAAGATGGCGGAAAATCAAGAAATTTATATAGGCCTTTTATTATTTATTCGCTCGATATGAACTTATTGAAATCATACTTTGATTCTGAATTAATTTATTTTAACTTTCTATTCTTGTTTTCTTCTTTAGATTCCCCTTTTAGTCTCAGTATTGCCGACCAAAACGGCCTATTTAAAACTGACAGATGACTTAGTGGGTGGTTCGCTAATTTAATTTATGAACTCTCGATATTTTTCGTTCTAACGAAATCAGGTTCACAGTGTATTATGGTTATCGCCAAATTTTTGCGATAGCCATCAGACGAAGAAAGGTTAGCAATTTTCAACATTCCTGTTATTTTTCGTATTTTCCTTGTGTTTCTTTATTCTAACGATAATGGCCTCTTTGTCTCGACTGTGTATTCTCTCTTACAGCTACAATTTATGTGTATTAAAATATACAGCATAAATTTGTCTTATTGTTAAATGTTTGCCAACTATAAACAAATATTTAACTTATTAATACAATTCACCTATTTTAAGTTTGTAATACCTCTTTGAGGTGTGATAAAAACGTTCGTTCTGCGATACAAGAAATCAGTAACATAAAGTTTCGAGATCCGCAATCTTAGTCTTCTTCAAGTGGATAACTAACCTAATACCGTACATAACTACAATCTAGATTAAAATGTAAAAATCGTACCAGAGCGTTGTGACACGCATAAGTCAGGAGGGGTTTTTTCGCCCGTAAGGTAAAACAACAACAGTCATGCAAACCATCTCTAAAAAAAGTCTAAGCTATATTTTTCAAGGATGGTAACTGTCCGGAAAATCCTGCTCCTTTAAAAATCCTTCTGTCGTCTCAAACAAACTTTGAACAAAAATGGCAGCTTTTTGTGTCATTTTAGTTGGTGAAATCAACAGAGGACGGAGGCTAAAACACTACTTTCTGAAGGCTTTGATTCCATAGGAATGAAAGAGTGGTTGGTTGGATTTTAGTATTGACGTTTTTTACCTTGTCAAACTAAGAGGGAATATGAACGGAAAAAAAAATACCTTATTATGTAAATAATTAAGCGTTCGGAAAATCATATTCTGTAGCAAAAGGATGAATGGTAAGGATAATTTATCACCACGTGAAATGAGAACCATCAGCCAATGGAGTAAATACCGCACCACCACTGGTACTGGGCGTACTTGCTACAATTTGATTAACTTGACAGTGACGAATTAGCCAATTACGAGGCTGTCCAAGGCTGCGTATTGTGTACTTTGGAAGTCTGCACCTCCTGAACGCGTAACTCACCGCTTCCTCCATCATCAATACTCCTTGGTCGCGGCCATGTCGACTCCACCACACGCTGCTGTTGACGTCATCACTCTAGAATGTTCCTGTCAGGAAAGGACATTGCGATGTAAGAAATGTTACCTCGATTGACTGTAACACACTTTTCGCAATCGTCCTTAATACGCGAACTCTCCCTGATGTCCTTATCGGGCCTATATACTTTATCACTACTTCTATATCAGGGATTGATTGAAAATGTTATTTAATAACAAGTGACAGATCGAAGTAGAAAGTGCTTCCTTAAACCTGCTAGTACGAAAGCTAGGAAGTAAATTGCGCAGATATTAAAACTCACCAAATAGAGAAATGCGTTTGGACTTTTAAGTGTCGTTCCAGAAAATTTTGACTTGTTAGAAGTTAGTAATTCAAATAAGTATTTCAACGAATATCTACCACTTCTTAATGTGTATCAAATGTCAAGGACTCTATAAACTTACAAGTTGTGTAAGAACACTACCGATAACAAAGTGATTCAAAGTACATTGTGAAGTGGTACAAATGTTAGATCTATTTAAAATCGTCGATTAGTGTTATGATTAATAATAATACAAAACCAAAATTTAACAAGTGTGCTCTTCAAAAGTCAGTGATAAATTTCCTTGAACGCTGTTTCTGATTCAAAAGTGTCGGAAAATTATTTACTTTGTTTAGCTGTAAAATAATAAAATCGACACGGAATCAAATAAGTTTACAGAAAACAAGAACTATTAATTAGTTTTTCTTTTTAGATACTGAATACATTTTGGAGTATTTTATGTGCGGTGGAGATTAGGCTAATTTCTTAATAAGCCTTATTCTGCCCGTCTTTATGGGCCACTGGCCTGTGCGAGGATCTTATCAAACAGAATAAGGGGGGGGGGAGTCGATACAGTACAAGATCGATGGTACTGATAAAAAAATGCTACAGTCACAGACAGGATTTGAACCTGCGCTATTTATAACTCAGGTACAAGTCCCACGTCTCAGACCGAGCGGCTATATGCTCTACCATGATAATAAGCTGTGTTTTGATGATGACTATTAAATATCCATAACTAAATATACATTAGCAAAGCTTTTAAAAGTTCAGCACAATACTGATAGGCCTTTAATCAGATGGTACATTAGTGTTACCAATTGTTTTAAACCATCGTAATAGTTTCATCAAACTAAAAGGAAATATGGGGGATAAATAAAGGTATCGATTATAAATGCCCTTTTACAAAGTAATAAATGTAACTTGTACTTAATTTTTATTACATTTCGTCTTTGATTTTTTGAATTGTCACATTTAACTCCTTATGTAATAGCTACTTAGGTGGCTTGAGACACAACAATGAACAAAAATTGATGTATCAATTGTATTGATTGATGTATGTATTGATTTGATTTTTTGATGTACAATTTCACGAAAATGAATTTCAACAGGAATTTCACAATGTATTAAAAGATACATAAATACAAAGGTTTGTCGACATCAACAAAACTAAAACTTCATTTATGCAAATAACTTATAATGATGTGTTTAAAGTAATTTACATTGAAAAAATTCTTTAAGCCACATTTTGTACATTAAAACACCCTGCATTAAAGTCCTACGTCTTAGACCGCTCGGCCATCGGTACTCCCAATATTATTACATATTGAAACTGCTAATAACAATATTAATAGCTAACCCCTTTCAATCACCATTTGTGTTCTGTATGTTGCACTAATATGTATTTTACAAGATTTTTTCAAAGAATTATACATTTTTTTAAACCTGTTAACCCAAAAGGAATCGTCATGAATCAAACTTAATTTTGCGTTAGTAAAACTGAGATATTGAAAATTGCAATAATTCAATATCAAGTGAATTTTATACTGTATATCCACAATATTTTAACATTAATCATTCAATCTTGTGAAGTGTATACTGTATATTATTAGTTAAGTAAGATTGAATATTCAGTACCAATATAATTATAATATTTCAATACGTCTTACTTAACTAGCGGTAACAAATAGATAGTAAATCTTGACTGGTACTAGGAAGGTATTTCTTACTGAACTCCAGTTCAATGCTACTCAGGCGGTTTCAAGGCCAGTTCAGTGCCACATTCTATTGATTGGAATTGCAGGTATGTCCAATTTCGTCCTTCACCTACAATTTTAGTAAGTGTGGCTTTGAAATGCCATAATCAGGCGAATCCTAACTGTACATTACACTATTGCGTTATTTAATTGAATATTGATGGAAAGTATTTTAAATTTAATTATATTCACTTAGCAGCTTAAAACATTATATTCACATATAATATATACAAGATTTGCACAATTTAAATACCCTTCTTCGAAAATGTAGGTGTTATGTTGGATCTGATGAGTCAGCTGTAGTGTAATAACCTTGAGGTTTCCACCATAAGAACAATGTTAAACCTCATGCATGCACTTTTATACCCATATGTTTGATCGTAGCGTTATGGTAAATATCTAATTTTAAGGATATAAATAATACGCACACAACCTTTTTTTAGTTCTTCTTGTAAAGTGTAGACTTTTTACTTTGGGAGTACCGATGGCCGAGCGGTCTAAGACGTTGGACTTTGAGTCTGAGTTAGAGATAGCGCAGGATCGAATCCTGTCTGTGACCTTTGCACTTTTTATCAGTACCATCGACCTTGTACTGTATCGACTCTCCCCCTTATTCTATTTGATAAGATCCTCGCACAGGCCAGTGGCCCATGAGGACGGGCAGAATAAGGCATAAAGGGAGATCGGCTTCTCCTTTAAAAAAAATAATTTTAAATATTTAAATGATGTAGTAAAATACAGCTTGTGATTTTTTCTCAAACCTATTAATATCGAAAAACAAGTGCATACAAGTGATTATGGTTTAATATTGTTCTTATAGGGCTAAAAATCAAGATGGCCGCCAATACAGCCTTAATTGTGTCCGACTCTTAAGGAATACTGAGTAAGAGTAAAAGAAATCTAATATTTGATAAATCACTATTATTAACGATCTATATACAGTTTAATATCTCTAAAAGTGACCATATTAAAGTTACTAAAACTCGATCGCAACGCCCACGATTTTCATAACATTGAATTATAAAATTTCCTTATTAACAGACGAAACTATTTTTAGTATATAACTTTTAAACTCCGATTTTCCATTCTATATTTTATTCACAGTACTTTATTCAATAGGAAGAGTAAGGCTCAAATGAAAATTAAGTTTCATTATTTTTCTGAAACCAAAATATCTAAATACCAAAACAATCGGTTGTCGTAGGTCGAAGATGTATTCGATACAGCCGCCTGACTCATTCACTGGTTCAAATGTTTAAAATCTGTACAGGAAGCTACGAACATTGGACTGTATTTTGGGCATGAGCTTAATATACTTCAGAATTCAGAAATTGCTAACTTTTTTTAAATCCATGGGAACGGTTAAAAAAGTTTGTCTATACTAGCAAGTCATAGCCAGGAACTGACTCTTATACTTATTTTTGAAAAAGTTACAAACTGTAATATGCTTGATTTGTATTTAAGCAGAAATGCTTGATTAAAAATATTTAATTTATTGGTGGAATCATTCGCTCTTCAGGGTCTGTTTTGACATTTTAAGTAAAGAAATTAAGGAAAACGAAATCAACTTCTAATTGTTGTGTGTATTCCATTGTTTGAATTTAATAACTATAATATCGTTGCGATAGATTCCACGGCAGATTAGAGTACGAGTATCCACGGGTGGAGGTGCAATAGCGACACATAATAAATGTGTATTTCAATATGTGCACTTTCAACATCATACTTGCAGCAATACATTTAAAACTAGAGTATGTGAAAAAAGGAAATAGTATTGTTGAATGTGAATAGATTGTTTAATGGTACAATAGAAAAATTGGGACCAAAAGAGCGGGGTATTCAGAGAAAAATAAATTTGTATTAACATTTTTACACAAAATTTGAATTTTAACACCTTTGCTCATCCAATAAAAAAGGAATGACTGGATTTCACAATTACGGGGACCAAAATGTAAAACCACACCTAAATACATTTTAATTGTAATTGTTTGCATTTTTGTCTTCGACCCACTGCAAACCTGTGTGAATATTTCAACAGTGGTGCTCAGAGATAGTCGCGAAAGTGCTTTCGACCTGTTGCGACAGGTCTGTCAGAAATAACAAACCTTAAACAGTGGAATTCCCCTGAACGCCAGTCATAAATCCTGGAAAGGAATGGGCTTAACGAGCAACCATCATAACACATAGGCTAACCTCTGCACAGTCATTCTAATAAAATCTTCTAATACGACGGTAAACAAATTGTAATGCCCACAGTAAAACAAGTTGTAGCAATATAAGTATAAGAGAGTCACGTTATGAAAAAGAGAAAGGCAGAGACTAGTTGTTCACAGCCAAAATTATCTTTTTGCCACCGATTTACTTCTACAGGGTGCGTTCAAAGATTTGGAATGCTCTTCGTGATCATTGAAATACAGGGTTATAACAAACAAAAATGGTTTTGATAGTAAAATTACTCAAGACGAAACATATCTTAATATTGGAAATACTACTAAAATTATTCAATTATTTAATCCCTATTTATAATAAAAGATGCAACTTAATAGGTATCCTTCCACATACTCTTAGACCTGCTGTCTTCTGGATATCTTTTCCATCTTATTGCAGCTGGCCTTTTAGGACCTTTGTGCTGCTTCCGGATTGAGAGGTTACTCAGGATTGGTAAGGGTGGAGAAGTGAGGCCACATAATTTCGAACCTTCGTGCGTGTTACATACACCATGATGAGGGATAGCGGGTACTATCTTTTAGTCCTGTCACCTTAGAAAAGAGTAGACTAGGTAAGCTCTATTCCAGCCTCTTCCCGGAAGCAGGACACGTCCCCATATTTAGGCTTTAAAATCTTTAACAAAGGGATCACTACCCATTCAACAGTAATCCTCAACAGTAATCCTCAACAGTAAACAATACCCCTTATCGAACATTTTGTGTCAATATCTGGACATTTTGTGTTGCACAACATTAGCCAATCAAGCATCAGGCATTTAGAGGATTCTTGTTCTTTTGCTGGGCATTGGGAGTAGTGGCAGCTATAAAGCATCCTGAGATCTTCTGCAGACTTGCTGTGACTTTCCGTACACCTTAAACGTGAAAGTTGTTCAGTTTTGTATGGGCCTTAACCTGAAGTAGTGGAAGTCCACCCCTCATACCATTTGAAGTTTTTGGTTATAGGCATTTTTATATTTACAAAAAAGTAAACTTTACAATAGTAGTTTACGGATGACAACTTTGAAATAACAGTCAGACATGGTATCATTTGAAAGCTCGTGTCATGGAAGTATTGAGAAACAAAATTACTCGTAAATACGAGTAATTTTGTTTCAAAATTGGTCTAGGTTCGTGTCACAGGAGTGGTAATAAAAAATAAAAAAACCTAGTCCCTATTTTTAGAGAACAATCATAATAAAAATATCTGTTCATTTATTTTGGATAAAGATGATAAATATGATAACTGCAATTATGCGCTAGATAATTTTGAATTTTATTTTATAACCAAGCACGATTGCTCTTAAGGGGCTTGCTTAACTCAAAAATCAATTTTATCTTACATAAATCTGTATGACCGGTTATAATATATGATAGTGGAATTAGTTATACAAATTATCCCCAAATATTCAATACGATTGTATATAAAACTTTATCTTACCTTTTCTCTGAAAATTTTCAAGCTCGGGCTTTAAAATGATCACAATCGTTTAGTAGGCTAGAGGCTTATTTGTGGTGGTGTATTAGGGTACTAAAAATAAATTAAATGAAGAAATAAGAAGTTTCTTTAAATATGAAGGTATATAAAAAATAATATTTTTGGTGTTTTAAACACAAACTCTTTACAGAAAAATGTTTTTTTGGAGGGTGCAAAATCTGAATGGGTAAATGAAGCTTGCTGCTAAACTAAAACCCTGTTCAAAACCTTTTACGCGTAGTGGTTTCTGAGAAAAGGTACATGAGAGTAGCCTAGATTAACATGGGCGATTCAGGAAGGTCCACAACCCCCTTAACAGTGCTAGAATTGATCACAAACTCTGCCCACGATAGTCTCCATCTTCTGACAGAACCAGCCACAGCCGCTCGCGTACCAACAAGTCCCGCTGCGTCGACCTACGAGTGTACAATGCCTTATCAATCACGCTTGTTTCTGCCCAATTCAAATGTTGCTGAACTTTTGAACTTTGAAAATGTCAAGAAATACTAATTAGGTGGCAGGCGCTGTGATATATCATGTCAGTGTGGAATTTACTGTGTCGTCAGGCCGCACGCGCAGAGCTTCGTCAAGCTGTTCAACACAGAAGGGCGCGTCGGCGCGTGCGTGTGCGTGTTTGCGCTTCTGGAGCGGGGTCAGCCTTCCGGGGGGGGGGGGAGCATACTAGTGATGGGATAAGCCATCTGATATTTCAATTGCAACTTATCAGAAAGCAGTCCCAGCAAGTAATTTCCGATTTCTGATCTCTTATCAGAATTGTTTTGCTCTTTAGAAATAATCGGGAAAATTATTTTGATTTTGAAGTCAATTAATTGGAAAACTACCAATTGAATTTCACTCAATTTACGGAATTATAAAAATATCAACTAAATCTATTAACTCAATCTTTAAACCTGATTTGTGGGTTCTTAAAGCGATAATAATTATTTCTTCAAGAGTCCCAAACGTTCATCATTTTCAGTTATATATTTTTATATTTAACGTGTATCATTGCATACATACACGTGAATTTAATTAAATAATATTAACTCGTGAAGACCTTGATTTTGACCGATCCGTGTAGGGAACTGATCCTAGTTCATATTGAGACTTTTACTTTGTCTTGTCTGTGAATTTCGTGATCGAACTAATGGCAGTTACCTACACTAATCAGCTAAAGTATTCAATGCCTTCGCGGGCAAGGCGTACCATAGCGAGGGCTTCACACCGATCTCAAGGTCCGCGAAGACCTTAATTTTGGCCGATCCCTGATGGATTCGTTGTGAAATCCATACTTTGCTTTATCCGTGAATTTCTTATTTTGAAAGTTTTTTTATGCACCTGAATTTAGCTCGGTATGGAGCCCAACCGTTGGCCGATGCCTTATGCCTGTCCGAGCTCGGGGTCACGCCCTCACTCCGACCCCCGACGAGATGTCTGCTTGTCCTCTGATGTCTTGTGGGCTCGAGAAAGCGTGATCAGATGGTTTGTGGAGCCTGAGCGGAAATGCAACGTCTGCCCTTGTTAGGAAACTTGGCACATTCCAGGCTAGTGGAAAGTTCTGTGTGCTGTGTCACCCAGCTGTCCGAGCCGCGAGAACAGGAGCTTTTCCATCTTGGTGACAATATAAACCTGGCTGTCACTATAAATAGCCTAGAGATCAATAATTCTGAAAACTACTAAGCTTATAAATATACTAAATATACTTATCTAGAAACTGACCTATTCCAGAGAGCTTAACGCCATAGTTTCGATTTACCTGAACTAAAATCGTAACCATACTATAAAAGGCGTCTTTCTGTTCATGAAATGTTAATAAATATTTTAAATTTAATTGATTGTATCTATGTTGTACCTGGAAGGATATTTACAATAATTTAACAGATTTTCTAGGACTTTAGATATATTTCAATCGAATGATTTCATACCGATTACATAATATTACGGTCGCTCAATTGTGTAAAACTAAATAAAATGAACAACAGTAAATAAGCTATATTTGTTTTAGTCTTACATAACCTAATGTTTCAGAATTTAGCTATAGCCTGACTAGTGATAAGATAACTAATCAAATATATATTTAAAATACACAATCCATTGTAAGCACACTTCCATTGTTTTAAACTGAGAATGAAGTCGTAAAAATGTTTTTCTACATGAAGAGCACTCGTCATGCTGACCCTACTTCACCGTTTTTAGTATTGTGGTAGTATTTTTTTTATTGCGGCTTTATTTTTAGGTATAAAAAACATCGACCTCTTCCTGAAACGTTTGACTAATTTTTAGCTGGTTTGTGTTGTCAAAATTTAGTAAATTAAGTAATTTGTAACAATTCACTCGACACGCTAAATCCTATATACACCACAATTCTACACACAACGTCTTTCCTGATCGTTACCAGAGATATGGACCAGTTTAGGTGCCAATGCATTGTGAGAGACATTTTCCTTACTGATCGGTACCGGAGATCTGTATAAGTTCAGGTGCCAGTGCATTGTGAAAGACATTTTCCTTACTGATCGTTACCAGAGATATGGATCAGTTCAGGTGCCAGTGCATTATGAGAGACATTTTCCTTACTGATCGTTACCAGAGATCTGGATCAGTTTAGGTGCCAGTGCATTGTGAGAGACATTTTCCTTACTGATTGGTACCGGAGATCTGTATCAGTTCAGGTGCTAGTCCATTGTGAGAGACATTTTCATTACTGATCGTTACCAGAGATATGGATCAGTTCAGGTGCCAGTGCATTGTGAGAGACATTTTCATTACTGATCGTTACCAGAGATATGGATCAGTTCAGGTGCTAGTCCATTGTGAGAGACATTTTCATTACTGATCGTTACCAGAGATATGGATCAGTTCAGGTGCCAGTGCATTGTGAGAGACACTTTCCTTACTGATTGGTACCGGAGATCTGTATCAGTTCAGGTGCTAGTCCATTGTGAGAGACATTTTCATTACTGATCGTTACCAGAGATATGGATCAGTTCAGGTGCCAGTGCATTGTGAGAGACATTTTCCTTACTGATCGGTACCAGAGATCTGGATCAGTTCAGGTGCCAGTGCATTGTGAGAGACATTTTCCTTACTGGTCGGTACTGGAGATCAAGATCAGTTCAAGTATTAGCCATTGACGGACATTATCCTTGCTGGTCGTTTATGCAGATCTAGATCTCTTCGGGTGCCAACAAATTGAGAGATACCGTCCTTGCTGACCGTTAGTGGAGATCTAGACCAGTCCAGGTTCCAGTGCACTATGAGACTTCGTCCTTGCTCATCATTACTGGAGATCTGGCTCGGTTTAGTGCCAGTCATTGACGAACATTTACCTTGATGCTCGTTAATGCAGATATATCCGTTCGATTTCTCGCGCATTACGATACATTGTCCTTGTTGATCGTTACTGCAGACCTACATCCAGTCAGACACCAGCGCATTATGAGACAGTGTCACAGCTTATCGTTACTGCAGACCTACTAATGTCAAAAGAGTTTGATAAATAATATAAAGTACAACCTGTTCTCCTTTGAGGAGTGAAGCTCGCAGATCGCACGGCAACCGGTCGCTCCGGCCAGTCCAACTGGTTTTTACACAACGTTATTCAACAAGCAGTTCTCATTACAAGTTTTTCCATCAAAATCGAGCGTAAATCTAGAGAAAGCCTTTTAAGGTCGTCTGGACAATAGGATGATTTCAGGTCCAATGTAATACGACCTCTAATAATCTTCAACCCAGAATGAGTCGCGGTCGTTGTTAAACATAGAAAGTTTTACAATTATAAAAAGGTTACATTACATCTGCTCGCCATTGTGTGTTAAATTGTGTGTGAAAGAAAGATGTACTTCATAAAAATGAGTGAACTTACATTGGTTCGGTCCGACTCCAGGGGAAATGCTATGAATAGGCCCGAGTCGCCCTGGAACAAGTAACATAACATTGTAACATTGGTAACATTGTGTAACTACACAATTATACACACATTGTAATACATCTCACATGAAAACTTTAGACAAATATTCACAATAATCTAAATACTCTTTTTGGTCCTGAAAAATAGGGTTAATATCCTGATAGTATGTGGCTTGTTTGAAGTAATAATTTTTTTCTTAGCTTCCTAAGAAACACATAACCGCAATCATCATCAAATTTTACCCACTAATTTTACAAAATATTATTTCTATTTTATCGCATTGATAATGTGTTAACAATTTTAATTTTTTCGCCAATACTTTTATTTCAGACATTATAACAATAGTTAGTGCTAGTGATAAATGAAATCATTGTTTTTATTATTTATCACCACTTAAAATCTAGTGTCTCCCACTTTTATACAACGGTAGTGTATATAATATGCAATCAATAACTTTTAAATTTTTTAATGGTTTAACTCTCAAGCAATTCAATATTCTAACCCAAAATATGATGATGAACATTAAATTACGGTTATCCACTCAGTCAATCTACTTATACTTCTCTAAAGTAAAACCTGCGTACTCATTAAGTAACAAGTTTTATGATAACTATTACAGGAATGCATTTAAATCAAGCTCTTGAACACTTACTTATCTATTCCAAGTTTGAATAAGGCGTGTTTTTGTCCCTCCTAAATCTTTCAAATACTTACTAAAATAGATTGGATTGAAAATAGTTTAAATATGAATTTGTTTTAAACTATCTTGAATCTTTTCATAACTATATTTTACGAAAAAAGTGGAAAACCCCCTTTACAGGTTGTTCTGATCAGAACGTTACATTTATAAACGCACTTTTTTCTTAAATAATGTTATTATATTAAATGTCATATTTTTGGAAAGGTACTCCAAATACCTTTTTGATATTGTGATTCAAGAATATTTTAAAATAATGTTGATATAGTGTAACAACTTTCTTGGTGTAAAATTATAATTATTATAGCATATTACTCTTCTATTCCTAATCAATGTGAAATTTAACAATGAAACTTAAATCATTATATTATATACACATATATATAAACTAATGATCTCAAAAACATTTTTGCACTGCGTTTTCGAAGATTCTACCAATTCTACCGTTCTACCAATTTTACCGTTCTACCAATTCAATACATGTTCATTTTTAAAGTATTGCGACTCTTTTATGTCAGGAGTGGTAACATAGGTATTGACCATGTTCACTACAACACTCGCTTTGCGCTCAACAAAAATTACCGGTTGCCTAAAGTAAACAGATCGATTTTTCGCCACTCTTTCCAGTACTTAGGTCCTAAGTTGTACAACAAGTTACCCTTGATCTTAAAAAATATTATAAATTTTAAAATTTTCTGCAAAGAAGTAATAATTTGGCTTCTTTCAGAACAGGATATTGGTTACCTAACCTCAACAATGTACTAGAAGTTTCTTACCTGTGAGGATATATATATTTTGTTTTCATCAATTATTTCATAATTTTGTTGCAAGAAAAAAAAATTCTTTTTGTTGTTAAAAATGGTTCAAAAAGGCTGTTTTAAACATATGGTTCTACAAGTGATTGTTAAGTTTTGTTAAGTTGTTAAGTTTTTGTTAATCTTGTATTAAGTACTTTATGTATTGTCAAATTTTTCAAATGATAATAAAATACTTATAAACTGTTTTATTTTTCTAACTTTTTAGATTCCATAGATTAAGTAAAAAGTTTTTTTTTTTTATTAAAATACGTGCTTACTAGTAACTGTTGTTTCCACTATTTTTGTACTGTTGTTTTCTTTGTAGGTATTCCTTCCAGGGTTTGTATCTGTTTATTTTGTTAGATTGATTGAAACAAGCAATAATTTTGATCAATTATTTTGTCATGTACAGATATCGCAGATGGCGACTTTGTGTTTTTATTTTGTTTTAAAGTGCTAGACTCATAAGTTTAAATGTTTTTGTAGGTAATGTATTTTTGTTCAAAACTGGTCACACTATTTATAAAAATGACCAGTATATTTCCAAAACAATGAAAGAATTGTAAATGTTTGTTAAAATTGGAAATAAATCATTTATTCATTTAGATTGAAATTCCATTTTTGATAAAAATACACCTGCGCGAGTTAGGTTATGTACGACACCTAAATGTGTTATTGGCTGAGCTTTAGCGAAGCCTGTCAGTCGTGGGGCTGAAAAAATTTATTTTTATCTCTCTGTCAATATGTCTGTCTATTTTTCTACTTATCTGCATGTTTGTTCGCACGATATCTGAAAAACGAACTGAGTTCGATGATAGTGCATGTCACTCTATGGGATTTGGCTGAGCGTTAGCGAACTTTTATACATTGGTCTTTATGATGGCAACGAGAAAATAGCAGAATAAACAAAGTTTTTAAGCAAACTCAATACACCCACAATAGGTTTAAAAATGTGTCATATATCATATATCATGTCATATCCCAAAACATGCAACGTCATTTAATAGTAAATTGTTAACAAACTTGTTATTAAAGTGTTTACACTCTTATTATTCAAGCACTGATATGAAACCCAATTAAATAAGCAAAAATCTAAATTTATCATGTGACAAACTATACTAAGACAGTTTTATATGTACACTTTAAATTTTGCATGAAACTTCATTTCTACAAGCATGAATTACGTGGTGTGTCATTTTCGTGCCAATTTCTTTTTTTGTATGACTCTCTGCCTGGCTACTTATCCGAAAGACATCTGAGGAATAAAATGAGTTATGGATTTGAAATTTTTCAAGCACCTCATTTTAAACAGTGATTACAATAACATGCATCTGTATATACCGGTAATGGCGTGAACTGTATTAATACTATGCTGTTCGAATTAATTGGGACAAATGAAAAAAAAACCAATTTTTTTCCTAAAACATTAGTTTTTAATCATTAGATACCTTATTTAGATTGAACAATCAATACATTAGTATGAAGTATGTCCTCCTTTAGCAGAAATGACCTCACCTACACGTCTTGGCATTGACTCCACTAGTTTAGCACACATGTTCTTGACTTCATCATCGTGAAACCAAACTTGTATAGCACTTGTTATCATTTTTTCTTTTGTAGTGCAATCCATCTTAGCTAAACGTTTCTTGAGAATATGCCATAAGTTCTCAATCGGATTTAGGTCGGGTGAGTTACCAGGCCAATCAAGCACTTTTACTTTGTTTTCCCGCATAAAAGTCTTGACCAATTTTGAATTGTGGCAAGGGGCTAAGTCATGTTGAAATGTTCCATCAAATGTTTCCATAAATGGAACTATCCGACTGCGTAGTATGTCGATGTATTTGGCTGAATTCATCATCCCATTGATGGGAACTAAGCTCCCAGTACCATTTGTGGTAAAAAAAAACCCCAAAACATCTGTTTAGAAGGATGTTTAACAGTCTGTTGGATATGACCTTCTCGCAAAGGTTCACCTTCACTCCGCCTAACAACACTTGATAGATATCCCTGCACAAATAAATGTGATTCATCACTGAAAATAACTTTTTTCCAGTCATCTACAGTCCATGATCGGTATTTCTTAGCCCATACTAAACGTTTTTGCATCATTTTCTTAGTAAGAAATTGTTTTTTCTTCGGTTTTTCTTGCCTTTCGACCAACTTCCAGAAGTCTTTTCCTTACAGTTGAAGTACTCACTTCAATACCAGAATCCAACAAATCCCTTCGAAGGTCTGTGCTTGTCTTTCTTGGATTTATTTTGCTATTTCTTATTAGAATTTTGTCAGTTCTTGGAGTTGTTTTACGTTTGCGCCCACATTTTCCTTTTCTTTTTGGAGACAATGATCCGGAATCTTGATATGTTTTTAAAATTCTGGAAACACTAGATTTTCCCACACCAACTGCTGTAGCTATACCTCTCACAGTCATAGACGTGTGTTCATTAAGAGCAACAACTTTAGCACGCTTCCTAGGTGTTATATCCATCTTTGAAGAAGCACGTAATAAACGGAACACAGTACCACAACCACCGACCGCCACAAAGAAAGGCTCACAACTGAAGGAATGACACTCCAAAACCAGTCAAACAAGTTTTTTACAGTCAAGGTCAACCCAGCACACTACTTCTATGCAGTTATAACCGGTTTGAAGCGGTCTGGGACATCACCAGTTATCACAAACTAACAAAGACCAGAAAAACATGTTTGTCCCAATTAATTCGAACAGCATAGTATAACTAAACATATTTCAAAATTCACCATAACTTGAAGCCCTATGAACTGTATTGATCAGGATATCTACGACATTCCTTTTATATATACAATCTCTTTACATAGTTGATAAATGTTCGATAAAAGAATATACATGAAATAGCGCACACTTAGTTCCTAAAAAATTCATAAAACTGGGAGTACCGATGGCCGAGGAGCCTAAGATGTTGGACTTTGAGTCTGAGTTAGAGATAACACAGGTTCAAGTCCTGTCTGTGACCGTTGCACTTTTTATCACTGCCATCGATCTTGTACTGTATCGACTCTCCCTCTAATCTGTTCGATAAGAGATCCTCGCACAAGCCAGTGGCCCATGAGGACGGGCAGAGTAAGGCTTAAAAGGTGATCGGCTTCTCCCTTAAAAAAACTTATGTCCTTGAAGGCTGTGGATGTCTAATACCACATTGGTGTAATATTAGTACTTTTATTATTAAAATGGAGGTATATAACTGTTATACAAGTGTATCGATTCATACAACAATACAATATTCGCAATAAAATATCAAGAGGAATGACCGCGTTAATGTCTCCGGAGCTCGTAAAGTCAGGAACAGAATCATCAGCTCGCAGACTGCCACGGGTACTGTACATTTTGACATTTATGGGAGTATAAATATAGGTGATCTCTATGTATTAGTTTTTACGGTACACATACTTCTTTTAAGGCTGGAGAGCTAGTGAAATATGTAACCGATGTGCTTTGAGGGTTCATATTAACTTGATTCTGACTTGAAGGAAAGTTGTGATAGCTGGAAACTTGTCTCTTCTCGGGTATCGCCTTAAATACTTACTTGTGGTATATAAGTTATATACCACAGCTCAGATCGGATTCCTGGAAATATAAAAAGAAGGAGAAATCTTTGTACAGTTAGTCGGCAGTTTTGTAATCCTCCACAATCCCATTCACTTTCTTACCATGTGGACAGCTGCAGGTCGTAATAAAATTAAAACAATCAAAGTTTTTGTTGTTAAAGACTTGTACATTTATAGAACATAGTCATTAAATTGTTGTTATTGAACATTATTATCGTACATATGGATATATTGTATTAAATATGCTCAAATACCATTGCATAAAACCACAATTTATAAAAACGAGATTCAATAAACTAAATTCGCCGTTTTTTACACATTACTTTACACACATTACGGTGTTGGTACATACATAGGACACCTCGGTGTGGTGTACTCACTGTATTTAGACGTATGTTTATGGTTTACTATATGAGTATTACTGTGGTAACGTATAATGATAAGTGTATCTCTGTTTCTGGTTTAAACAGGTTATTAAATGTAAGTAAAAACTGTAGGTTTTTGAAGATAGACGTGGAGACGGATAACATAAATTTAAGGTAAAAAAGTCAGTATGATTGTAAAGTGAAAGGTCAAACGGAATATAAAGAGTAGATAGTTTACAGATTTTAACAAATTTTCGTACAATACCGATAGGGCTGTAATCAGAAGGTACATTGATGTTACCAATTGCTGTAAATATAGCAATTATTTGCCTGTAACTAACAGAAAATGTCGGAGACAAATAAAGGTAGCGAGTACGACATTTCCTTTTACAAGCCACATTTTATACATTAAAATACAATATACTTTCAGGATAAGCTAAGAAATAAGAAATAGTTTTAATATTTGGGCATTTCTGGGTGGAGGTCCGCCTTAAATTATAAAATGATAAATGCATTTGTTTTAATACTTGCTTCAAATTTATGTTCAACAAATACTGATCATACAGCAATACTTACAAACGTTTGTATATATTGTATAAATAAGTGTTAAGATTTGTTTAATATTATAGAGTTATTTTTAAAGGTAAAGTGAACTAAAACAGTAGTACAGGGAAAAGAGATTTATTGTATTATTATTATTTTATGTTTTACATTATAACAAATATATTTTTTGTAAGAAATGTCATAGGTTTATTTTTAATTTTATACCGCCTTATGAAAAAGTATAAGAATTATTTTTGTCTGATCGCACATTACATATTGTAATACTAATGATGGAACCTCTAAACAGGCTTAGACTTAGAGGCCCTAAATTTTCTCAAACTGTGTACTACATATATATTGATATTTAATGTAGAATTAGTTATTAACTGAATTTTTATTTACTTTTTTGTCCACAACTATTATAGGATTTGATTCTGTTTTATATTTATATAAATATATATAATCTTAGTCTTGAGGTCAGGTCTGGTTTCTAAGTAATTATTGTTTGTAAAACAAAAGGGTATATGTGAGTAAAGTATTATTATTATTATTTCCGTTTTCCTAAAGATGTATTGTACTGATATTAACAGAAGGTTTGCGGAATTTCACGACAAATTCCACATAATAATAACCTCCATTGCAAAACTAGTTGAATATTAACGGTTTACGCCATTATGGTATTCCACTACTTGTCATAAAAAAATAATCCGAATTAATATTAGCATTTCAATTTATAGCTAATGAAAAACTCTAATATAACTGGTTATAATTTTTTCACCTTCGGTCACCAACGCAAGAACTGGACTGACTTTTATTATTAGAACAGTTGTATATAGCTAGTCTTCCATGTCCACAAACTGTTGAAGATTGCTGACGGATTTATATAAGGAAATGAAGAAATCGTTGGCTGTCTGGGTGGATAATTAAAAACCTGTTGTCGATAAGGTCAATGTAAGCCAGTTTTTCTGCCGTTGGTTAGTCTACGTTACAAAGCTCGCGGTGGTAACTGTAGCAACAACGGTCTTCTTGTTGATACGTGCCTTGATGATGAGGCTAAACAGACTGGTTTACACGTTACTCTCTGAACAAACGTCTTAGTATCTATCCAACTGGGTGTTATATTTATCTTATCTGTTGTCTGTTATGTTATCTATCCAACAGGTTGTACCTTGATGATGAGGCTAAGCAGGCTGGTTTACGCGTTACTCTCTGAACAAACGTCTTAGTATCTCTCCAACTGGGTGTTATTTTTATCTTATCTGTTGTCTGTTATGTTATCTATCCAACAGGTTGTACCTTGATGATGAGGCTTAGCAGGCTGGTTTACGCGTTACTCTCTGAACAAACGTCTTAGTATCTATCCAACTGGGTGTTATTTTTATCTTATCTGTTGTCTGTTATGTTATCTATCCAACAGGTTGTACCTTGATGATGAGGCTAAGCAGGCTGGTTTACGCGTTACTCTCTGAACAAACGTCTTAGTATCTCTCCAACTGGGTGTTATTTTTATCTTATCTGTTGTCTGTTATGTTATCTATCCAACAGGTTGTACCTTGATGATGAGGCTAAGCAGACTGGTTTACGCGTTACTTTCTGAACAAACGTCTTAGTATCTATCCAACAGGTTGTTAACTTTATATCTTTAGGATGATAATCCGGCATGTCTCAATCCTACAGCGACTAAAAACTAAATATTTTACTGAATAAATTATTGTACATAACGTAATTTAGAAATACCATTTAAAATATATTAAGTGGGTAACTCTTTCCTTATAAAACTCTTAACATAATTAACATTTGACAGTTGCATTAAAAGTCCTGCTTTACGTACTATTATAATAACATAGTTCTTTTCTCTGGCACAGATCATTAACCCAAGTACATTGTGAAATGAAATCACAGTAACCAAAACCAGAGCGTTTTGAATTGTGTTTAATTTTTTTATAATGCATGTGTAAAGATTAAACCATTTTATTAAGTTAAATTTATTTAATGACAAAGGTACGTCCGCATCTTTTTCCAGCAATATACTGAAACAAATATAATAATGTTAAATCACATATTGTACAATCGATCAAGAATATATAGAAAATTATCAAAATTTACTTCTGCTAGTATTATAAAAATTATGATTTTTAAGATCTTATCACGAATCTAGTCATTGCATCGGTTGGGTTGGTAACGAGGTTAAATAACACCACGTCTGCGTTAGACACAAAAATTCTTCAAAATGCGACCTCCAAGGAACATCGATTCATGTGAAATCCTTAATCCATGGGAAATAGAAGATGAGAGTTCACACCCCTCAAATTCTATATACTTAACTATAATTACAAAGTATCAGTGATTATACCGTCTGAATGGTCAATATAAGTTAGAAAGTGCAACGGTGTCGAGTAGTGGTCGCGATGCATCGTGTAGGAGTCGACGTGTAGACTGGTATTGGTAGTGGCTGAGTGAGAGGATGGGCGTATTAACAACAAAGCATCAGTGATGATACCGTCTGAATGGTCAATATAAGTTAGAAAGTGCAACGGTGTCGAGTAGTGGTCGCGATGCATCGTGTAGGAGTCGACGTGTAGACTGGTATTGGTAGTGCCTGAGTGAGAGGATGGGCGTATTAACAACAAAGCATCAGTGATGATACCGTCTGAATGGTCAATATAAGTTAGAAAGTGCAACGGTGTCGAGTAGTGGTCGCGATGCATCGTGTAGGAGTCGACGTGTAGACTGGTATTGGTAGTGCCTGAGTGAGAGGATGGGCGTATTAACAACAAAGCATCAGTGATGATACCGTCTGAATGGTCAATATAAGTTAGAAAGTGCAACGGTGTCGAGTAGTGGTCGCGATGCATCGTGTAGGAGTCGACCTTGGCCACCAAGGCCATCCAGTCCGAACCGGCCAGGTAACGGTCGACGGCTCCACCGCCTCACAGTCCTCCGCGGCCAAACTGTATCACTTCCATGCAAATTGTCCAAGTCCTGAGTCCCCAGCCTTATAAAAGAGCCCTCACATTCGCTCGAACGATTGAGGTGTCCTGAATATTTACACCGATGGGCTTTTACTTTACTTTTTCCTTCAGTGCACAACCTTTTTTTGGTCATCAACGCCGTTTGAGAACCGCTTATGCAGATCACGTAAACAACGGTGTCATACCGGTCCTGACAC
This sequence comes from Homalodisca vitripennis, assembly GCF_021130785.1. Taxonomy (NCBI): domain Eukaryota; kingdom Metazoa; phylum Arthropoda; class Insecta; order Hemiptera; family Cicadellidae; genus Homalodisca; species Homalodisca vitripennis. The sequence continues at coordinate 148,159,196 of NC_060215.1, forward strand.
ATGATGTCTCCCGAGCCAAATAAAAGGAGATCTTGGAAAAACTGCAGCCAGTCCTGGAGTTTATTGGCTCTTATTTCGCACTAAAACGCTATACGTTCACCCGAGTTTATTTAAATTGACTCCAATAAAGATTCAGTGTTTCGAAATTGCCACTATTGACCTTGGAATACTCGAGTTAACACCTCGTTTAAATATATGTATCTCGTAAATCACCTTGCCAATGTACGAGTAAATCTACTCCAATAGTGCTTTTATTCTGATACAGCTTTGACTCTGTGGATAACATTAATAGAAACTGTTTTATATTGAATTGTGATTTTTATGGACTGTGATACGAAGTGCTATAGCAGCACTCAATATTTATAAATAAACATATATAACGGATTGTACACTTGGTCATAGTGTTGCTAATGCAATTATCTATATATGTAGATTTATAATACTAAGTATTACATGTTCGGAAATAAATCTATAAATAAATAATAAATAAGTTTAATCAATTTTAATTTGGTATTATGTTTTATAATAAAGTGAATTTCTCCTCTTATTGTGTCTAAAATACTAAAGAAGAGGTCAATAACAGTGACTAATATTTCTTAAGTTTAAAGTTCACATACATGTGATCACAACTAAGTTTTGTAAAATTTAGAAACTTAAACAGCCAGACTCACAAATCATGGTGATCTGGACATTTTAAAGGCAGTATAAAATAAAAAGCTATAATTATTTCTATTTTCCTATGCTGGTATATGGGTTACTTGGATTTTTCGCAGTCACCAATACAAATGAATTTACTAGATATGAAGAAATATAATTTACAAAATAATTGGATAAATACTGTTTTGGTAAATTAATTTGACACCGGGTGAACATTAGCATTTAGCGTTTATACGAGATTTACCATTTATTGGACACTAATTGTTCCGCTTATACTTTTCACAACTTACCATTTGGTGTAATTCGATTATTCCAAACAAAAATTAAATCCGAAATACTATAAAATTTTGGATTTATCGATGTGTATTCAGACACTATGAGTTATTTTACATACTATTTTTTATACCTTATTCCAATTTCAATGTATTCATTTTCGATTTATTCATTTACCTTCGGTCACCATTTTTGATCAATCTTTATTTTTGCCTATAAATAAATTATACAATATTAATCAATAGAATGTATTTCATACATTAGTTTATTTATCATCAGTGAGCATGGTATGAAAAATCAATATAAAATATAAATAAATACCACGTGAAATTTATAAATAATCGCAATAAAAATTTTGGACAAAATTATAATTTTGACCAACATCAAAGATTATACAATATTTTAATATGAGGATTCCGGTTAATCAACAATCCAGAAACTCAAGATGCCTTTTGTGATCGCAGGCCATACTGAATGATATGCGTTTCATATATGAGTATGTGCTTCCAATTAAGAGAAGTCAATATAACTCTTTTATGTGAATGCGGGTTCTGAGGTATTGGTGCTCAAAATATTCAGAAAAGGTGATTTACCAGTCGGTCCGGTTATCTGTTGGATATCAAAAACTGTCAGCCATCTTTACCTTCAGAGGACTTCGAATTAGTAGGTATAAAATATGCTGCAACTTTCCAGCAGTTTTTTGCCACGTTTTGCAGACTTTCCTCCTCGAGGGTCCAGTTCGTCATGTGATCTGCCCCATGCCCCATGCCGCATGCCTCTCAGGGCACTCCACACTCCAGCTCTGTTCGTTGCCCAACTCCAAATGCCACTCCACCTTTGTTATGTCTTGCTAGTTACACACTTTCCATCCATATTGCGATGTTACACTGAATTAGTGGTACGCGCAAATGAGCTTATTTGCGTGTAAAGGTGGCTTCCCTCAGGAGCGGGTCTGGTTACCGTAACATTGTTTTGTTCCGTACAACACGTAGCATTTAACTTTCACGAAATGCGAGGTAAATGCGGGACCAGCTGAGGGTAATGGCTGCAAAGTAATTGCCTTCAAGAACGGCCCAGTTGTCGTAAGGATCTGCCAGTCACCATGCAGATTTACCCAGCATCCATAAAATATGTACATATCGCTGCCTGGACCATTCGTATATCGTATCCATTCAACGAAATCAGCCCATCTTCATAGGTTTGGTAATGGTGTTTCTGATGAGTAGGATATTTTATTTAATGGTGTCGGCCTCCTAATGGCCAGATTACACGATGATGACTGTCTCAAGCTTTTGGCTTGTGCCATATTTTTTATTTCTTTATTATTTTTACTTTTTAATATATCTCACTCATGTCAGTGTATTGTTGTAGTCTTAAATTATTATAAAATCTCAGACTGTTATTGTATAGTTGTTACATTTATATTTATAACACCGTCTTGTTTTCAGTTGTATATCACTGTACACCATTATTGTATAACATTTTTTCAATCAATGTTATATTATTGTTAATCGTTATATTTGTACAATATTGCAATACTGGTTACTTTTGTTCATTATAGTCGGGTTTATGCAGTTGTTATTAGTTTGCTGAACTTGGTTTTTAGTATTTTACTGTAATTAGGCTATGCAACCTTACGCTCGCATTTTTGTTAGTTTATAATGACTCTATTTTAACTATTTTTTTCATTAATTTAATCTTTTTATGCTCTTTTTTATTACAGTACTTGCATTCTTGTTGTATTGTGAATGCGATAATTGTTGCTACAGAAAGAATAAATAAATATAAAATATCTAATACCATTTTCAGAACGCCGATCACTTATTATAATACATACTGCTCTGACTAGCTTGGGTTTCAAAGCCAAAATTACTAAAACACGATTTAGCCCGTACTTTTATAAATACGTAAAATGGAAATAGTAATGTCTCAACTATGATACTTCACAGTGCAAAAGTCAAGATTGTTTTGGATTCTATAAAAAAAATTAATTTCGAGTTCAATATTCCACAATACAAACATTATTTGTAATTGATAATAATGAACAAAAATAATCCATATTGTAATTATTTTTAAGGAAACAGGTTTTTTTCTGGATATTAACCATCGTAGCAATGTGTTACTCATTTTTTATTTCACTTAACGATAGCAAATGTCCGGAAAATCCTATTTCCTTCACAACTCTTCCATTGTAAAAAATAAATTTCAAACAAAGAACGTATTTTTTTATTATTATTATTTTTTTATGCCTTTTTCTGTCAGTCCTCATGGGCCACTGGCCTGTGCGAGGATCTTATCAAACAGAATAAGGGGGAGGGGAGTCGATACAGTACAAGGTCGATGGTACTGATAAAAAGTCCAAAGGTCACAGACGCTATCTCTAACTCAGAATCAAAGTCCAACGTCTTAGACCACTCGGCCATCGGCACTCCCACAATGTAATTATGGTAACTATAAATAAGTATTTATATAATTAAGTATGTTTCGACAGGCGTGCTATTGTATGGTTTTCAGTGGCCATTAAAATAAAACAAAAACAAAAGTTAGGATATAAATTAATGTTTTACTTAAAAAAAAAAAAAAAAAAACAAAGATCAAGAAATCTAATACTTAAAGAAAACGAAAGGAGTGTGAAAAGTGTGCAACAGAAAGTAAGTTCGCAACAATAGATTTTATTAATGTGCAACTGACACTCCTTACTGACCATTTTCGTGTGTTGAGCCTGTCCTCTGCTCATAAATCACTGCAGAATGCGGTCGTAAAACCTAATGACTGGATATAAAACGTTATGTTCGTCCTGGATAGTTTCAAAGGCAATTGATTCTTGGCTGAAACGCATTTGGATAGAAAGACAAATTTTAACATTTATAAAATTCTCCTTTAATGGATATAAAAATCTTCTTTAATGGATAAAATCAACCGAAACGCGACTGGAAAGTAAGCAAAGACAATAGTAATCGTGAAATCCAACTCTTCTACATTTATTACTTTTAACTCCGCAATGTATTTTTTATAATTTAAGTAGGCTTGTAGTGATCTAGTTGAAGTAATAGTCAAATACTAAAAAGGATGACAGGATTTCGAATATTTTCCATCGGTAAATGTAACAAAAATACAGCACAACGTTTCAGCGATTGGATTCTATCCTCTTCTTAGTTTAGTTTTAATATACCTGGACATGTAACACATTGGTGGAGGGAAGGTTTGATTCAATTCGGACTTTGGCTTTAGCTTCATTTCACCTTCAGCTAAGTGCAGCGTCTGAGAAGAATTCTACATTCGGAGGACGGAATTCACTTTCACGATTTATCCGCCTAATGACAGTGTTTTCTAAACCATTTTCAATATTATCTTTTAGATGTAAATCCTTGCCAAAACTACTACTTCATACGTCGGAATTTAATAAAAAAAGCGACCAAATCTCCTAAACCTGACCAAACGTAGTCATTACTTCGTGACAAGTTCCATCAAGTTAAAAAAATCATAAACTCGGTTGCACAAAGACAGTAATTAAAATGAAATTCAAACAGGGGAAAAGGTAATTAAATTAAAGTAAGGAACCCATAATGTAAAAAGGATCGAATGGTACAGATAATAATAGAACCTTAGTAGATGAAACTAAAGGCTCCCTAAAAGGTAAGCAAAGCGAATCAATGGCTATGATGAGAAGATTTGATTCAATGTGAATGTTGAATTTAGCTCCAGCTCACCTTCCTATTAAGTGCAGCATTTGAAATCTGACGCGGTCTCAAACTTGACTCCTGAAATCTAGAGTCATGTTCGTCTAGAGAGATCCAAAAAATAGTAGGCGACGAAGAAGATCAACGAACTCTTTGCATCGTTTCTGCATTCAGGTAAACTCAACATTTCCATTGAATCAACGCTTTCCACCATATCTGCGGTACGTGTAGAAGACTCGGTTGCTCCACCGTGCTTTGGGATCGTGTCAGTTAACGTTATTGTACGCTCAGTTGTGCACCTGATGAGACAATAAGAACACCTCTTCACCTAGATTGCACTACATGTTATAGTCTAGGCGACTCCGATGTCGAAGCAACGCAAAGCGTTCATTGAGCTTCTTCGTCGCCGACTATTTTTGGGATCTCTCTAGACGAACATCAAAGTCAAAGTCAAAATTTCAGGAGTCAAGTCTGAGACCGCGTCAGATTTCAAATGCTGCACTCAAGAAGAAGGTGAACTGGAGCTAAACTCAACATTGACATTGAATCAATGGCGTTAGTAAGGTCTTTCCCGTAGTACGCCCATATTACATGGAATACTGAATAGGTTTCTTTTTTCCTATAACAGCAATCTTAAACCTCATGTACTTTTACGTCCTGATTTTTTATCGTTGCGTTGTGGGAAATCTTATACTAATACGCATATGAACGTATTTAGTTTCCTTGTGATGTTTATACTTTTTTAAATATTGAAATTATGAAGTACCACAAAATTTGTGATTGGTTCATAACAATCTAATAAATATAAAAGAATCTAAAAATATCGTTTGGATGGGTGTTGATATTTTTTAAATGAGACATTTCCATTTTTCCACGACTAAAACAAGGCCAAAAAGGTGCATGAGGTTTAAAATTGATCTCATGGAGCTAATATCAAAATGGCTGCAATTCTGAGGAACAGAGTGAAATACTCATTCATGTATCGGTTAACCACCTACATTCATTTTGATCGACTTCGTTTTCTACTTCAATATTTCATTTCCTCAACTTTCTTCGCGTTCGGTTTCCAAATTTTCATTTCGCAATCCATCTGAATGGAATACTATCCTTTGCTGCAAGGCTGAAAGATCCAGTTCTGTTGTATTCTCTAGCATTGTAAAGTGGGTATCTGTTAACCAGCTACATTTATTTCATCGACTTCGATTTCTACCTCACTATTTCATTTCTTCAACTTTCTTCGCGTTCGGTTTCCAAATTTTCATTTCGTAATCCATCTGAATGGAACAACCCACTATAGTTTCCTGCGAGGCTGAAAGATCCAATTCTGTTCTATTCTCTAGCACTGCAAAGTGGGTCAGTCCAAGTAGCGGGTCGGCGCTGAACTGCAGAGTCCGCGCTGCCTGCTGCAGCACATGTACGCTGGTTTCACAATGCGTCATTATTCGACACCTGGCCACACGTCAGTTACGCAACGCAATCGGATACTGATAAATAAATCTGTATATGAATATGACGTCACTAACCACTACACAGCCGCGCCGCGCCTCGCTGCACAACTATTCGGGTCACCTGTGTTCGGTCGCCTTCCTGATCTCCAATCAGCACTTGGACGTCGTCCTCTCCCATTATGTCCAGGACTCATCGTGGACCGTGTTACATCAGTGATACGTTTCAACACTATCAAGTTCTACTTGTACCTGAGCCTCAACCTTCTAGGTATGGCGTTTCACTGTTTCATACAGTCAAACCAGTGACCATTCACTCTTCCTTTCCATCAAAGTACTTTCCAGCACATTCCTATTTCACATTGATTGTTCACATATCCATTCCATCAAAGTAACAAATTAATCCAAAGTAACGTCATCTAAGTAGTGATTGTTCACCTATCCATTCCATCAAAGTGACAAATTAATCCAAAGTAACGTCATCTAAGTAGTGATTGTTCACCTATCCATTCCATCAAAGTGACAAATTAATCCAAAGTAACGTCATCTAAGTAGTGATTGTTCACATATCCATTCCATCAAAGTGACAAATTAATCCAAAGTAACGTCATCTAAGTAGTGATTGTTCACATATCCATTCCATCAAAGTGACAAATTAATCCAAAGTAACGTCATCTAAGTAGTGATTGTTCACATATCCATTCCATCAAAGTGACAAATTAATCCAAAGTAACGTCATCTAAGTAGTGATTGTTCACATATCCATTCCATCAAAGTGACAAATTAATCCAAAGTAACGTCATCTAAGTAGTGATTGTTCACCTATCCATTCCATCAAAGTGACAAATTAATCCAAAGTAACGTCATCTAAGTAGTGATTTTTCACCTATCCATTCCATCAAAGTGACAAATTAATCCAAAGTAACGTCATCTAAGTAGTGATTTTTCACCTATCCATTCCATCAAAGTGACAAATTAATCCAAAGTAACGTCATCTAAGTAGTGATTTTTCACCTATCCATTCCATCAAAGTGACAAATTAATCCAAAGTAACGTCATCTAAGTAGTGATTTTTCACCTATCCATTCCATCAAAGTGACAAATTAATCCAAAGTAACGTCATCTAAGTAGTGATTGTTTACATATCCATTCCATCAAAGTGACAAATTAATCCAAAGTAACGTCATCTAAGTAGTGATTTTTCACCTATCCATTCCATCAAAGTGATAAATTAATCCAAAGTAACGTCATCTAAGTAGTGATTTTTAACCTATCCATTCCATCAAAGTAACAAATTAATCCAAAGTAACGTCATCTAAGTAGTGATTTTTAACCTATCCATTCAATCAAAGTGGCAAACTAATCCAAAGTAACGTCATCTAAGTAGTGATTGTTCACATATCCATTCCATCAAAGTGACAAATTAATCCAAACTAACTTCATCTAAGTAGTGATTGTTCACCTATCCATTCCATCAAAGTGACAAATTAATCCAAAGTAACGTCATCTAAGTATTGATTTTTCACCTATCCATTCCATCAAAGTGATAAATTAATCCAAAGTAACGTCATCTAAGTAGTGATTTTTAACCTATCCATTCCATCAAAGTAACAAATTAATCCAAAGTAACGTCATCTAAGTAGTGATTTTTAACCTATCCATTCAATCAAAGTGGCAAACTAATCCAAAGTAACGTCATCTAAGTAGTGATTGTTCACCTATTCATTCCATCAAAGTGACAAATTAATCCAAACTAACTTCATTCAAGTAGTGATTGTTCACCTATCCATTCCATCAAAGTGACAAATTAATCCAAAGTAACATCATCTAAGTAGTGATTTTTCACCTATCCATTCCATCAAAGTGACAAATTAATACAAACTAACTTCATTCAAGTAGTGATTGTTCACCCATCCATTCCATCAAAGTGACAAATTAATCCAAAGTAACGTCATCTAAGTAGTGATTTTTCACCTATCCATTCAATCAAAGTGGCAAACTAATCCAAAGTAACGTCATCTAAGTAGTGATTTTTCACCTATCCATTCAATCAAAGTGGCAAACTAATCCAAAGTAACGTCATCAAAGTAGTTATTTGTTCACCTTTTCATTTAATCAGGGAATGTTTTTATTCGTTTATAATTTAAGGAAAATATTTTTTTTTAACTAAATGAAATTTAATAAATTGTTTTAAATATATACTTTTCTTACCTGAATGGAGTTTTTACAGATGAAAAACATGTAAATCGTTAAAGTTATCACTTATATATTTACTGTAAACATGTGTCATTTTTATCATCAGCCTCGTTTTTAAATTTGGACTCGATTACAACAGCCTTAAATTTTTACTTCAAATGCTTGTAATTTCACGTGAAGTGGTTAAAAAACTTTATTTTTTTTGTATTCAGGGGCGTGTATATACGAAAACGCTACAAATTTGACATCAACACAAAGAAGTAACATTTCACCCTAATATACCGTCAAAGTAGTAATGGTTCGAATTTCTATCCCATTAAAGGATTAAATCATTTAGTATTATCTACACAAATGCAAATTTTTATATAGGTTTATTTTTAGTTGTTTAGATTCAATTGCATTGGCTTTAACGTTACTGCTGCTTTAAGTCATAAAACAAATACAATTTAAGTATTAAAGGAAATACGTCTCTTTACTGAACATTTACTATTGTGGTAACCTCATAGAAAATCGCGTGAAATATAGCAAGAAGGTCTTGCTAAAAATAGTTCTGATCTTCGCGCTTTTCAGCATATTTAAGAATTAAAAAGTAAATTTGCATCTGTGTCATTCCAAAATACTATTTTACAACATGGAAGTCACGTAAAATGGTTTAGTTTAGGCATCATGAATTACCTGGTAAACAAAGTAGCTATCATAGCGTAATAATCATTTCCTATAGCTAAGTGAATAAGATTAAAAAGATCCGACTCATGTGAAAGAGAGATATTCATATGGATTTTTTTCTAAACTGAGCTAGAAACGATTGTAGTCACAGACTGAGTGTTCTTTCATTTGGAAGACTCTGAGGAAAAACCCCCATTTCTTTATTTCCTCAACGAGAATATTCAATTGAGGAAAGATGAAAGTGCTGGAAGCTATCTGCACAAATGGGAAATTTCCGCATATAATTTTCCAGAACGCTTTATGTTAACAATTGCTATTGCTACTCGCTATTTATGCTGATTTGTCATCTTAAAGCAGAGATCTTATATGTTGAGTGACATAAGAGGTTTCATCATGATGTGGAGAGGAATAAGGTGTGCACCGTTGATAAGTGAGTTGTTACAGAAGTAGACGTCCGCCCACACTTGGCCGGCATACTCTATACTCTGTCTTAAACTGGTTCGGGCCTAGCCCGTTTGTCACCATTAATCACAATTCACGTTTTGTATGATCACAACACAAGGTAATTTATGTGTAAAATACTAAACGTGCAATAGCCTGGCTAACAATGTCCAGTGCACATTAAATATACTTCATTGTTGATATGAAGATTTATCATTACTTACATTAGTGCACTAATGAGTGGAAATCCAGCTCCTAAAAATACAACCGGCCAAACATTATTTCTTTTTGAGACCGTGTTCAACATTGCAACACAATCATCACTAACATTAGAACGTTAAGGAGTGAGATTCCACCTTCTAAATATTCACGCGGCCAAACATTATTTCTTTTTGAGACCGTGTTCAACATTGCAACACAATCATCACTAACATTAGAACGTTAAGAAATGAGATTCCACCTCCTAAATATTCACCCGGCCAAACATTATTTCTTTTTGAGACCGTGTTCAACATTGCAACACAATCACCACTAACATTAGAACGTTAAGAAATGAGATTCCACCTCCTAAATATTCACCCGGCCAAACATTATTTCCTTTTGAGACCGTGTTCAACATTGCAACACAATCACCACTAACATTAGAACGTTATGGAGTGAGATTCCACCTCCTAAATATTCACCCGGCCAAACATTATTTCCTTTTGAGACCGTGTTCAACATTGCAACACAATCATCACTAACATTAGAACGCTAAGGAATGAGATTCCACCTCCTAAATATTCACCCGGCCAAACATTATTTCTTTTTGAGACCGTGTTCAACATTGCAACACAATCACCACTAACATTAGAACGTTAAGAAATGAGATTCCACCTCCTAAATATTCACCCGGCCAAACATTATTTCCTTTTGAGACCGTGTTCAACATTGCAACACAATCACCACTAACATTAGAACGTTATGGAGTGAGATTCCACCTCCTAAATATTCACCCGGCCAAACATTATTTCCTTTTGAGACCGTGTTCAACATTGCAACACAATCACCACTAACATTAGAACGTTAAGAAATGAGATTCCACCTCCTAAATATTCACCCGGCAAAACATTATTTCCTTTTGAGACCGTGTTCAACATTGCAACACAATCATCACTAACATTAGAACGTTAAGAAATGAGATTCCACCTCCTAAATATTCACCCGGCCAAACATTATTTCCTTTTGAGACCGTGTTCAACATTGCAACACAATCATCACTAACATTAGAACGCTAAGGAATGAGATTCCTCCTCCTAAATATTCACCCGGCCAAACATTATTTCCTTTTGAGACCGTGTTCAACATTGCAACACAATCATCACTAACATTAGAACGCTAAGGAATGAGATTCCACCTCCTAAATATTCACCCGGCCAAACATTATTTCCTTTTGAGACCGTGTTCAACATTGCAACACAATCATCACTAACATTAGAACGTTAAGAAATGAGATTCCACCTCCTAAATATTCACCCGGCCAAACATTATTTCCTTTTGAGACCGTGTTCAACATTGCAACACAATCATCACTAACATTAGAACGTTAAGAAATGAGATTCCACCTCCTAAATATTCACCCGGCCAAACATTATTTCCTTTTGAGACCGTGTTCAACATTGCAACACAATAATCACTAACATTAGAACGCTAAGGAATGAGATTCCACCTCCTAAATATTCACCCGGCCAAACATTATTTCCTTTTGAGACCGTGTTCAACATTGCAACACAATCATCACTAACATTAGAACGCTAAGGAATGAGATTCCTCCTCCTAAATATTCACCCGGCCAAACATTATTTCCTTTTGAGACCGTGTTCAACATTGCAACACAATCATCACTAACATTAGAACGTTAAGAAATGAGATTCCACCTCCTAAATATTCACCCGGCCAAACATTATTTCCTTTTGAGACCGTGTTCAACATTGCAACACAATCATCACTAACATTAGAACGCTAAGGAATGAGATTCCTCCTCCTAAATATTCACCCGGCCAAACATTATTTCCTTTTGAGACCGTGTTCAACATTGCAACACAATCATCACCAACATTAGAACGCTAAGGAATGAGATTCCACCTTCTAAATATTCACCCGGCCAAACATTATTTCTTTTTGAGACCGTGTTCAACATTGCAACACAATCATCACTAACATTAGAACGCTAAGGAATGAGATTCCACCTTCTAAATATTCACCCGGCCAAACATTATTTCTTTTTGAGACCGTGTTCAACATTGCAACACAATCACCACTAACATTAGAACGCTAAGGAATGAGATTCCACCTTCTAAATATTCACCCGGCCAAACATTATTTCTTTTTGAGACCGTGTTCAACATTGCAACACAATCACCACTAACATTAGAACGCTAAGGAATGAGATTCCACCTTCTAAATATTCACCCGGCCAAACATTATTTCTTTTTTGAGACCGTGTTCAACATTGCAACACAATCATCACTAACATTAGAACGCTAAGGAATGAGATTCCACCTTCTAAATATTCACCCGGCCAAACATTATTTCTTTTTGAGACCGTGTTCAACATTGCAACACAATCATCACTAACATTAGAACGCTAAGGAATGAGATTCCACCTTCTAAATATTCACCCGGCCAAACATTATTTCTTTTTGAGACCGTGTTCAACATTGCAACACAATCATCACTAACATTAGAACGCTAAGGAATGAGATTCCTCCTCCTAAATATTCACCCGGCCAAACATTATTTCCTTTTGAGACCGTGTTCAACATTGCAACACAATCATCACTCACATTAGTGCGTAGAGGAGTCGAACTCCACCTCGTAAAATTCACTCGTTTAAACATTACTTCCACTCAAGACTGCGTTCAGCATTGCAACACAATTATCACTAAAATTAGAGCGTTCCAATAAGGAGTGGGAACGCTCCTCCTACAAATATAATTGGCCAAACATTACTTCCTCTCGAAATTGTGTTCAGCATTGCAACAAAATCATCTCTCACATTAGAGGGATAAGGAGAGTGTGAGATTACCAAATTGGAAATCGATGCGTATGCCTAAGCCCATATTCAGACTTACAGTTCATACATTCTTTCAGATACAATCGCACTGACTTCAGATTCCAACAATTTCATAAATATATCCCAGTGGCTTATGAAGAAGTCATCAAGATTTTGGCTTTCAGCAAATTTTAAATTTTATATATGGTTATCAGATCATCACCATCTCAAACAATTTTCAATAATCCATGTACATATTAATAAATTTGTCGTATAATCGAAATTTGAATCATCACAGAGAGAGCCTATTTCTGTCCGCTTATCTCTGGGAATAGGAGGGGATTAAAAGCTAAGCAATCCATCAATCAATAAAAGACAAAAGGCGTTCAAATTGCATCGTATCTTCGCTAAGATGATTTTGTCATGGTTGAGTCAGATGGCTAGAAACAATAAGAGCCGATAGCACATAAATGTGGAACCTTATCTGGAATGGCTGGTAACTAAGATTACTGCACTACTCGTCTTGATATGTGGGAGTTGGTCGATATTCCTTGCTACAATGCAATCGTTAATTAAAAACCATTACTAGATATCGAAATTAAATAAATATTTGTTTAATTAAGAGAGTTAAATAATGTGCCATGATTATATGTATTAGCATGATCGGGTCACAAATATATGGTGATGTTTTATATTGTTTATACATTTTTTATTTCTAGAAGGATTCATTTGTAGTTCTTTATTTGAAGGTTATTTTTGACGATGGAAGGATTGTGAAGGAAACAGGATTTTTCCGGACATTTGCCACTTTTAAGTATATACAAAGTTTGTAATTATGTATTAGGTCAGTTCTTTACCTGAAGAAGAGATCAGATTGCAGATCTCGAAACGTAGTGTTACTGATTTTTTGTTTCACTGAACGATGGCAAATGTCCGGAAAAAATCCTGTTTCCTTCATTTGTAGTGGTTGACACCTGCAGTTAAGACTAGACAGAGAACAGTCAACAATGATGTTTAATTACATCTGGGAAACTCTATGGATGTCCAGGAGTGGCACATCACTAACCGCAAATATCGAGATATTGGGGTAAAAAGGGTTGATCGATAGGTCTAGCTAGTGTACTGCGGAGGATGATTGTTGAAGTTGGTGAAGCTCCTTTAGTGTTAAAGGCTGTTGTTAGCCTAAACAAGAAAGAATACATTCCCCAACCCGCTTTGACTGGAACAGAACTAGTCTCACATTCTTCCAAAGCGGCACGATAGATATAGAGCCCAGTATGGTTCCTCATGGGATTTAGGCAGAAGGTGGCCCTTACCACCAACTTTACCAATCCTGAATACCCTGTCACTTCGGAAGCAAGAACAGAGGTCCTTTTACGAAGTTTAATGAGATTTCCTTCTTGTTTTAATAAAAATTTGAAGTTACCGTTTGTTCGTTATTTCACTTCACCTATAACATTTTCCGAAATGCTACAAGTTTGCAATCCAGGAAGCACTCTACGGTCGTGTAGAAAGGATTGATTTAATACAGTGTATTGATCGCTCTACCCCACCACTGTAAGGTGTTGTGGGGTTTATCCGCTATAAATCACGGGACAATACTTCCTCCACGAGATTACAACGGACCTGATGTTATATGTGGCCGGTCGGGTGTCCAATTGAAATGTTGGGATTCATTTATAACGATAGAGGTTGTGAAACTCCTGATCAATTGCGATACGCTAGGAACATTTGTCAAGATTTATTTCTTGTTTTGCATAATCTGTTTAATATGCCAAGAGATCAGCGGAGCGAGCGAGGCGGCTCAGCGTGGTAGTCCACGACACTCGTAGGAGGAACCGACACAGCGTGAGCGTGAGGTCGAGTGTTCGAGTATCGAGGACGCTGTACAGCACAGCCACCAATTAATGTAGTGTTTGCTAACCTTTCGTGTTTGGCACCGAGTCAAAACTTTGGTACGGAGGAAGTGGCTGCCACTACGTTTGCCATGATGTTCGTGGAACCACTTCACTATGGTCTACGATTAAAAGTTATTCTGACATATTCATTTTATAGTGTTCGTAAGCAATTTAAAAATACAGTTATTTTATACATAACGTAGATATGGTAGGAAGGGTTGATTCAATTGAATTTTTAGTTTACCTTCCTTTTATCCCAGCGTCTGGTATCTGACTCTGTTTCAGACTTTACTCCAGGAACCTGGAGTCTGAAGAGATCCAAAGAAAGTATACAACGAAGAAGCTCACCACGAAACATTTACATCTCTTCTACATCAGAGACACCTATAAATAGGTGAAGTGGTAAGTCTCATTGCCTCCTCAGGTACACAATTGGATCCTTTGGACCTCTTCAGACGAACATGACTCCAGATTCCAGGCGTCAAGAGACAACATCATATGCTGGGCTTTAGTCGCTGGGTTAAAAGGAAGTATCTAAACTCAAAATTAAACAGTTATTTATGTTTTCCTTTATCACAAGAACTACTGTACAGACAGATACAAAATCTGTTAAGGATACATAAATAAATAAGAAGAATTGTAATATAAATAAAGAAATTACCAGAAATCAGATAACTGAATCATGTAGAGGAGAAATATTTAGTTGAATGATAAACTAATATATTGATAGTTTGGCATTGGTGTGTACTACACTTTCAACGCATAACACGTAAAAGCCATCCGTGGGGATGCAATTTCGATTTTTAGCCAATAAGCACAATGTTAAACTTCGAAAGCTGTAACGCTCCTTTCTTGGTAATAGAATGATGGTTGGTGCTTATTTATAAATAAATGGTTCTTAAACATCCAAATGTGATTTTTGTTTTCTTTTTCAGTGTATACTTTTGAATATTTAACGACAAAATACGAAAAGAATGAATTATTTTCTAATAAAATATTGAAATATCAAAAATTCAAAAAAACATATGCAAGAGTATGAATTATACCTCTAAATGAGACATCTCTTATAACTCTATGACCAAAAATAAGAGCAAAAAAGTGTTTAATCATTGTTCTTATAGCATTAAAACCAAGACAACCATCAGTCGTCCATGAACCGTGATTTTTTAATTTTACAACAATTACGGCCATATGTTATGAAAGCGTGTGTGGTTTTGGGATTTTTGTATTTGTAATCATTTGATACACTTTAACTGTATTGACACACCCCATCCATCATACCAAGAATACATATGAACATGCTTACTTATCATGTTATGACCTTTATCAAAAGTTTCATCCTGCTTGGTGGTATTCCAAATGGTATTACAAGGGAACCCTCCCTACCATGGATATTTTATATGTTAAATAAATTAAGCTATAATTAAAAAAATCTTTCCCTCGTGTATTTCATTTTAAAATGAGAGTACACAGTTCGGCATAGTGCATTTTGGAACCTGAGTAAGAAAAGGCTTTCCCCCTTTTTCTTCAAGACATAACTTGTTAGCGGTTGATAAGGCCACCACAGGCAACTACAGCTAAGTGGAAAACCGGCTCTTCTTTTACGAAAAATGAACCTTATTTAAGAAGAGTCCAAATGGCAAACATATTATGCTTAGTTTTTTCTTGATTATTACACTTTTGAATTCTCTCTTTCCAACAATATATAAGTCTTTAAAAATGTAATGAAAAATGTATTTATTAGAAGAAAAGTCTTAGGATAAGTCTTTATTATCAAAACATTATGACTGAAAAACGTGAATTACGTAGCTTCTGAAACGAAATAGTCAGTAATCAAATATTTATTGAACATACGACATCTGTTATTTCACTTATTATAGTAACCATTGTTCTGTATCGGTATATAATTTTGGTTTTGCTATGCTGGATAACCTATGGAATACATGAAAACAGCTTTCCTATATTTCAGCATTTGTTTGTTGAAGTTTGTTTACGAACAATAATAGATCTCGCATCCCCAAAAGAACATTTGTAAGATTACCAACGTTGACATTTGGCACATTCGATTATGTGCTAACATTCAATGAGGGCTACTACAGCAGCTGTTAAGTGTTTGAAGTAGGTACCAACATGTTTGCAGCTGCTTCCATGGTTTTGAAGCCGGTGGATTTGGACTTGGACCGAGTTCGAAAACAGACAAGGCGGCGAGTAATTTAGAAAAAAATTGTCAAAGCAAAATATTGGCTAAAGGAAGAATTAAAGATGTTTACCAGGTGTCAGAGGATCCATACAACCCATCTTATGGTCCTGGATTACAATAAAGTTTAGCTAATTCATGTTTAGTATGAATAGAATGTTTCTTTTTACTTCCATCTAATTTTTCCGAACTAGGGTTTTTAACATTTGATGTCACATATTTTAAAAAGCATTATAGGCAGGATTGCCCTTTTTACTGAAGTGTTATCAAGTAAATTGTTAGTTGCAAATACATTTTCTAAACGTATCAGCAATAAATAAAAACCGCAAATAAAACATTTTACATTTTTTAACTAAGATAACAATTTAAACAGTCATACACTTTTGTTTCGTTATCAAATTTAATGATTGTGTATGCGAAAGTACAAGAAAAACTGATCTTTAAAATTAATACATATGTTCTAAGTTACTTGGATACAGATGTAAGTGACAAAAAGTTAACACGGTCGATAATGGCATTCGGACTCAACTTAAAAATGCAATCTTGTTATGTGTCGAGAGGACAAGTTTTGATAACATCGTTTTGTTTTATATCCCAGTATGTAAATGAACTGCTGATTATGATGATGAGGTGCTATACCCGATGCTCATGATCATAAATTATTCATGCCTTGAATAAGCGAGTTTCATATTGTGCATCTCTTGGTAAAAGTTGCGGTACGCATATAACTCGTACACAAAAGTACATAACACACAATTGCACTATTACAACTGTTACTACGATTAAGTAGTAGCTGGATCAGATGTACTCCTTTCCCATCCACAATTCTAAGATCTCACCTTGCCCCCAGGCCATTCTACTTAGATACTCCATCGAAACATAAAAATTATACAAGTAGGAATATTAATGGGGTGCCGATGGC
Source organism: Homalodisca vitripennis (assembly GCF_021130785.1). Taxonomy (NCBI): domain Eukaryota; kingdom Metazoa; phylum Arthropoda; class Insecta; order Hemiptera; family Cicadellidae; genus Homalodisca; species Homalodisca vitripennis. The sequence goes on from NC_060215.1 coordinate 148,176,605, forward strand.
CGGGTGGTGGTCTAAGGCGTTGGACTTTGAGTCTGAGTTAGAGATGGCGCAAGTTCCAATCCTGTCTGTGACCGTTGCACCGTTTTTATCAGTACCATCAACCTCGTACTGTTTCGACTCTCCCCCTTATTCTGTTTGATAAGATCCTCGCAGAGGCCAGTGGCCCATGAGGACGGGCAGAATAAGGCTCAAAAGGGGATTGGCCTCTCCTAAAATAAATAAAATAATAAAAAATAATAATAATAAAGTTGTGACTTCCCCGTGTCACAACGCTCTGGTATGATTTGTTTTTTTAACTAGTTTGTAATTATGTGTTAGGTTAGTTATTCACTTGAGGAAGAGATGAGCTTGCAGATCTCTAAACGTAGTGTTACTGATATTTTGTTATCACTGAACGATGGAAAATGTATGGAAAAGTCCGTTTTTCTTCACAATCCGACCGCTGTCAAAATCAAACTTTGAACAAAGACTGTTAGTAATATTGCCTTTATCAGTTCTACTATCACCTATCGCAGATTCTTTATGTGTATTGAATTGTTTCCTTATCTTTGAACACAATAAAGTGGGAGGATAGGTAAAGGACAGTTCTGCTACTGGTAAAAGTTCGCGTTCTAGATCTAAATGTGTTACCGAACAAAAAATGTGTATACAGACCCGGTCTGGAAGTCCTCGTCTGAGACTTCTGTTTCGCAACCTCCTGGCCATCGAAACGGTGCCATTTCTTATCGGTTAGTAATAACATGGTGGTTATGGGTTGTAACCACGATTTTATAGTGAGGCCTTATACCGTATTACGATGACGCTTACTACTCTACGTAATAATAATGAAATCATATTTTACGCTTACTTTGTACCGCGTTCACGGTAGTTTTAGATTATCTCTACGACGTGTGAAATGTAGGGTGCAGAGTTTTTCAATCGGTCTCAACTGTGGAAACGTATCTCAATGTATCTCACATGATCTAAGTCCAGGGTGTCCGTGGCGTGTTGCCCTTTCTCCAAGATGGAATGTTTGACTGTGGTTGGCTGCTAGCCAGAGGTTTGCGCAACGGCCGCCCACCCCAGCGGTACCATACACTCCTCTCCTCGACTTTGCTCCGATTCCAATTTAGATACGACACACAATTACCGTCAAATTATTTTAAAATAAATATATTCCTTTGGATTTCAGTTGGCCAATCTTAATTCGCGGTATTGTGGCCGGATTGTGAAAGCGAGTCTCCGTGTTACGCGTGACCTGCGACCGTTACAACACTAATTCAATCAGTACTTAATCTTGATCCAGTACGTCCTTGCTCTGCTATTAATCTTTATTCAAATCATGTGACACACTTGGGAAATACCGGCAATCAACATACCAAACAGACGTTTCATATAGTCTAAAATTATTATAACGGAATTGAACCCACATTACGATATCATTTTCCGTTATGAAATGACAAGCAGTCAGTTCAGAACTTGTCGGAATTGATAGATATGGTTTTTGCAATTCCAGTATAATGTTAACATTGATTTAGTTATGGAAATGTGAAACATATTTAAATGCACCCTTAACCAATTTTATGAATGCTATAAACGGAAAAGAACTGATCGTGTTATCTATGTTGTTGCCAGAACACTAAAATTTAAAGACATTATGCAAGAATTTTCCACTCGTAAAGGAATGTTATTGCTCAGTTCTAGATGTAAACTGGTTTAAAGACAAATGTCAGTAGAATAATTGAGTTCTCATAGCGAATAAATAATACATTATATATTTTACAACATGAAATATTTTCTTGGATGTGGTATTTCTTCTAAATTTCAATATTTACTCACCAAAGCGAATCAAACGGAACTTGTTGAACTAATTATTTTAAACTTTTACTATCACAATTTGGTTTTTTCAGTTCTTTTTTTTAACTTTTTAAATATCGTTTGAACTAATTACCATGTCTTTTATTTCGTATTCAATAAACCGTTCGCAATCCAATCATTTATACTATCAAAGATAATTTATTTTACATTATCTCGATCCCCGTCGAACTCCTAAATGAGGTATTAAATATAATTGAAAACTTTGTGTCAACCCCGCATTCACCTATTTATTCTCGACCTAATACATTTTAAAAGGAGAACCACATACTTAAAACCTGTTTATCGCAGCAAATTGTGTCATGTATCGGCGAATAATAGTTAAGAAGAATATAATTTAGTGTATCCATTCAAGGGAATGTGGGAAGTTGTAGTTGGTTTGATACCTGGTAGTGTAGATATTTGTAACACTATCGCTCAAACTGGAAAGTAACAAACTGTATTTTTAAGTGCTTACTTTAAAACGTGTGCCTAGTAATACTTAATATTCTTACTCCGTGTCAGAGCCCATGGTAATCGCTCTTTTGTTTCAGTCCTTCCTCATGGACGAAAGTAAAACTGTCCTGCAAAGGCACAATAATACTAAAAATAGTGTCCTTGGTATTTGAGAGGAAACAAGAAAAGCGTAGTAGGAAAGAACACAGTTGCAGTGCTCTACTGCTAACTCTACACAACGTTGTAGAAGAAAGGCAACGCTTAAGCTCGCGAGCAACGACTTCAAATCGACTTCCTAATCACATACAATAGTCTTTGGGAAATAGGTAGAGTAAGCTTAAAAAGGGAAAAGTCCTTACAAACTTAAATAATTAAGTGGAAATGGCTCAAGATGGCGAGAAACTAGGAGTGACAAGGTCGCTCAGCAGCCACTGCTGATGCTAGATGCTAGACCACTAAGAGTTGTCAGGATCAGCAAAGTCTCTATTGGATCTAAGTTAAAATCTACGGGTATTAAACCTTTTTGTTCTCTAGGACAAAAAGTTGAGGAAATCCCTGTTTGTTTTATATTATTATAAAGTCTTAACCCTGCAAGAAACTTCCCTGAAAACAGAAAAAGTAGATAAACCGTTTTCTTACTGCGTCACAAGGAATTGCATGCATTTAAACATAGAAAATTTGGACAGTTAAAAAAATCAAAACTGTTAGTAAAAACGGCTGAAAATGAAAGTGTGAATCTTTTACAGAATGTGCATGATTTTTAACCTCAGTGAGTCATTTTTTATAATTTCAGAATTATATTATTTGCGCATGAAAACATATCATTCTCTAAAGTCATCTTTCACATATTTAGTCTCAACCAGTCATAATCTTAATTGCAACAGATTGTATTTTTGCCTGATTATGAATGCTCATAAATTATGCCTCAAATGCGTACCACTCGTCGTGGGATGATAAAATTATTTTCTATTTTCCTTATCTTGAGAAAAGGCATTTTAAATGAATGTGACAAATTTTTGTCAGAACAGTTATTCCAAACGAAAAGCGATTGCACAACTTAAAGGTCTTCTGCATGGCTTACAGAGTGACAGGGCATTCCGGATGGGTAAAGGGTGGGGAGATGGGGCTGTCTCATGCGGAGATCATATGGAACAACCACCATGGGGATGAGTAATGGGTGCTATCTCAGTTAAGCCATCTTAAAAGAAGTCGATTTTTTCTCTTGTCCAGCTTTTACGAGTAAGTGAGAGGGAGAAGCACAGGTGAGGGTCAACCCTTACTCTTAGACTTTCAAAAACTTTTAACACAATGAGAGGCCCACATACCATCCTCAGTAGTAAACCAGACCTATCGATCCAGTTACCCCCCAAACCAATATCTCGATTATGCTGTTGATGATGCTTCTCATGTATATCCACTGGATTTCCCAGATGTGAGTGACAACAACTGTCTCCTGCGGATAAACGAGCCAGCCAGGAGTCCCCGTGGATGGTACATAACATTAGATCAACTTTTTTAAGAAGAGGCCGATCCACTTTTAAGCCTTATTATTTTATCCGTCCTCATGGGCCACTGGCCTGTGCGAGGATCTTATAAAACAGAATAAGGGGGATATTCGATACAGTACAAGGTCGATGGTACTGATAAAAAGTGCATCGGTCACAGACAGGATTCGAACCTGTGCTATCTCTAACTCAGATACACAGGCCAATGTCTTAGACCACTCGGCCATCGGCACTCTCAAACTTGCTTTTCCCAACTTGGTTTTTTATTTCGTGCAAAATTGGAATGATATATTGTAACATGGGTTAGAAAAAGCCCATAAGAAAATAAAGTAATTGCGTAAACGAGCAAGAATTTTAACAGTCTGACTAGTAGGTGGTGAAGGACAGCAGAGCAAATACAAAGAGAGCCGCGGATGTGGTAAGTCGCATCTGGGCAGACCAGCAGTGGAAGTGGCCAGTTTACGTTCAGCCTGTTGGTTATACAATGTTTACTGGCGTCTTTACGAGCGCAGCTATTGTTACACTCGTTCTTCTGATTTACATCGGTAAGTTAGTGCTATGAAAGTGACGGCTAGATGTGGCGGCTATCGGCTAACGCCAAGAGGTGACCGAGGTAATCCTGCGTCACACCTGACATTTACCTTTACACAGTGCTCATTCACCCCAGAGGATTGCAAAACCACCTACATCGTTCGCCACAGGAGAAGAAAATATACCATTTGGCTAGAAAAAGTATTTGTATTCTTTTCTACAAGATCCAGTAGCGATTGTTCAATTCGGTGGACACCAATTCAAAAGATATTTTTAACATAGGTCTAAGAAATCCACAGCAATAAGACAGCGGTATTTTAAAAAAAACAGCAAAGATTTACGTTTGTATACTACCTCCAAAGTATAAAGTTCCAAAATTCATTGACTTCTAAATGTATCTTTGATTGTGTCCATTGGCAGTGCTTCATGTGCCAAACTGGTTTCGGTGTAATTATTTTCCAGGTTTTACACCTGCAATGCTATTCCAAGAGCTAGACCTTGTGGTTTGATCGACAGATGGCCTGAATCTTCTGTTTTGGTTGCGCCTGGTTTTAACTGAAAAGGTCAGATCGAGTTTTCACTTACTGTCGAATTTTAAATGTTCGGCAAGGATTCACCACACCGGCCGTAAAGAGCACTGGACGTGGCCGGTCGAACTCTTAACTCATCGTCAATTACATGACGTGATCTTTTTAGCAGAATGTGGTTAGAGAGTTACTTCAGTTAACGAGTACTTTTTTGCTGTTGCTGTCGTCCTTGATGACGAAATGAAAAGTTCTTTAATCTCACTTTGAAATATAAAGGCACTGGTTATAACCTCTAATTCTTAAAATAATTCTTCATCTTAACGCGTTAAAGCAGTTTAGTTTATCAATTTGTTATGCTATTTCTGGTTTCCCTTAGATAGATTTTCCTACGATCTATTTTAAGGCAGATTAAGCCATTAATTGATATGTTAGGTTAGTCATTCACATGAGGAAGAGATCAGATTGCAGATCTCGAAACGTAGAGTTACTGTTTTTTGTGTCATAATAACAATCCTTCTACTGTCAAAAAGAGACTTCAAACAAAGAAGCCATTAATATATTTTTATTCTATAAATGTGTGAATAAGAAATTATTATATATTTCAGAACCAATAACTTCAAGGTAATGTGTATAATCTGAGCTAACCAAACAGCTATTAACCTAATATATTCTATTAATAACTTACTATCATGAAATGGTATAGGCGGCACTGTATATGTCGAGTTGTACAAATATATATATATATATATATATATATATATATATATAACCCGTTCATACATTAATATAGCACGTAATATATTAGTGTTTCATATTATTTTTTAAATATTACTCAATGACACTAAAAAAATAATAAAGGACGTGTCCATTGTGGGCTCATAAATATATTTCTGTAAATAATTATGTTGCGCTTAATTAATTTTACAAATCAAATGCTAGTTAGTTTAGGCCATATCATAGTTTGTATGGGAGTAACTAACTAAGTACACTTGAAAATTTCATTAATAATGTATAGCAATAGGAACAACGGGAGGTTTTACCACTAAAGTAGCAAAAACCTCAGTCAAATGTATATTCGTTGTAAGTATGGCTGAGTGGTCTAAGTCGTTGGACTTTGGGTCTGAGTTAGAGATAGCGCAGGTTCTAATCCTGTCTGTGACCGTTGCACTTTTTATCAGTACCATCAACCTTGTACTGTTTCGACTCTTTCACTCATTCTGTTTGATAAGATCCTCGCACAGGCCAGTGGCCCATGAGGACGGGCAGAATAAGGATTAAAAGGGGATCGACCTCTTTTAAATAATAAAAGAACTATTAATCTGTAAATCTATTGAGTATGGATTAGTTCAGAGTATATAGATTTCCAAGAAATTACAGATTCGTGTTACTTATTTTATTTGTCCATGTTTCAATCTGATTTCTCTAACTCGTAATTCTCAAAATACACTTGACACACAATTCTACTTCTGGAATAATGTTCCTTTGAAAAAATCTGTTTAAAAATCCACCTTAACATTTGTTTTAAAACAAATGAGGTAATGATTTATGTTAAATATCAAACATCCTTACGCTTATTATTGCTGGTTTCTTTTTTTTACTGATTTTTATACTTTTTTACGTCGAGCAATCGCAGTAGATTACATTAGACTCCATCCACATTATTATTTATAATGGAAATATTGAACTTACTTTTTATTTAGTGCTATACTTTATTTTCTAATCCCTTTACCTGAATAAGATGAATCTAAGCTGAATAGATCATTTTTTTATCGACCTATGTTCTAAAGTTAATACTGTATAATGTAAGTCTTTACAGGTATATTTCCCTACTCAAATTCCCTTAGTTGCAATTGATTGGATATTTATGTAAAAACGATTCTAACAGATGTAAATTTTTAACTGATGACCTACTATGTGTGATTATGGTGTTGGATATTTCAATGCCTTTTTTATTAATATTTCTACAATAGCAAATTAAAAATTTTTTTGTTCGTTTTTGTTTATTTTTTAGACTGTTCTGTAACTGACTCAACTCACACGCAGACTCTCAGTGGGGTGGTAGCCAAAATTGGTGAGTCTAACAATTGCATTCATGCGAGAATTGAGTTGATATGTGTTAAGTTGGTCAGGAATTATCTTTCAGGGAACTTGGTGATTACTACATGATTACCAAGGAAAGTGTTTATCATTGGTTTGGATTCAACGAGGGTTTTATCTTCACCAAGGTTTAGTTACAACAAAGAATTAAGTTCGCCAGAGGTCAAGTTGGTCAAGAGGGTTCATTTGCCCACACACTAAAACTGATTAGGAAGTTGACTTCAACATGAGTTTCAAAGATGAAGTTTGGTCTTTGGAGTTAGAATTAGAATCTAATTTCAACCGTCAATTTGAGAACCAGTGGCGTAAATGGGCTTAAAGGTAAGTTCTCTACCTTACCAATGAATAGACTGACTGCTTGCAAGAATATGATCTGCCGACGCTCACTCATTCAAAGAGCAGCAACGTTCATTGTTGCCTGTTTAAACGTCTTGCATAACAGCTGTAACCATTAGACTACATAAGCGGGTTGCTGCGGTGTTAAGTGAACCATACAGTCTAGAGGCCGAGGCCAATTTGCATTTTATAGGCACACAACCTGTTTTTTGTCGAAATAGATAGACGAGTTTCCGTCTAGGAAAAGAATCAATAGTCAGATGTACTAGTAAATGGAGATCGTATTGGGAGGTATAAAAAAGGTTAAAAATATGAAATTATAACTTATCTCTGATAATATTTTTCTTAAAATCACACACTTAAAATCAACCCATAGATAGGTAAATAATTATTAAATTGGCGTCAGTTTAACCATTAACACACTTAAAGTGGTGCATTCCAGTCTCTTTGCCTGATTGTGTAAGTACTAAGTACATATATTCTTTTGTTTCAGTGTATTATTGACGATGGAAGGTTTGAAAGGATAACAGGATTTCAGACATTTGCCATCGTTATATGTTACAAAAAGTATAACCCAATGTTTCGAGAATTGGAAGCTATCCTCTTCGTCATGGGGGGGATCGTGTACATACACACATAAAAATGTTTGACTCTGTATTATTGTATGTATTAATACCCCCTCACCTGACGAAGAGGATAGGTTCCAAACCTCGGAATGTTGTGTGATACCTTTTGTGACATGTAAAGATTGCAAATGTTCGAAATCCTGTTATCCTTTCAAATAATATATGTAATACATACACCATTCTATTTAACTCACTTCCTCATATAGTCGAGAAGACGAAGACCAATTGGCACTAACCGACATATGTGTATTAAGCAACGAAAAATATAATCTCGGGGAAAAAATATTATTTCACACTTTTAACTCAGTCAATGCCCTCCGATTTTGACTTCCATCTAACTATGTACTTGGCTGTTAATCGCCTTCTGTCATCTATAGATAACAAGAAAAAAACAGGTTATCTGCACATATCTTTAAAATGAGACTTCAAAATGGGATAAAACTCCATAATATTCAAAATCTCTAGTGAAATTCGTCAAACTACAGTCGGCTTTTAATTCCCACATGTTTATGATATTGTATAGCTCAAAGTATTTTATAAACACATAATTTGTTATAAAAAACACTATTTACAAAATAAATAATTATTCATCTGTCTTTGTAAGTAGTATGACCTAGAAACCAATAGGAAATAATGGATTAGAATAGGGGAAAAAGCGGGAAGATTAGGGTTTAAAACATTTTGGTTATTCAATTATACTTTATAATTTCCAAAAAAATTCAATATTTATATTTTTCATTAAATTATTATTGACAGGAAATACTTACAAGACAACCATAAAAATTATAATGGCGAAATATTATCCATTTGCGTGCTTTTTGACATTTGAATCCATCCTCAAGAGCTTAAATATCCCAGGGAAAAGGTACCACACAGCACAAAACTAAAACTTTTTGCACAGCAAAGGCATGACCGATATGTGGTATTATCTCACAACCAAGAATTATAAATAAAACAGTTTTAAGGGCGATCGATGAATTGGATCATAATCGGCAACTGTAGCACTCGTGGTGCTTTACGATGTTTTCCTGAACTTCTTCAGTAACGGTATTATAACATCGAGAGTGGAAATGTTATAAATTTAACCACGAGACCTTTTAATGGAATGAACTATTAAGAGTAGTTATAACAGTATAACCAATGAAACAATTGGCTAGAATTAGGATTTCATGGATTAAACAAAATCCTTACTACGCATTTTTAAAACGATCTGACAATAGTCCTCCTTCTACATTTTACCTATTGTACCTTTTTGTACCCAAATTGATAATTCTGAATACGCATTTGCTGTGTACATTTAGGAATGTTACGGAAGGTAACCGGAAGCACCACTATCCCTAAAAGAATGAAGACTAGTGAAGCATCGAATATTACAACAGACCTAAATATGAGTAGTATGAAAACGAAATTATCTAGTAAAAAATACTTTCTCGTCGGATAGTTTGTAAGGCGAGTTGGCGTATGGAGTAGGTAGTAGAGCGTGGAGTATGGAGTATGGAGTAGGGCTGAACGGGACAATGACAACGTGCCTGTAGCTAGCCTTGGCGCTGACCAAATAACACTGCAGATCCGGCACAACAAGGATACTTGGAGTAGGAACCGAACTGTACAGAACTAGACTAGCCCAGCCACGCAGTGTGGCCACGGGTTTTCCGCCACCACCACCACTACCACCACCGCCACCTCCACCAACACCAAGACCAACACGCACCGGACATCCGCCTCCACTCAGCTGCTTGGCTCGCAGTCAAATCCCTCATGCTGAAGGTTTTTCCAAAAGGACCTACAAGGAATATTCAAACGGATGTATATTTTGGTGGAACCTTAAGTGGGCACGCTAAGATATCTGCCGCACATCTGGGGCTCCGCTTTCAATATAGGGAAAAAGTCTATAACTGTGTTATAAATAAGAATACGGATATATATCTTAGTGGATACTTAAGAGGGCCTACTCGTAAATAGATATCTACTGAGCATCTGGGACTCCACTTTGCTACACGGGGATGTCTATAACTGTGTTATAAATAAGAATACGGATATATATCTTAGTGGATACTTAAGAGGGCCTACTCGTAAATAGATATCTACTGAGCATCTGGGACTCCACTTTGCTACACGGGGATGTCTATAACTGTGTTATAAATAAGAATACGGATATATATCTTAGTGGATACTTAAGAGGGCCTACTCGTAAATAGATATCTACTGAGCATCTGGGACTCCACTTTGCTACACGGGGATGTCTATAACTGTGTTATAAATGATAGATCCTTAAGAGGGAATACTCTTAGATAGATGTCTGTCGTGCATCTGAGACTCCGTTTTCAACACGAGGATAAACGTTTACACATAACTAACATCTATCGATATAAATTCATTGTTGTATAAAAAAGTGGGTTATAATATGGTTGTTGTCGGCCAAATGCCCGTAACAACTAGATTAATAATACTGTGTGTTCAAAAATTTATTTGTATCATACTGTACAAATTACAGTTGTTCTCTATTCTATAGTTGCTCTGTAAAGTGATTGTTTCTCGTTATCTTATGATAGAGATCTGAAAAATTTGCTAGCGCAAAATTCATATTTTTTCAGTACGCTAATCACAACTTTGTATTGTTTCAGTAGAAGGAAATGCCAAAATCACAGCTGTTCTGAATGTAAACGTGACGGTAACTTGATGTTGGGTTATTATATTTAATAAACATTAAATAAATCGCCTAAGTTTTAATTTTATTTCATATGTAATAACTATTGTTCACCGCACGAAGTAAAAATGTTTTTAATGCCATAAGGGTCTTAACTGTATTTACGTCCTAGGATTCGATTCTTCTTGAAGCACAAAAACGATTGCGCACCAAAAACAACATTTGCTCCTAGTGATAAAACTACTATTAGTGTCCCAGTGGTAATGAATTTTTAATAATACGAATTTTATATCTGTTAAGTCTCGTATTTGCCCACAATCGAGTCGTACCGGTAACCCTATTTATTTGTGTATAAATATTTTAATTGTGACCATGTTAGTACTGATTTGGTAATGATGTAACATTTAAAACGTGTAAGCGCAATATTGGTTTTGTTTTTAAAAAAAGGAGAGACCGATCCCCTTTTAAGCCTTATTCTGTCCGTCCTCATGGGCCACTGGCCTGTGCGAGGATCTTATCAAACAGAATAAGGGGGAGAGTCGATACAGTACAAGGTCGATGGTAGCCTACTGATAAAAAGTGCAACGGTCACAGGCAAGATTTGAACCTGCGCTATCTCTAACTCAGACTCAAAGTACAACGACTTAGACCGCTCGGCCACCGGAACTCCCAACCCCGAGTTTTTGGATTGCTGACTTAAGGTATGTAAAACTATATAAAAACTCTCTTTTCTCTACAGCTGGACATTAATGTAGGCTTGACATATTCATTACTACTTAATTAGCGCCAGGAGATATTAATTTACACAACAGTCTCACGTTCTTTAACTTATAGCAACATCGCGACATGGAACACCGAATCTTGTGAGATTTTAATCATAGAATACTATATCATTTGCTTTTGAAATATGTACACTTCGTAGTTTGAATCCTCCTGATGCATCTTTACAATTCGTCTAAAAATGACAGAATTTTTACAACAAAAAACAACTTTGACTAATTTCATCTTGTGATTGTCACACTATTTCCTAACCGGTTTGGGCAGGTAAATGGCCGAGTAATGTCGAAAAAGCGATGAAAATACATGCGCGTTAGTTTGACTTTCTCTGACCTCCTGTTGTATTGACAGGTATATAAATACGGTTGGCACGGCGCGGCGCGGCTGTGGTGCGGCAAGCGAAGGCCGACGGAACCAGGTATGCTGGAAGTAGGCCTCTAATGGCTGTGTAATAAACAATAAGCGGAGAGAAAACAGTCGGTAGACTGTCAGGTATCTCGGGACATTGGGTCAAGCCAGAGATAAAAGTGCTGACAGAGAGACTCCCATTAATTTGAAGCTGAGGTCACAAACTTCCTAACGGCGCGGCGCCTCCAGCATTTCCTGCTGAAACATATTTTCTTATGAACTGCAGCTATCGGAATGTGAAAACCCCAGCAGTAAATTTTATAGTAAATTCATTTCTAAACAAATAAACCTACACAGCGGAGATTCGAAGGACTTCTTAGAACGTAACGGAAATCTTCAGCAAACCGACTCGAGGATAATTAAAAATGTATGACCTATAGCTCAAAATGTTTAGGTATTGATAGAATGTGCAAAACGTTATGAACCTGACTGGCAGTGTCAGTTGCTGACAACTCTGACTTTAACTGCCGTCCTTTGAGTCCAAAATCTACAGATTTCTTCCTTGGCCAAAGAGGAACATCTGTTTTCTGCTTTGTCTTCTTGATGAAAGTCACCAGATTTTAATATAAAAGACATTTCTTATTCTTCCACAATTTTAATTTATTTTAAAAGCGCTTTGTTTTTTTTTTGTAAGGCCTGTTTACAGAAAAACATATGTATAAAATAGAAAAAAAATGTAATAGTTAGACTAAAACTTAAAAATAAATGTAAAGACCAAACCTAATAAATTATAAAAGTATTATGTAGAAAAATATGGTTTGCAATTCATCATTTTTGAACTGATTTCTTCTTTTACTAATGGAAAAAATGTCACCGAAATTTACGGAAGTTTGGGAAATACATTTATCTTTCAAAACCATCTTACGTGCACTTTCAATCTGGTGTCTTTTAGTTTAGAAAGATTCTTTAAAAACTAAACTTGATGATTCAAAATCTATATGGTGATTTTCCTTTATAGCATGTTCAACTAATTCAGATTTTTCAAGGTTTTCTTTTTTATAACTGTAAATATGTTCTTTTAGCCTTGTTTCCACAGGTCTTGATGTTTGGCCGATATAAGTATTTCATCATCCACAGTCAATTGTATAAATTACATTCCTGGTTTCCTGTTGTTTGTTCTAATTTTGTTAAGTAGCTTCTTAGATTATTTTGTGACAAAACAGTACGGATGTTAAATTTATAATTTATCTTACAAATTTTTTCTGATGTTCCTTTTACATAAGGAATAGTTACAGTGGTGAGATAATTAGGATTGTCTTTTTTAAACTGCTTGCAACTTTTGTTTTTAGTCTTAGTTTATTCAATAATTGACCGTGGATAGTTATCTTTATTCAAAAGTTCTGTAGTATTACTTTCCTTTAAAATTGTATCTTTGTCATCAATCATCAAATTATCAATCTTCTGAAACAAACTTTGTACTAACCCAATTTTTACATGTTGAGGGTGATTTTAATTATAATTAAGGTACTGTTTACTGAAATTATTTATAACCGACGAAAGCGCTTTTCAAATAAATTAAAATTGTGGAAGAATTAAAAATTTTTTTATGCTAGGAACATCTGTGCCGCGTTTCAAGTCTCTTGGACCTTAAAATCAAATCAAACCAGATCACATTTGCATTGCCGGAGCATTATACAACGCATGGCAAAAGTTAAGTTTTTACTTTTCACTTGCTAACATTTTTGTCATACACACCACAAGAAATTTCATTCAAACGTACAATTTGCAAACTTACCTACATCCATTCATTCACCAATTTGAAAATCCAAATATCCAAATCCAAATTTTGTTTATTATTCCAGCGACGAAGCCAGTCAGTCTCTTTAATTGGTGGTATCTCAATCATAAGCTAAAAACTCGTCAACATTATAAAATGTCTGTGACACTATAAACAGTGTTGCAAACGAGTTTTTAACATCTTCAGTATCGGAATGTATTTTATTGAATCTGGTAATTTGTTGACGAAATGAACACCTTACCTGTGAAGGAAAGTGTTCATAAACCACCGTTCTGTGTGTACCAGTTCGGTAGTTATCTCTGCCTCTAGTCTCATACACATGTATGTCTCGGCCATTCGTCATGGTACATTGAGACCTACAAAACAGAGTTTTTTCCAAGATGTAGAGACTGGGCAGCGTCAACAGTTGCAAATTTTTGAAGGCTTCCTTGCACAACTCTCTAAATTTTAACTGAGCGATAACGCGGATCACTTGTTTTTGCAGCTTGAACACTCATGAATTGATTGTTTGCACAAACTTCCCACAACACCAACCCGTAAGTGAGATGGGGGTAAATTAAGCCATAATACGCCGTCATCAGAACCTGACCCGGGAAGTATTTTACTAGAGACATTAAAACATAAATGCCTGAAGCTAATTTGATCAAACATTCATCAATCCAAGTAAACCCTCGATCTAGGTATATTCCCAGGAATTTCGAACAGTACACTTCTTCCAGTATTGTCCTGGGGGATAGGGTGGCAAACCAATCGTTTTATACCCAAACGAAGAGAGGAGTTACATATTCGTTCTTGATAATATGTATTTAAATGTAAAAGGTGAAGGTTGTTTAAAAATGACTATCAAATCCCTGAGAAATTTTCTAAAGAGTTAGATTAAACATAAAGCTCTACACTCATGAGTATTTCACATAACCTAACCTGAACACAAAAAATTAGGCAGTAGATTTTTTTGTTAAAAAAATGTTTTCTACTACTATTATTGGTCCTCGTCACATGTTTAATACTCGCGTACTACTTCCCTGCCTACTATATATCTACGATATCCAAAGTAGTACAATTACTTCCCATATTTATTTATGAATGGCGATCCCCTATTCTATTTATTAGTTTATTACAACTTTATAACAATGTTTATTACCCTATCATGAGTAAATTTTGTAAATCAATCAGGCGATATATAAGCAACGTTTAAACCATTCCCTGATTCAGTAACTATAACTTCATTTATATATTATTAACAAGTTTATACAAGGAAAAATAATAAACATGGCTGGTTAATAAAATATATAACAATAAATTACTTCTATTCCGATATTGTCTCCAAAAATCTGGACCGCAGCGCTATATAACTATTTCGGGGGATTTCGTTAAGGTAGTAGTCGGGGGGGGGGAGATAATAAATGCAAGTTTGCCAAACCATACGTTTTTCCTTACCTAATTATTTATAAATTTGTACCATTTTATTCAGTAATAAAGATAACATAAGATGTATACCCTTGTCTATGAAATTTTTAATTTTTGCTGTAATTTGTGGAGGGAGTGGTTGCCCCCTCTAGTATACGCCACTGACGAAGTGGCACTTCTTACCTCAGCTGACAGCTCATTGTAAGACTCAGGCCTTAGGGTATCCAAGTGCTTTTGTCCCACAGTCTTTCTCTTCCTAGACCTCATCATTCCTTATGCAGTCCGCCTTGTGTTATAATGGTGCTATCAGATACAAAACACTTACATGACTTCCTTATTACACGCATGTCTTTTATTATATCCGCAGAGTAAACATAGTCTGCAATACAATATACTCAAAACAGATGTCAATATTACATCGTATATGTCAATAAAGTAATATGTTCGTGCAATACAACAGCTTTCGAATATGAGTACAGTTAGTCTAATTTTCAAACACCAGTTTTTCCATAGCAAAGATGCACAGATCGTCTTGGATCACCTGGAATTACAGTTGAAAGAAGGCTGTTGCCAATCATTACAATTTTAATATATGGTACAGAAATTTTATATATTAAAGCTACACTCTTCATTCGAAAGGTTGGGTACCTTTCGTAAATAAATCCTCATTGAAATTGAGTAAAACCATTGCAATCTTTAAAGCGTTTCAGGAACGAAAAATTCTAATAATTTGTTAAAACTTCAGGCGAATTTTTTCAATTTATTTACACAACTAACTTTGGAATATATTTTTTTGTTGTGAGAATGTGCCCCCGCAATTATTCATTAAGAATGTCTCCTTAGTGAAAGGTGTGTGACACATTTGACTCTGTCTAGTTAAGATTAGCTAACTAGTGAATACGTTTATTTTCATTCGTATTCCATTGGTTCCACCGATTTTTGCAGCGCAGACCTCAACGAACCGGTTTCCGCAAACGCCATGTTACTAGTTTGACAATTTATTAACATATTGCAACTACACCACAAACACATATCTGACGATCCGACAATGAAAACCAATGTTAGTACTCTAACGAATGCAACTCTTCTCGAAGTGAGATGTAAAATGTAGGTGAACACGTTTTTACAACGCGCTGATAAAGGAGGAATAAGACTGGTCCTAATAGGGAACCTAACCGAACTCCTTATATGTATGGATTTCACAGAGTAGCGTTACAAGATTATTAACCTTGCTGTTACTGCGCTGATCTTTCACGTAACCCCGCACAAGCACCTCCGTTTGTAGAGTTTTATAATTTACCTTCATTGCTGTGAGCCTTTGGAGAAGCGGTGGTGGCGTGGAAGTCGTTATTAGATAGCACTGCACAATTTTCAGGGCCATTTTCTACTCGTATTGCCCGCCATAGAATAACCGCATTCAAACATTAATTACAACTTAATTAGTCACTGAGATACTAATTAAGCTCTAATTAACACTGAACACTAAACAAATAAGGAAACCAGTATAGCTGTTTTAGGATCTATTTTTTTAGAATAAATTCAAATATTAATGCAAGATATTCTCCAGGATGAAATATTTTCAAACGTTTTTGTTGAATAAAAGTTCTGTCATATCAGACGTTTCCTTCGTATCATTGGACAGTGTTATTTAAAACTAAAACACACTTAGTGTTTGTGTTTGAGTGCCGATGGCCGAGCGGTCTATGTCGTTGGACTTTGGGACTGAGTTAGAGATAGCGCAGGTTAAAATACTCATCCTGTCTGTGAATGTTGCACTTTTATCACTACAATCGACCTTATACTGTATCGACTCTCCCCCTTACTCTGTTTGATAAGATCCTCGCACAGGCCAGTGGTCCATGAGGACGGACAGAATAAGGCTTAAAGGGGGATCGGTCTCTCCTTTTTTTTTTTTTTAAAAAAAAAGGCGTTAGTAATTATTTTAATAATGACTAACCTTTGAAGTAATGCCAGCTTCAATGATTAAGCTTAATAATAAGTTATATTATTTTGTAACTAAGATATTGAACTTTGGATATTTACTGACCTGGATAAGCAGAATATTATACGGCTTGAAGTACGTTCATGAACTATAGTTTCAGGGAATGATATTCTTTTTTATGTTTCATAACTTAAGGCCTTGAAATGTTATAATGATTTACGTTAAAAAATAATGCATGTTTAAAAGATATTACCGAAGTAATTTTTTCATAAATACAAATATGTCATTCTATACCACACATACTTTAAGAAGTCTATACACTTATCCCTAACTGCTTTCCTTTTAATTTATTTGAAGATGCTTTGGAAAACGTATAATTAAATTAAAAGTGATTTCAAATAAAATTGTTTCATCCAACCCCAATTATGTTAACACGTTGGAATTAATTTCACTTTTTATACTTCAATTATGTATGTATGCAGTAAATATAATTGATTTGAATTAGATTAAGGAGAATTTGACTTTTCACACACATTTTACGGGAACGATAATCCAAAGGACACTGTAAGAATACTACCTAGCAGAATTAGTAGCAAAGTCGGTAGGTTCTGCAGTACATGGAGGTGAATTATGTACAGGGAGGAAGGTACGATTTTCGACCCTATACCATTTTATCTCCAGCTTGAAGTCTTCAAGTTTCAGACTGTTCAACTGCCGGTATTGGGAATAAAAACTTATTAAGATCTATTGAGGTCTGCAGGTATACAAATTTTGATTGGTATCTCAATTCCATTAAATCTTATAATGACTGCAACAAATATTGCATTGCGATTTTATCTCAGTGTCCATTAAAAGTAAATAGACTCAGTGTATGGCAAAACCCTCACCCTTTATATTTTATTTTGCCACTACCTCACTAGCAGGTTTTAAGTTTCAGTAAAATCAACGTTGGATGAACTAACCAACAGTTCAGTAACAATTTCTATAACAAAGAAAAACTTTAATCCTTTTCAAAATGAATTCTTTATAACGAACAATAAAAAGCAGGAAACATTATCTGACTTTAAAACTAAAAAGCCAGTTTGGAGTTATTCATAAATCATACAGTACCCTACTATAAGTAACTCCATCAGATCGACTATCAATAGGTACTATAAGTAATGACTAAAATTGTATCATGTATTATTCTATCATTTATCATCCATTCAAGAAATCTATTGTGAAAGGAAACGTGTAAAGGATGATTTTTGTGACAATTCGATAATCTTGAAATAGGTAGCCTGTAAGTGTGTATATGTAATCAAAATCGTGAACATAGTTTTAAAAAAAATTTAAGAAAAAGTATTTTGGATAATACATTATATTAAGATTGTTAACAGACTCATATAAACACCATTCAGGTATGTCGTTAGACCTGTATACTGTTGACATATATATTTTATTTAAACCCCATTAAACGTTTTTTTTTTTTTTTTTTTTTTTTTTTTTCAAAACGAAAGGTGGTTTGTCGCTACGGAACTTGTACAGTATCGACTCTCCTCCTTATTTTGTTTCATAAAATTCTTGCACAAGTCAGTGACTCCTGAAGGAGAGTGGCATAAGCTTAAAAAGAGGATCAGCCTTTCCTTAACGCAAATGAGATAGATTGATAAATAGATTGAATTGGTTCAATCACACACAAGATTAAATAGATTGCCAACACTGTTTAGATATTTCCATCGTCTTTTAGATTAACACCTTATAACTAATACTCCATAAAACTGTAATTAGACATCAGAATAGGTTAACGGGTTTTAGAGCACTCTGTTGATAATATTTTTGGAGTTCTAGAATGTATAAGAAGGTCTAAAAGTGGTAGTAACCTATACAATAATGAGAAAATGTCTATTTTTTAACAAAATTCAGAAACAACTCTAACTGTTTTATATTATACGACATACTCTTATTACATTTTTTATAGTAGATTTGGATACGCTTTTAATACCAGACTTATATATCCTTCGATTGAAAGAACATTCATGTAAAGTTACAATTTATGAAAAAATTGACAGTGTGGATGGGAAACGTTGTTGTCCTAATTTAGATCCAAACATGTTAACCAAGGGTCAATATTTATCACAGAAATCTGAAAGGTGTGTGTATAGGCTTCTGGGAGAAAAAAAGTTGTAAAGTTTCAGTCGAACTGGTTTAGTAACTAAAACAGTTTATTATTCATTCGATTGCAAAAAATATGACAAGGCAAACCTTTCAACCGGCTACCCGATTTTAGTGCTACGCATAATGGCCGGAAACTAAGTTTTACTAGCCGTGGGTTTACAGTTAAAAATGTAAAATGTTAATTTGTTTTCACAACATTTACGACCTTAGCAATTTGAGAAAGGGCTTTAAATTGTACGAAATGTTGAATCCACAAAACCGCCTACCTAATACATATGTGGAATACTTAAAACTTAATTTTGTAGTTTTTACGCGTTATTACATTATCACTCTGCAAAGCTTTGTGATGTGTATTCACAAATTTCAGATGTTTGTACTAACACCAATATTTGTGTTTTGTCATACCTTATAATTGCTTATCTAACATAAAACCTACTAGATAAATAATAATACATATTTTGTAAAATAGTTATAGTAGTTATTAATAACTTAAAACAAAAACTGTAGCAAATTGAATTTTTTTTTTTGTGAAACATAGGATCATATTGTTTAAGGTAACATTTTTTCGCAGCCAATAATATTGATAAAGTTTAATAGATACATTAATAACTTAATATTCTTTATCTTTGTACATAGCCAAAAATTAGTTTTATGCAAGAATTATCTGTTTTTTATAAGTGCGTTTATATTTGTTTATACAATGATAACTAATTTACTGTGCAATTTTTCAATTTTTAAATTGAGAGAAATTTCTTAGTGGTAAAAGTTCTTATTCATAGCTATGTTGCTGCGTGTTTCTATAATACTTAGCCCCTGGCATCTATTATGCCACCAACCCTTATGAATAGATTATACTAATTATATAATCAATTATAATATGGAATGACACGATAAGACAATCATAATGAAAGCTTCCTACTTTGTTACTTGGCTTAGTTAGAAATATACTTCCCGCACAAGTGTGGTGAATTTCAATTGACAAGATTGGTCTGTCTCAATCACGAACTCGAATCTCGCGAGTTCTGTCCTTAAGTATAGGGTGATTCAAAAAGAGCATATACTTAATTAGTGTACAAAATTAAAAATAAAACACTTACATGTTCATATAAACAACCTTCCCATTTTATGTATGAACATGTTGTCAAGGATATAATCTGCGCTGACACTCAATAACTCTGTCCATGATATTCACTATGACTGCACAAGTTTTCTCTTCAATTTCACCATCGCCATCCTGTGACTTTCATCTTTGGGGTTATCTGAAGTCATTGGTACATGCCAATAAACCCCGATACATCGATGACTTGAAGGAGGAAATTCGACGGCAGAAACATAGGTTAAGTCGGAAAGTTATATGAACGTGTAGGTGTTTTATTTTGAGCCCGTCTGTAAAAATAAATTCCCTTTTTTGATACATCATGTATCCGACACTTTTTTTATCATACAATATTTATACGTATTAGGATAGTCATTAGGCCGAGAACCTATTATAAATAGTAACTTTAATGTATTACAATGAATAGGAAAGTAATCAAGCTCTTGCGTTTATATTTTCATTAAAGGCAACAGTGTTGTTTGCACCTGGTTAACCCTTCTGGGGAAGTACCTAATTGAATTAGTTTGGGGTTCGTTTAGGCGGATTCGTGATCAATAACTGTCGAGGTGGCCGCGTTCATGGTGGTAGATAACGTTACGATAACTTCTGTTGAGTGAAGAGCTCGCGGAGAGAACATTGAGCAAACCAAGGACGCAAAGTGATCCAAAGCAAGGACTAAAATTCGTCCTTTGCAATCATTGGAGAACTTTGGAATGTTAGAGAAGAAGTGCTCATGGACGATTAGTGACTATCTTAAATGAATGAAATTAGAAAGTCGTCAGCAACTCGTCTAAAGCATAGTATCTGATTTTCAATCAGTGTTTCATTATTGCTATGAGTCCGCACGGGTTTCTTTCATTCTGTCGAAGAGTTCATGGCTGGCTGCTGGGAGAATTAGAATCAAAATTTACATAAAAATTAATTAGTAGAGCCCCGAGTCTCATGTTGAATGAATGTTGGCGTGAATGGACAAGAGATGTATGTTTGAATGAATATTGTAAGTATGAATGTGTATAGTAGGGATTTTTTACAAATAACTTAAACCTGGCTTTTGCAATGCAATGTCTTATTGCCAAAATGCAATAAAAGAATTATTATTATTATTATTGTACACGGTATAAGATTTTCAGCCCAGCCGCTTTCTGAGAGTATTCAGATCAAACATGTAAATTCATTGATGTTACGTGTGTTATTGATGCCCACCGCGTCCATTATCTTTCAGCAGGCAGGATAAAGGAATAATTTATTTAGACAGACTATACTAAAAAATAATGTGACCTATTTTAATATTCATATTTCTTGATCGCAATTTTATGGGTTCCAACTGTGTCCTTCGCCTCGCCGGCCGTGGGTTTAACTAAAAGTAGACGACAAAGAGAAGGAAAATTTAACGAGAAAGGAACGAAAACGGGTTTGGGATTAGCATTTTATAATGGCGAGTGAGACCATAGCCCCAATTAGGTCAATAAATAAACAAGCGTCGGACGTTTAAAATCTTGAATTCACATCTGTTGAGAACGGACTATTAGGAAGGGTAATAATGATTCTGGTCGGGCATCGGCTAGGCACGCTTAGGTAATGGAGGCGTTCGACGTCACAAATCAATCCGCGACCTTGATACGTTTTTGAATATGAGGGGGGTGAGAGTGAAGAGGAAGGGGGAGGGGATAAACCTGCAGGGCGACCGCAGAGCACACGGACACAATGACATTAGCAAATGGATAGGAAACCGGTTCCGTTGGTGGAATAGTATTTATAATAATGAGAGCTCGGTATTCATTCGTGACATTTCTGAGATTATAATTTGATCAGGATTCTGGATCATGGCATGGCATTCAGACCAATTGACATACGTGGCACTCGCGGGGCAGTAGCAGTGGCATTGGCAGTATTGGATGTTATGAAACCGACCGATCGATCGATCCAGCGCTGTCGAAATGTAAAGGTACAAGGTTATGAGGTATATCGACTAACCGAATAGCGGTACTCAGTATATGCAAATTGGAATGTTTAGGTTATTGCAATTTGTACGATGACGCGAAAATGTTCCAAAGAAATTCACTGACAATAATTGTACATTCGAAATCTATTGGGGAAAATATTGACCTTTCTACTATTGAATTTTCACACTTTGTATAAAGCCTGACTAATATTTTGTATGAATGTCCCGTGTTATTTAAAATATGAATTTTTGAAAATTTGACATATTGGTTATAGGTTTACCATTTTTACTTATAGAATCGATTCAAAAATATTATATATAGTGTAAGAAATTTTGACAATTGTATTCGTTCTTTTAAGCTATAAATGCCCGACCCCCATCCCTAACATTAAGACGAACTCTTGGGACAGTTAAATGACAACAGTGTCACAATATATTCGTATTTATTCAATTCAACTCGAAGGAAACCCCTTCCAGAATCCAAAGGTAAATTAAAAAAGTGATTTTATACTTTTTTGGCCCACTAAGCACCCACCAAAGTGGACCATATTTTTTGCCCTATTGTTATTCGCGTACTTCATGACGTTTAATACCCTCACTTGTTAGCAACTCTCCTATTGGCCAACAATAGCGGACTGTAGAACTATCTATAGTGCACCCAAGCTCTACCCTCGGGCAAGAGTATGTGTCTCAGGCAAGAGTATGTGTCTCAGGCAAGAGTATGTGTCTCAGGTAATAGTATGTTTCTCAGGCAAGAGTATGTGTCTCAGGCAAGAGTATGTGCCTCAGGCAAGAGTATGTGTCTCAGGCAAGAGTATGTGTCTCAGGTAATAGTATGTTTCTCAGGCAAGAGTATGTGTCTCAGGCAAGAGTATGTGTCTCAGGCAAGAGTATGTGTCTCAGGCAAGAGTATGTGTCTCAGGTAATAGTATGTGTCTCAGGCAAGAGTATGTGTCTCAGGTAATAGTATGTTTCTCAGGCAAGAGTATGTGCCTCAGGCAAGAGTATGTGTCTCAGGCAAGAGTATGTGTCTCAGGCAAGAGTATGTTTCTCAGGCAAGAGTATGTGCCTCAGGCAAGAGTATGTGTCTCAGGCAAGAGTATGTGCCTCAGGCAAGAGTATGTGTCTCAGGCAAGAGTATGTGTCTCAGGTAATAGTATGTTTCTCAGGCAAGAGTATGTGCCTCAGGCAAGAGTATGTGTCTCAGGCAAGAGTATGTGTCTCAGGCAAGAGTATGTGTCTCAGGCAAGAGTATGTGTCTCAGGCAAGAGTATGTGTCTCAGGCAAGAGTATGTGTCTCAGGCAAGAGTATGTGTCTCAGGCAAGAGTATGTGTCTCAGGCAAGAGTATGTGTCTCAGGCAAGAGTATGTGTCTCAGGCAAGAGTATGTGTCTCAGGCAAGAGTATGTGCCTCAGGCAAAGGTATGTTTCTCAGGTAATAGTATGTTTCTCAGGCAAGAGTATGTATCTCAGACAAGAGTATGTGTCTCAGGCAAGAGTATGTGTCTCAGGCAAGAGTATGTTGCCTCAGGCAATAGTATGTTTCTCAGGCAAGAGTATGTGCCTCAGGCAAAAGTATGTGCCTCTGGCAAAGGTATATGCCTCAGGGAAGAGTATGTGCCTCAGACAAGAGTATGAGCCTCAAGCATAAACGCATGTACATCTAAGTGTGGGAATTAACTATAAAGTCTCAGCTCACTAATACTTTAACGAAGCAAACTTTCATTCATTTTTACCGCCATACATCTTTTGATCTTCAAGATAAAAATACTGTTTCGTCGTTTGCTCCAGAGCTTTCACATTTAACAAGTTTTGGACAACACTCCCTCAATATTCTCGAAAATAGAGGTTGCAAACACAATTAATTACTTCTGGACACAATCCAGGAGTTTGCCGGGCTTAGGACAAGTTACGAAAACACTCTGCGGGGGCGACACCCCTACTGCGCGCAGATATCTGACAGATAAAGAAATGTCAATGTATATGTCTGCCTATCCATAAGTCGTCTGAATGATGAATCACTGTCAATATCCGGCCACTCGGCAACATGTCACTGTCAGTACCGACTTTGGCATCAGATCTATGTCAAGGAACACTGTTATGTATCAATTTATAAAGATCGATCCAATGTCCACCCTAATTCTAGTGTGCTTGTAGACGAAAACGGTAATTTATAGGATGCAGGAAGGTATATGAGGTGTTGATAATTTCGCGGTAATCTCCCGTAAAATGAGGAACCTCCCTACTCAAAATTTGTCAGGAAAATACTCTCTTTGTGTTGAAAAGTATTTTGAAGTAATTCGTAGATACGTATCTTAATTCGTTTTATTAATATTTCAGATTAAAATTTCAAATCAATATGTTTATATAAAATAGCAAAACGTTTCGAGGTTTTGAAACCAGTTAAAAATGTTTGACTCCCATGACGTACTCCAATGAAGAATTGTATTGCAGTTGAAGGCTAGAACTTTCAAAGGGTGATTTCTCTGTACGTTCCTCCTGAAAATGCTTGCAATACTGACAATGTTTCTTCTCACTTAACCTTACAGATAAAACTCACGTTTTGAGACTAAGCATCTATCCTCTCCCTCAGGTGTCATATGTAAAAACACAAGTTTAATCACGCAATAGTTAATGTCGTAAGGGTGTATATTGTAATAAGTTACGATGTAAAATGTCCGTAACTACTAAATTTTCACCTTAACTATCTAGAAAATGACATTAATACATTTTATGTGTGAGAAAACACTATGATACGATTTTGTAACATATATATTGATCTATCACATGAGAGACGGCTCCACCAAATTCTTTACTACGAAAAACAGTTGTTCTTACCGAACCAGTTAACACTCGGTTTTTCTCTCTCTAAAATTATGCAAACTTTAGTAATTTGTAGAGGAATCGTTGTGATGGTGATTATGTATATTTTATGTATGATATCGTAGAGTACTGATATCGATATAATATTATACATTACTGCGTGGAAGTTATTTGCACAAATAAAAACTCCAGCATTATAAGCAATAGTATAAATTGGACGTTTATTTATGTCCGCGCGCACTCGTTTGCGTGTGTGTCTGTGTGTTTGTGTGTTTGTGTATGAATACTTCAAGGCACATTTTCAGTTTTACGCCCTTTCTACGACTCCGAAGTAAATAATTACCTACCGTTTGAATAAATTTGTAAAACATGAAAGAGTATATTTCACCTTGTTTTATTACGGTTCCGGTGTTCCTTTGTGTCGACCATCTAAGGAGAAACGATATTAGCAAACCAAGGTCCAGACGGCGGCGGCGACCAGAAACGAGTGCGTTTACGCCCCACACTCCACTTTATGTGGTAGATATGTTTGCTTACAACATCATTTTGAAACCTGAGCGATCTTAACCACAATAAAATAGCAGATAAGAGATTTGCCACTCCTGTGGAAAGCATTAACCTTTAAACGGCACATAATCGATACGTGATAAAGAGCGATGTGTATGGTGCAGCAAGGCCCTATCCAAATAAATGAGAGCCACAAATACTGTGACTTGGGTCTACTGAAAAGGGCAAAAGTCACCGGGGCGCGCAACTTTACAGTTTTTGGATTCTACACACCCTAATTAAGTGCTCTGACCTTTCTATATCATGAAATTTTGCTTTTCAAATTTTATTACGAGCTACAATCGTAGTAGTACTAGAGCCTTTGACGGTGTAAAAGTCATTAAATGAGTTCTACATTAACTTTTATACTTCTGTCTCAAAAAGTAAAGTACCTACTCAATATTGAGGCTAATAATACTAGATAAATATTCCCTTAAATAACGAAACCACTACTTGTACCTTTGGACTTTCATTAGTATTACATTTTACTACCGAGCATGTTCTGATAAGTAACTACTGATTTTTCAGTTCTATAATACAGTAGTCCAGTTGTATTTATTTGTATAGTAAAGAAAATATTTTTAATGTAAGAAATACATGACGTCACAAATATTATTAAAAATTTCATTGAAGGATGAGCTCTTCTTATTGGAAAAACTATTTTCAATAATTTTATAAAAGAAAACTCCCAATTATCCAATAATTTTAATATTTTCACACGAAGCCTTTCGACATTCACACCTGACGATGGCATCTTTGGTGTCGAAAGGAGTCGTGTGAAAATATTAAAATAAATTTAAATTATTAATAATCTTTTGTTTTTTTCCATTACATCGTCATCCAAGTTTATATTTTAGTATCCATGTAAAGTTTCTGAGAACTCATTTTTATACAAACCTAATGTTAATTTTAGTCATAATTATTCTGATTACTTATATTTATAATTGCAGTATCATATGTATTTACTTGCACTTTACTATTAGTTCCAACCTAGTATGTAATGGTATCGCCGTTGAGAATTAATAAATATTAAGATAAAAGAAATGCAGGGATTTTCAGTTCACTGTCTTTAGTTTGATGGAGTATCTTATGGCCATACAAACTGGGGTAACTATTAAGGGGCAAAAATCTGCACTATCTTTGATCTGATTATACTGTCGTAAACCTTGCCGGTATCTTACTTTCGAGAACAGAGTGTATTTTGCTGCTGAACGATTTGAGTGGACATGCTGGATCGAGGTGGCAGCTGAATGTTTTGAATGCCACCGGGGCAAGTCCAAGCTGTGCCGATTACTTTTTGTTACTTTTTAATTGCTGGAGCCCTGAGCAATCTTGAGGTCTGACAGCCTTGAAACTGAACAAGCTGGCTGTTGGAACAAATGTCTCATGAAACCAGTAGAGGACCAGTATACAGGACTTTGCACCGCATGGATACATTGCTTTGGCCATAGGGAGTGCCGATATCCGTTCGGTCTTAGTCGTTGGACTTTGAGTCTGAGTTAGAGATAACGCAGGTACTTATCCTGTCTGTGACCTTAGCACTATCAGTACCATCAACCTTGTACTGTATCGACTCTCTCTCTCCCTTAATCTGTTTGATAAGAACCTCGAACAGGCTAGTGGCCCATAAGGACGGGCAGAATAAGGCTTAAAAAGGGATCTTCTTCTCCTTTTTATGAAAAATATTATCAAAACTTGGTTATACAAAGTGTCTGAAACCGTGTAAATTACCTTTAGAAGATAATGCAGAGGCCAAATACAGATATTCTCTTCGGTGGGTTTTCCTAACATTACGGTGTTATAACGAGAAAGTATGAGAAATTGGTTTTGTTTAATAATAGGTGCTTACGTATTTAATTAATGAAGATGCAACCACGGCAATCTACGTGAAACTCTAGAAATCCACTAGAGACTCGTTGCGGCTTCGCCCGTTGTGGTACCAGCTGTAGGATGGGCAGGAGACTTCAACTTGGTGTCAAATTTTCATTAAATATCTGTGGGAGTCATGAGAATAAGTCTCGTTTTTGCACTCAAAATCTCCCCAGTGCTTCAGGATCTTAATGTCGTGGGTTCAAATATGGATATTATGGAGCACCATTACATTGCAAGGAAGGGTCTGCAATTTTAAATCCATATTTCAAGCCTCTGTATTCAATTTCTGTGAAGCTTGTTACATTTACAGAGTGACATCGCGGTTAGCCACGATAGGTCCCAACGATAGGTTATCAAAGAATGTAAAAATACTCATCTCTAGGGTATGTATAGGACTCGTGTGGCACCATAATGGTAATTTTAATGTTTTAACAATTCCGAATGTGGGAAAAGCTGTCAATAAAAGAAACGAAACGGATTAACATGAAAGGGCTACCAATTTCTCAAAGCCGTTTATTAGCGAGCACGCTGAAACGCACATGTTTTTAAATTTCGTGTAATCACGGTATCTGTTTTTCTGGATTTTCGTGATGATAAATATTGTTATTAACAATATCCCAATTTTTCGCGAATTTCCACCATAAGTACGGAGTGTATCTATGAACCCGTAGGATTTCGGACATTTGTTATCATTAAGAGACAAAAAAAGTATATCACTGGGTTTCGAGGACTGAAATCCATCCTCTTACTCAGGTGTGAAAAATGACCAGGAATAGACTGACACTCCAAGTCAAAACAACGATTAAGAGGTTCTTGGCGAACTGCTTGCAGTCGGTATTGGTGAGTGTAAACCAAGCGATGTTTTCGCACAAACACGTCACACTCGAGCTAACCGAGGTGAAGCAATGATTCTCGATACGTTGTGTCATACATTTTTTAACGATTGCAAATGTCCGAAATCCTGCCATATTTTCAAATCATCCATCGTCAATAACAAATTTTAAACAAAACACATATACTCGTAAGGGGACCTAATGGTAATTTAAATATTTAATAAATCTGAACAGGGAAACAATATATCCTCAATCGTATCGCGGTTTCACCTGGTTGTCATTTTCAACCAGGGCTGTAATATTTTCAACCACGATATTTCCGGCGTACCGTATATATATATATATATATATATATATATATATATATATATATATATATATATATATATATTACGTACAGAAAACATTAAAAACATAAAAATAAAAACAAAAACTTGCCCTATATTACGTCTAAAAATAAGAGATTTTCAAAAGGTATAAGAATTGTTGTACTACTACAGAAATGTTTTGAATTTATTAATTACACATTTTCAGCGGGGCATAGAACAGGTTTTACAGCCAAAAGTTTTGTTAAAATTTTGGGTTAGGTCATCAGAGGGTAGTTTAGGTCTTACTAATATATTTTTCAAATTTGGAGGCCGTTTAAAAACGACTCTACGTGGTTTTACTAAATAAATTTCTTGTTGCTGTTATACATATAATATAAATAAAAAATATACGAGTATATGCTATGGTAGTGATTATTGTTACTACGTTTGGGTTATATTCATCCGCACCTTGTCCAACAATGTTTATTGATTGCAGAAGAATTGTATTTTCTGTCATAGCAACATAAGCACATGAGGGGCTTCAGGATAAACGTTGAGGTTCATAATCACAAGTATGAACACATTTATTTCGACGTGTGCCATAGCAGTATGATTGCAATATTTGCGGCAGAGGAGAAGCGTCGCGACGCTGGTGACGACCGCAAGGGGCGGGACCTGGACAGCGCCGCGGCGCCGACGCACTCGGGCCCGGGTTCTCACTCGCAATGGCGCTGAGGGGAATATCGACTTGTCTAAAAGCTTTCTCCATATTGTTTCCTGGCAATGCTTTTCGCCTTGTCACATTTCTGTCTGACTGCGACTTCACTCCTCTGTTGTTCATCAGCTCGGGAGGCTTGCAACAACCATTACCTGAGATTAAAATATACAAACAAAACAATATTTACTCTAGTCCATTTGCAGGTTTTCTTCAGTTTATAAGAGTGCTCTTGTAAAGAGACAAAGAGGGATTGAACCCATATTTGGGAAGCCTTATAATCTAAACCTGAAACCGACTTCCTGAAATAATTAGGTACCCCGATAATTTATCTTCGTTCAGGTCGAAAGTATTAAAAAATGCTTAATTAGTAAAGGTTACTACTCTTTGGAAGAATATTTTATGGACATGTTCTAGCTGTGAAACCCTGTACATTCCTAGTTTAACCCTTTTATTGAATGGAGGTTTTTAAGGATGTAATGTTAGTGGTTCAAATGGATAGACTGCCTAAGACTTAATTTTGATAATGATTCATGCAAAATATTTTACTTAGATCAATGGAGGTATTGCCTTTTTTACTTTAATCTTGTAAAATAACCTCGTTAATCAAGTGAGTTGTGTTAAAGTGATTATATGTAAACACTCTTGGGAATGCGTGTACTTGATTATTGTGTAGGAGGTGTTTTCCCTACACAAAAATCTATATATATATATATATATATAAATATATATATAAAAATTATATAAAAATTATATATATTTATAACATACATACTTATCGTTTTGCGCTTATAGCATGCTATTTTCCAAAGATATCGATAAAAGTAAAAGCAAAATGATGTACATGGGTATAAATTAGGTTGAATAGCTCACATAATTAGTATTATAGCAATATTAATAAGATAACTAGTAGACAATATTGCTATTTTCACGACAGCTTCTAATACATAGTGTATACAGTTCTGAAAAGACGTGTTAAGTAACGGGCGTTACGCAGCGACCGATTTGTAATGCAATATAATGTGAACGTCGACAGGTTATATAGCTCAGCTGAAATCAACTCGCTGTAAACAATAGCATTAATCAAATTTTAGCTCGCGATAATTACGAACCGCTTAACAAAAAGAATGAAGCGGTTGATCGTTGCGCAAGCCGTGTAATCACTGGAACTCTTAACCAACAAAATTACACGACTGGAAGTCACAATAATAGTAATAATTAAGGTCGAAACAAAAGGTGTAATTAAGTGGGCTCAGAGAAATAATTACATTAAAAGCGCATAATAAATCCGGTCCAGAGCTATTAGGCCAAGACCATATAGCCGTACAATGACCGGGCTATTAGTCATGGCCGGCCTTATTAGTCATTCCTAAACAAACGTTATACACGCTCTTAGTGGTAAAAGCTGCTGGATATTAATAGCCGAAAATTACATCGATTAATTTTTCTAATTGAAGACCATTGCCTTTACCAACTCGGTTGCACAAGAGTGTTTATGTACAAGTTTGTCCCAGTTTTAGTGTTGACTTCGTTTTTCGCCCTCGTACTGACGTTATAAATAGACGAAGAATAAAGGGCTTCATGATGAAAAATGCTCTATTGGAGAATTTCTGCTTGGCATATACAGGCATGCGTGTTTTCCTTGAACTCCTGTTTCATTACTTAATGAGATTTGACCGCGTTGCAAATTAATTATCGTGTAGTGCAACCAGCACTTTTATCTTTCGTGCCGATCTATTTTACACATTTATACTTTAGAGATAACTAGTACGAGTATTACACTGAAATATGCAGCAATCGTAGCTTTGCTGCGGATCTTGTAATTATATTCCTCTACTTCCTGGTGCTCTGGTTGTGATCGTGTTATATTTAGCCGTACACCACCAGAGGCTCTTGATACTGATCTCTCAAGACTAAGTAGTCGTGCACCACCAGTGGCTCTTGATACTGATCTCTCAAGACTAAGTCGTGCACCACCAGTGGCTCTTGATACTGATATCTCAAGACTAAGTCGTACACCACCAGTGGTTCTTGATACTGATCTCTCAATACTAAGTCGTGCACCACCAGTGGCTCTTGATACTGATCTCTCAACACTAAGTCGTGCACCACCAGTGGCTCTTGATACTGATCTCTCAAGACTAAGTCGTGCACCACCAGTGGCTCTTGATACTGATCTCTCAATACTAAGCCGTACACCACCAGTGGCTCTTGATACTGATCTCTCAACACTAAGCCATGCATCACCAGTAGCTCTTGATACTGATCTCTGAACACTAATCAGTTCTATTGATACTGATCTCTTAACACTAATCCATGCACAAACAGTGGCTCTTGATACTGACCTCTAAAAATTAATCCGTGCACAACCAGTGGCTCTTGATACTGATCTCTCAATACTAATCCGTGCACCTCCAAAAGGTTTGGTGTTATTCTATTGTGAATCTTCTTAGTATAAATTCATAAATCATAGGATCTAGTCTTAATTTCTTATCATCCGTGCAGGATTTGAGGATTTTGTGAGACTCTCATTACAGTATATAATCCTATGCCGCATACTCACATATTTTATGCATCCTGTGCCCCTATTCCTATTGTTTATAGAGCTTTCATGATGATGAGTTGATAGACAATAATTTTCAATAGCAAACCTTTGAGATGTACGACGTTGGATGGACATACTTTGGGCTAGTAAGATCGTTATTAGTTATTCTTTATGCTATTGTATACTTACTATAAAAGTATGATTTTATTATTGACTTCAACGATATAATGCTTTGAGTAGCTTTTTACTGGCACTTCAATCTAAAACCGCTTTCACCAAAACGCAACAACGTACAGAGGCCGCTGACTCAGGTTTACGGCTTGAGGCTGATTTATGGGAACATAAACAATCTTGTAGGCGATTATTACTCTGCACCCGGCGGATTATAGGCCGGCTGTAAGAATTGGTTAAAATATTAATTGTGTATATGTATACATAAATGTGTAAGTTTGTACGTACATACAACACTATTGTGTGTGTGTCCAAAAAAGTTAAAACAAATTTCACATTATACATAGTTTAAATAATTCCACGTATGTAAAAGAATGCAAATGAAACGTTACTATTTATGTATACATGTGTTTGTATTTGATATTTATCATTTATTCATCCAGGTACTTCAATGAGTTTTGACTTTATTTGTACCCGATTATGGATTTGTTACTGGAGTAACTTTGAATACGGGGTAGGCAACTTGATTTACCATTCTGTAATAAACAATTTAAACCTCAGCCTGCCCATTAAGATTTATTCATGAGTGATATAATTAATAGTTGGTTAATGCAAGAAACTAATCAACCTTCTATACTCATATGAAGGTTAAATAATATATATATATATATATATATATATATATATATCAGGCCTAAGAGCATTAAACAACAGTTTATTGTCACAACCCAGGCTTGCAGTGATATGTCTCGTGCTATACTTATATATTTTTAGAGATTTACTATGTTTACTACAGAAAAGTAAATAGAGTGTTCCCACTCCGTACTGACAATTAAATACACTAACAAACCGATCATAAGGTACAAATAAAGCAAAACTTCGTGTTGGAACTAGATATCATTGAAATTCTTGGATGAATAAATCTTAATATCAAATACAAATAATTACATACATAAATAGTCATGATTCATTTGCATTTTTGTACAGACGTGGAATCAGTTAAATCAGTTAAAGAAAATATAGTGTTACATTTTTTAACTTTTTGAGAAATAAATAGTTATATTCTTTCCTATTTCCTTCCTAAGGAAGAGGTACTCTTCTTACTTCACAATCTTTTCAAGTGTTTTAAAATATATCTAATTCATTTTAATCTTTTGCGCTCTGTTACCCATACAGTACATTTAGGTCGTTCAAAAACTTAAGGAACTTCTAATTTACCATTAAAAATAACTTTAGTTATATACCAGTTATACTGGGCATAATTTTGTGTCTTTTAGGCTCTGTCTTTTAGGTACGTTTTAGGCACAATCGTTTTATGTAATCATTAGTTAAATTTCTGAAATAAAATGTTTGTGGTTCCCCAATAAAAACCACATACATATGTACATACATGTATTGTACATTTTAAAATATTTAAGTTTATCTTGTAATATAGGATGTGTTTTTTTTATTTTTTGGTAAAAATAACAAAAAAGAAAAACCTTTATATAAAATGTAAGAGCATTTTTCAGATTCAGAACTGAAACGATAATTTGACCCTCCTATTGTATATAGCTGAAATTAGTAAAAGTTTAATGTGATGAAATGTTTCTGTTTTTTAAATTCCCGACACATTAAATGAGGAATCCCAACAAAAACCAGCGTTATTTAGTATTTATTGGTCGTTTACAAAGTTTAAGCACGCACCGTGCTCAATAATATTAGCTTCAGTTTTTTTTCAAATTTTGTAAAATGTTGCCAAATGTCTTAATATACGAGGTCTGACATCGCTATTGCTTCAGGACCCCATGCAGTTATGATAATGCCGTATTATTCACACCGCCATTTACTTCCATAACAGTACTTTCCACTTTAGTTTGAAGGTGAATGGAGTAATTTTCAGAATTCATTCGTTTTAAAGCTTTATAACCTTTCAAACCTTAATGTACTGAATCGTGTAATGCTTTTGTTTACAACTCTTCGACACGAATCAACTACAAACCTCACGAGATAATATCTGAACCCTTCAGCTTTACGGGTACTAAAGCATAAGTATCGAACAAATTACTTCATCGCCGCAAAGTTTTCCGCCTGGTCTAAGGTGTCGGACTTTGAGGCTGAGTTGGAGATAGTGATGAATCAAATCCTATCTGTGATCGTAGTACATATTAGTAGTTGTGCTTGTGCTGTACCAACTACTGCATGTGGTACATGGAGATGAACAGGAGAAACCTACTAAGTAGGCCAGGTTTCCTTAAAAAAATAAATTATAAATAAACAAGATAGGTTATGTGATTGAAACACAAGGTTAACTTACAATGCAATTAAACTGTATGTTCTTGCCATTATCAAAAATCTTTGGTTCCAAAACAACAGTCACGAACATAAATTCATAATGATTTGACGCCTTTATAACACCGCGCTGTAGAAAGTATACCAAACAACGTGGGTATTATTACCGATTTCTTCACGTGAACAAATTCAGGACTACGAACAATGTGTAGCGACAAGACTAAAGGATCAGGCATAAAAGAGATCTGGCAGACAAGGGTCTGTTGTTTTTAACGAGCAGATAAACAATCGAGAAACTGCCCACAGCTCAGACCCACAAGCGAACCAGTTATAATCGCTCAACCTTGACCTTTACCAGTTATTACCTTAGGTATTGCTGCTTTTGGCGTGTGCGCATGCGCGGAGCGTGTGTGTGTGGCTTGCGACATATGTTGAATTGCATCAAGCGCCCATCCAAGTTCTTTATCTCTAACCCAAATAACGCCTATTTCACAAATTGTCCGGTCCAAATGCAAGATCTGCGACAACTTGCGCAAGGTCCCCCGAAATGTAACAGTGATTTATTTTTAGGTTTCAGAGGTTGCCGCAAGATATGTGACATTCTGGCAAATCTTGCACCTTCTGATATTTCCAAGATTTTAAGCTTTCGTTTCATTTCATTGGTCACACACACTGTGCTAATTGTTATTTTGCTAGTTTACACAATGTTACCTGACAACGCCAATGTAGTCTGTTGGATTACATGAATATCCAAGCAACACCCTGGTTATCTATTTACCCATAGTACACATTAATCATTGAATAAAGTAATTATAATGAATGACTACCCTATTTCTGCTAGCGTGACAATGTTTGAGTATGCAAACAGTTGAGTTTTTAATCTACAAAAACTCATTTGTGTGGATGTTGTAGAGATAAACTCGGTACACCATTCGAACCACACTTTACAGCACGTTTACGAATATTTACCATCATTAATGCGAGAAATCAGTAACACAACGTTTCAGGAATCAGAAATCTGATCTCTTACTTAGGTGGATAACAAACCTAATACATAACTACAATCTAAGTTAAAATAAACAAACAAAATTCTTCCTCTCTTTCTTTAGTTTATTTTTTATAATTATTTTTTATTTACATTAGTAGGTACAACATTTTTATTGTACTACTGACATAACGCGTGTCATAACGTTGTGATACCTGAGGAAGAGATCAGATTGCATATCTAGAAATGTGTTGTTACTGATTTCAAAACCTAGTGAACTATTTCAAATATCCGAAAATCCTTTTTCTTTCACAATAGTTGTTGCAATCTTCAAAGACAAACTGAAACAAAGAATACGATAGATAATTTACTGTGCACAATTTGAATTCTATAAAGCAGCTTAATTATGTCTTATATTCCGCATAAACCCCAAACAAATGTCCTTATTAAAAAGAAATTAAAAACACACTAAGTACTACATTTTCTAAAATAAAAAAAACGTAAATACACCTGCAATAAAAATGTCATATAATGTCAACGACACGGCGCTGGGATTGGATTAAAGTTTCCAGTTATTCCTCCTTTTCCAACAAAAGAGCTCCGTACAATCGAATAAACGAATGTTAGACATCGATTGTTATTGGGTTCTTGGGAGAGTCTCTCAACAATAACGATTCCATCTGGTAAATTCGTTTTTCAGGAACACTCGACGTCTTCCGGCCAGTACAACCGTCGATGAATCAGAAGCCAGACACCCTTGAAACTTTAAGAGGGCGGTACTAGTAGTTGTGAATCAGCCATGGCGGTGTGGAATTATTTTTTAGCCAGAATCAAAGAGCCAAGTGGAATGGGTGGCAACTGAGGGTGGCTCTGTGGGGTGGGAGGGGGGACATCGCGTGCTAACAATACTGCTAATAGTCCACAAGCCCAGCGCGCATGACCCAATTCTATTTATCTAAGCAGTAAATAAATTAATGGCACAGACACATTCCCAGAACGGTTGACACTGAACTCGCGTGTCTTTTATCTAATGAAATGCTCGTCACGCATCACATGGCGCGCTCTTCGCCCTTCTGACAGCGGGGCCAGTTTTGTGGAACGTTTACCATCCCTTTACTGACCTCACAGACGACTGCGATGAGACGTGCGAATAAGTTGTTATTTGTTCGTACGTTCTAGTAAATTAAGCAATCACAACAATCAGGAACATATGAAGCGCGGCTATTAGAAATCGAGATATTTTAAAGATCGGGATT
The DNA here is from genome assembly GCF_021130785.1 of Homalodisca vitripennis. NCBI lineage: Eukaryota > Metazoa > Arthropoda > Insecta > Hemiptera > Cicadellidae > Homalodisca > Homalodisca vitripennis. The sequence continues at coordinate 148,212,955 of NC_060215.1, forward strand.
ATTATTAAAGTTACATTGGTGGAATTTTACGTTTCCTCTTATTTATTCCATTCAACGTACTCTCCTCTCCTCTCTCAATACAACGGTCATTTGCCCTTTTCACTGTTTAGAGTAGTGGTGAAGTCATCTTTTGAAAGCGCCTTCAAAACTTGTGCAGCATTCTGTTTCTGTTTGTTTCTGTGCAGCAAATGATTAAACGAATTCCCTTCAGTCGACTTTTGAATTTGGGGAACAGCTAAAAGTCAATAAACTCAGATCAGTCACAGATCAGGTGCTAAATCATAATAGGTTGGATGTTGCAACACTGGGATCATCTTATCACCTGAAAGAATAAGGCGCTATGGGCTGGTGCATTATCTTGGTGCAAAATCCCTGAGTTATTTTTCCAAAGTCCTGAACTTTTCGTTCTAACTCTTTCAGCAATAACTCGGATGGGTAAACGACAATATTATCTACAAATTTTGTTAGTTAACATGGGTGTTGTCGTCGGTAGTTGAGGTGCAAGCGTTACTGGGATGCTCGTCATCTCCCACCTCTTCTCGGCCTTCACGAAACCGATTGTGCCATTCAAAAACACGCACCCACGACAGTGGGGTCACCGAACACTTCATTCATCACATTCAAACACTTGATAGCTGAAGAGTTTAACCGGAAACTTAATCACAACATGCTGCTCAATCTTGGACTGACGACTTTCCCGGTAAGCGATTTTCACTCGTTGCACTGTAAAAGGCAGTTGTGACCAGACTGCTGGACTGAGTGATCTTATTTTGATATCAACGGCCTTATCAGTAGGTGAGGAGATAATCAGTGCAGCTGGCGATTATCTCGTTTTGAAATAGCCGCACTTCCTAGTATTTAAGTCTTTTGTTTACAGTTTCTCAAACATTTACCACTGGATTGTTCCTACATACTGTACACGAGTGCAATAATACACCGTTCACTGAAACTAAAATACTGAAGACATTTATTGTTTAAACAAGTAAATGTATCTCTGACTTCATAATGGCATCTGCTTTTAAATTATAATGTCAAATTTAAGAGGGCTGATACTACATCTCGCAACCGTACTGATACCAAGAATTAAATAATTTCTTATGACCTTTAATGGAGATATTTTTGGTAACATTTTCAAGATAAACTAATTACACTAAGTAGTTTACAAAACCATTATTAACCTTAAGTAAAAAAGTAATCGATTCTTTTATGTTTAAAAATGCAGTATTATCAAATACAGCAAATCCTATTTTTCTGTATATGATTTAGTTTACCCTTTAAGATAAACTGAACAAAATAAAGATTTCTAGTTTTTAATTAGTAGAACATTTTTAACCAGATTTACAAAAGTACATTAAAAAGCCATTAATAAATCTTATTTTTTATTCAGCAGCTGACAAAAACTTCATTGCTTAAATAGTTTTTGAAATATTAATAAAACACACAGGTTTCGAAAAAACTCTTAAAATCAATCTTTATAAACTATGGTTAAAACTTTTTTTCTATATGGTGTACTTAGTTTGTCCCCAAAAACTGACGGAAAATACGTATAGTGCGGTCATGATAAATTATGTACTTTTGGCGTCAAAACGGTTGCGACAAGCTGTAGAGCGCATCTTAAAAACGGCGCATAATCTATCAGGAATAGCTTCTGTTCAAAAGTTCAAATTATAGGTACCTATTTCAATTATGGTGCACACCTGTTTCGCGTATTTTTGTTGTTGAATACTTTGCAAGAGAATCCCATGACGCGTTTTAAGGTTGATATTGGAGGATTGACATTGAAACGCGTTACGGTTAAAGAAGGTCAGATCCACTGTTTTATTGCGTTGAACCGTTTTTAACAGCATAGTGAAGATACGAGTGGTGTTGAAAGGAGGCAAAGCCACCGACGTTTCTCCGTCCCTCGGCGGAATCATAACCCCAGGTGACAACGCCTCGAGAATGTGCTTGTAATGTAGGCGGTCGATGTATCGCTCATTATTCCGGCGTCCGAAGACATTCTTCGACCGTAGTCCGGGCAGCTCGACAGCCTTGACAGACCGTTTGATCAGATCCGACCGACTCCTGTTTACAGTCATAATACGGCCGGCCCCGTTTACTGTCACCTATTTTTGGCAAGTGGTCACATTTTATGATATCGAACTGTTCGGGTTTGACATATCTTGCATCTTTTGAACTCTGGCCGTTTTCCACGTTTAGATATGTAAGGTCGGATCGCTCATTTTTTACCACCAAGTAGTTGCCAATAAATACGAGTCGATCTGAATGCCAAATAGTTGAATGGAACCACTTGTGTGAAATTTTCTCTGTTCCCAGGTTTGACTTACGAGTGTTCAAGGTGGTTCGTTAATCTTAAGTGTTATTTGTATTTATTAATTTTTATATTTCCAGTGGTTAAAAATTTAAAAAAAGGAGATACAAGGTGTTGAAACGTGCGTTAGATGTTTATGACCTTTAAATGACCTTGTTAATGAATTGTCAGCTATCCTAAATGCTCAAAATACGTAACTTTATTAAACAGGAGGTATGGAAAATGTCTAATAAGAATTACTCCGAAGCAAGATCATGTTCATTTGCATCATGTTTAAGCAAGCACAAGGTCACTCGACGGCAGAAGTTAGATTGGTGGGACTAGGAGGTCCAAAACGGTTGTACATGGCCCATTCCTTGAACACTTGGCAAGATAATGAGAACTGGAATTGGACTAGTGGACTTAACCAATTCCCCCTTACCACCGACTACGCCTTCCACCACATCTCTACTACTTAATGACTACTTAATCAATGCTATTGCAACTTTAAACATTATTAACTAGACTTTCCAAGAACTCCCAGCTAAAGAAAGCTACATTGAGCACATCGATGTAACTTACATCTGTTCAAAAATGTGTTTCTTCTCAGAATTATGGAAAATCAAGTATTACAAACTGTAACTAGTATTTTTTACAAATGAAAGTGATGTATTTTCTAGATTACCAAATTCTATGATCAATTGTCTACTTTTACTAGTGATCAAATTTTTCGTAAAATGTCACAATATCTCAAATAAATAAAAATTCCAAAAATTCACTTGGAAACATTATTCCGTTTTGGTTTACAAAGTAGTTAACTGGATCAAAATATTACAATATTCATGATATCTAATTTCACGCTCCTATCAATTTCAAATTTTAGAAGTAAAACTATTTACCTAATTTAATTTACAGCGTTGTTATTAATTTAGATTAATATTGTCTTAACAATTCAATTAGCATGGTATTGAATAAAAAAAATATCATTACAAATCTTAGAGTAGATCGTTTTGAAATATTTCGTTGTTATATTTCTACAAACATCGAAATATTAGCAAGAAATGTAAACTTACTCGTTCTAAAAAAAAAAAAAATAAAAAATAAAATCAATGTTAGCTTATTTGTTAGGATCAGGTAAATTAATGAGAAAATGATTTCTGGGATACAAATTTAACCGTGAGAATGTAACCTACGTTTATTACATGTATAAATGTGCAGGTATTTTGTTTTGTTAAATTTACTTATGTAATAGGTATATACATTTTTATTTGGACCTTTAAAATATATTCCATGATCACTGCACACATTCCAATGTAAAATTCTTCTTTTCACTGCCAAAATTTCGAAAGAAACGGAAACACTCGAAACGAAGAGAGATACAACAAAACTTTACAGCAACTTTTTGTTTATCTTAATTAACCACGTTCCAGTGTTTGGCACCTATTACTGGACTCTGTTTATGAAACAGTGCGAGATTTGTGGGTTTTATATAGGTTTAATATAAGGACAACAGGTTTTTTTATAGATCTACATTTTGAATTTCAAACCACACACTCTTATTTACGACCAAGCAAAAAAACCACCAATCCGGCTACAGAAGCCAACATTCGGCGACATAAAATTAATGTATAAATCGAACTGAAATAAATACTGGGTCGATTTTAAGAAGAAACTCGAAGCATTGACTAAATACAGTATATCTGATGAAAATAACTTGGAATTCAGGTTTATTTTAATGTATAAACAACAGAATAGCACTCTCAAATGTTTGCTTATCAGTTTTTAGTAGCTAAATATTTATTTCAGTACTTTATATTTTATTTCTCTGTTACAGAACAAGAGTTTCGTTTGAAACACTATGTAAGGGTATGTCAAAAATGCTCTTTATAACTAATTTTGAGATTTCATTACAATATATTAATTGTTTTGTTTTTTAACTTCCTTTATGTTTACCAGGCTCTTCGGTCCCATTCACAAATAAATAATTAGTTTTAATTAGAAAGAGCTTAAAAAACTATCGTGCGGAACATAAATACATAATTTAGTAAATATATTATCTAACAATCAAAAAGTGTATTAGCGCTCATTCTGGTAAGGTCGGTCTAACTTGATTTTCTCATATTTTCGTTCTGTTACAATCGAAAAATATATGACGATATACCGCTTAATATCTAATAATTTTACATTTTTGTTGACTCCGTGTGGACCATCTGGTGTAACTATTATTTACTGGCCCAACTAGTTTTAGCGTTGAATGTCCATGGCTTTGTGGATAAAAGGGTTAAAAACTGCTAATCAATTTTTGTAACAACCTTGGATACATATTGAGCGTGGTTTTATGAATGGCATACGAGAAACATACATGTTGTGTGGCTTGTTTATTTATGCTTTTTTAAGGAGAAGCCGATTTTCCTTAAAGCCTTACTCTGCCCGTCCTCATGGGCCACTGGCCTGTGCGAGGATCTTATCAAACAGATTAAGGGAAAGAGTCGATACAGTACAAGATTGATGGTACTGATAAAATGTGCAATGGTCACAGACAGGATTTGAACCTGCGCTATCTCTAACTCAGACCCAAAGTCCAACGTCTTAGACAGCTCGGCCATCGGCACTGCCATAAACTTATAACTTATAATTTATAGTTATAATCGGGGGAAATGAGAAAAGATAATTTCTAACAAACAACTCTCGTGCAGTTCTTCCAATGGCTACACAAGTGGAATTGTTAAACCTTTTGTAACAAAATTCGTTGCAAATACTCACGATTGTTCTTAGATATCTAACGGTCTAAAACAGTATCGTAGTTTTGGAACATCAAAAACGAGTATACTATTTAAAAAAATATAGGTCTAGGAATTGGATGTAATGTAATAAATAGGAGATATCATGAATAACTTTTAGCGCCATAATTTTTTTTGGCATTTTCAACAATGGTCAGATAACGTTTTACACTAATAACTGATATAATATACAACCAAAATTCTGCATTGAATATACGCCAACTGAAAAATATATATGTCCAATGAGTTTTTAAAATAAACGTTTTAAAATTTCCATGAAGAAAATGTGAACCAAAATACACGAATATTTCCTACACGGAATGTTTACTATACATTGAGAAACAAACGCTCGAAAATTATGTTCTCATAAAATAAACAAAAAGTTGCTTAAACATACGTCTTTCATGCTTACAATTTATAAAGCTTTGTTTATAAGTTGTATAATTTATAAACCGATTTGGTGAGATTATGCCGTTAAAGTTTGGGTCTGTTGATTTTATTATAACTTGGAACAACTCACAAAACAAAAACGTTTCACAAGGTTTAAATTGAGCACGGTAAACCTTTCAAAGTTACACTTTTCAAATTCCGCATGATCAATTTTACAAAACATATCGCAGATTAGCAGTGACAATTTTATGCATGAAAAATGTGTAGATTGAAAGAAAAAACGATATAAATATCTAACATTTTAATGATTGACCAACGGGACCTGTAGTCTAATTTACTAAATGTGTTCATGTTTATATATTTGTGTATTGTATTTGTATGTATTATATTGTCAGTTTATTAACGTCATCAACGTGGCAATTGTTCCGGTGAATGTCAGACATTATTATTAAACTGCTCCAAGACAAACGTTTTTAACCTATAATATATCCGTGTAAAGTTTAATTAATGTGAATTCATGACTAGTGAAACCAAATGCATGTTATCAGAATAAAGAGCATTTAAATGATAGCAGGTTTACAAAGCAGAAAATTGCAATAATAAGACTGATTATTGGTGTAAATCGGTGCCCGATATGTTGTCAGTGTTGCTCTTGCCGTGTCATAAATACAGTAGATAGTTGGTGGATAAACTGGTTTTCCTGATGATATAATTACGATATTCCCTACAAGGTTGGTCCCTACGACCGTGTAATTTTGTGCCAATTTAATACTGCTTGCCGGCACGAAATCGATTCCTTCAAGGCGCAGATACGTTCAAGGCGAGGGAAAAATTGACAGAATTGACTGACCATTCGGTAATGTGGCAACGGTGCCTGTTTAGTGTTATCTCATGGCAACATAATGTTGGACCAGTTGTGGTTTCGTAAATGGCGGGGAATATTGTTATAAAATACCAAGTTTAAATTTAAATTTTTCACTCGTTTAGTGCTGTTTTAAAACTATTGTTTACATTGTTGGAGACAGTTCTGGACAGTGTTGGGAGTGCCGATGGCCGAGTGGCCTAAGACGTTGGAATTTGAGTCTGAGTTAGAGATAGCGCAGGTTCGACTCCTATCCGTGACCGTTGCACTTTTTATCAGTACCATCAACCTCGTACTGTATCGACTCTCCCCCTTATTCTGTTTAATAAGATCCTCACACAGGCCAGTGGCCCATGAGGACGGACAGAATAAGGCTTAAAAGGGGATCGGCTTCTCCTTTAAAAAAAAAAAGTTTCTGGATTTGAGGCGCAAAATTAAGCACATTTGGTTTGCGCGGAAAGATTTTTTCCTGCATTTAAAAAATGCATAAAACACAATTTTGAGATGTCACATTTTTTAGTTTTTGGGGGAGAGCCCGAAATCGCTATTTAATAACAATTAATTTTAATTTTTTATTTTATTTAACCGGTATTTGGACACCTCGAGGACTAAACATCAAGTACTTACTGGTTGGATATATGTAATACAGAAAGCTGGCTTGAACAGATCTAAGACCAAATCATAATTGTACATTAATTTGTTTTAAATAATACTGGTATAGGCGTAATTGTATACTGCTCGTTTACTCTTTAGGACTTGGCCTTCACATCTTTAGAAGGCAAGAATTGAAAATTTTGTTTTTTGAATCGATCTGTATCAACGTGTTTTAGTTCAACTTAGGTTTGTTGTTTCACCATAGATGCACATGCCATAGCTCATTTATTACTGCTTAAGTTGTATTTATTCAGTAATTAATTGCTGTAATTATCATTGTTCTATTTATTATTGTTTCCGTAATTTGTATTATTATCCACAGTATTTATTATTACGTGTTTTGTGGAAAACCCGAGTGCTCCACCGTGTCTAATACTCGTTGTGCACTCAATTGTGTATCTCATGAAAAAATGAGAATACTTCATCATCTACAATATTACACTGAATGACGGACCCTAGGTGTATCTGATGTCGAAACTATGCAATAGGAAAACGACAAAGAAATCGTCGTATTTTTTAGAGTACGTTATGAGTTCTGAAGTCATCGCAAGTACTAGGTAGTATTGCCAAGGTACTCTGCTGTTTTGGTCTTGCTGGATCTCTTCAGCCGGACGTGGACTCCAGATTCCAGGAGTCAAGTCTGACAGTGTCAGATCTCACACGCTCCACAAAGAAGACGGTGACATTGAGCTAAACTCAACATTCGCATTTTTATAGTTGTTATAACTAATCATTCAACTCGTGCATACTTTTGCGTTTATTGTATGTGTGTGTGTGTGTGTGTGTGTGTGTGTGTGTGTTTGTTTTATTCTTATTGGTTAAACTAGTTCTATTAACTACCGATGTATGGATCTCTAGAAGGTTTATGACCATAAAGCTATAATTGTACTTATTAAATGACATTTAAGTCATTTTAACAGCCGTTTTAAGAAAAGATGCAACTGCAGAGTGGGAAGCCAAAGAAATAAATAAACAAAAATAATAATTAATAACTGGACCTGAGATCAATGTCAGGGTGTGGCAATTTAATAACCAACGATTTGTAAATTAAGTCATTCTGTCGTAATACTGACATAATGAAAAAAAAACTACTTCGTGTTTATATTTGAAAAAATTGAAATTTAAGGAACAAAGAAATTAGTAAAAGATGGGGAAGCAATGGTTTTAGTGTCTTTTGTAGATTAATGAAAACTTTTCTTTCAAAGTACAGTAACAACGATAGATAAATACGTGTCCACGAGATTGGTACGAATAACTAAAATTTGACTTCACACAAGACTGTGATACAATGAATGAAGTGGTATCTGACGTGAATTAACATTAGCTTGCATGATAATCCCATGGCAAAAGGTCGGTTTATACCATAAGTAGAGCACTCCACCCACACTACTGACAAGAGCAGTTGTCAAGAACAGTCAATTATAAATAACACATAAATAATGGAGTTTCAAATTGGTTTCAATATAGTAAAATGAGTTTGGTTATATATTAAATTGGTTGTTGCGTTCTATCTAGTAACAAAGACCACTTTCCATTCCAAACCTTATCGAAAGCGATTTCAGCAAACATTTGACCTTTAGTGCGATTAGAGTGGTAGACCTGGACCCGGTCCGACTAATGATCTGGTCTATGTGAAGTGTCCCGCGTACAGACACTGTGAACGGGTGGCCCGCACCACCACTCCGCGCACTTAAGTACGATTCGAGCGGTGGACCTGGACCCGGCCCGACTAATGATCTGGTCTATGTGAAGTGTCCCGCGTACAGACACTGTACGGCTGGCCCGCACCGCCACTCCGCGCACTTCAGTACGGTTAGAGTGGTAGACCTAATAATAATAATAATAATAGACCTGGACCCGGTCCGACTAATGATCTGGTCTGTGTGAAGTGTCCCACGTACAGACACTGTACGGCTGGCCCGCACCGCCACTCCGCGCACTTCAGTACGATTAGAGTGGTAGACCTAATAATAATAATAATAATAATAGACCTGGACCTTGTCCGACTAATGATCTGGTCTATGTGAAGTGTCCCGCGTACAGACACTGTGAACGGGTGGCCCGCACCACCACTCCGCGCACTTAAGTACGATTCGAGCGGTGGATCTGGACCCGGCCCGACTAATGATCTGGTCTATGTGAAGTGTCCCGCGTACAGACACTGTACGGCTGGCCCGCACCGCCACTCCGCGCACTTCAGTACGGTTAGAGTGGTAGACCTAATAATAATAATAATAATAATAGACCTGGACCCGGTCCGACTAATGATCTGGTCTGTGTGAAGTGTCCCACGTACAGACACTGTACGGCTGGCCCGCACCGCCACTCCGCGCACTTCAGTACGATTAGAGTGGTAGACCTAATAATAATAATAATAATAATAATAGACCTGGACCTTGTCCGACTAATGATCTGGTCTATGTGAAGTGTCCCGCGTACAGACACTGTACGGCTGGCCCGCACCGCCACTCCGCGCAGTTCAGTACGATTAGAGTGGTAGACCTAATAATAATAATAATAATAATAATAGACCTGGACCTTGTCCGACTAATGATCTGGTCTATGTGAAGTGTCCCGCGTACAGACACTGTACGGCTGGCCCGCACCGCCACTCCGCGCAGTTCAGTACGATTAGAGTGGTAGACCTAATAATAATAATAATAGACCTAGACCCGGTCCGACTAATGATCTGATCTATTTGAAGTGTCCCGCGTACAGACACTGTACGGCTGGCCCGCACCGCCACTCCGCGCACTTCAGTACGATTAGAGTGGTAGACCTGGACCCGGTCCGACTAATGATCTGGTCTATGTGAAGTGTCCCGCGTACAGACACTGTACGGCTGGCCCGCACCGCCACTCCGCGCACTTCAGTACGATTAGAGTGGTAGACCTGGACCCGGTCCGACTAATGATCTGGTCTATGTGAAGTGTCCCGCGTACAGACACTGTACGGCTGGCCCGCACCGCCACTCCGCGCCACACCGGGCCCCCTTGTTATTATGTAAAGTCACTATCAATAGCCTAATCAACCTTGGCATTTCATGACCGAGCAAAGCATATTCAAAAAAGAAATAGGAATTGCAGTCTTACTTTTCCCGACGCAAATAGCCATCCGGGGAACCTGTTATGGGCTTAATGTTTTGCCGGGAAAACTTCAAGTGCGATTTAATGGTCCGTGATGTGGGCGAAATAGAGTAATTTTATAGGAGTTCCAAATAAGAAATCAGCGACCTTAGAGCGACGATTGGAGTTGGCATATTTCCAGTCCTTGCGGGGCCACTTCCTCTGGTTCGGTTTGGGCCTGACGGAGCCGCCGCTCGGCCACTGGTTCGACTCGCTTCCTGACTTTTATCTGATAATAAATCCCGACTTATCAGTTCCTGATGCATATTGTTAGTTGGCGTCCACGACTACACTTTATGATCATTCACATTGTACCTAGGGGCACAACCGGCTGGCCAGATTCACCGGCGATGATTGCAGAACCCTTATTTATTTACGTCATCAGGCTCGTCTTTCACATACTAACCGCAAAAGAATCGCTGAACATAAGAACAAGTACGATACGCATTTAGCTAGTAACATCACTAGTTCTATCAAAGTCAACGTTATTATAAAGCTATGTATCATATTGATAAGATTATATGCAAATTAAATCTAAACGAATCAGAATTACGTAAGTTATTAAGAAAGAGGTCATATATTTACATAGAGTCCGTAACAGTTATGGGTTATTAGCGACTAACTGCGATTCATGCATTCTGAAACACTATAGAATCATTCATTGACAGGATATTGCTAAAGAGGTTTCTTGAACTTTTTATACGGTTGCTGTTCTTTCAAGTGGAGTGGCAGGTGATTCTACAAAGTAACACAGGGGTAGTATAGGGATTTTTGATCAAATGTAGTTCGATGGATATTATATTGCCGAAGTGGTGTATTCCTTTTAGAGTGCTCATGAGTGTGATTTCTGGAAATGAACTTATTAGGGTTTTGCTTGGCATATACAAGGCACTGGAAGATATACAATGAAGGCAGAGGTAAGATGTTAAGGGAGTTTACAAGAATCGTTTTAGGAGGCCCCAGTCAGAAGTCTCATGATCCTCTATTTTACCCGGAAGACCTTGATTGATTTGCTGGGATTACGCAAAAAAGTTAATCCATATGAGATGTGGGACTGTATATATTCAAACTAGACTTGTTTTAGAGTAGCAAAACCTACTGCATTTGATAGCGCTAGAATGGCGAAGAAGGCTTTATTCAGTTTGGTTATTAGGATGTTGATATGCTACTAATAGTGCAAGTGAGACTAGAGTAATCTCCAAGCCGAGAAATGGAGTCAAAGAGACCATTTGGAAAGCAAATGGAATATATATCTCCCACCAACTTACACAAAGCTGTTAATTTACATTCCTTATAGGCCTAATGAGAGGCTGTAGTATTGATCGTAAAACAATAATAATGAAGCCTGATACGTTAAAGGAAACAAATAGCAAATGAGATATATTTAAGATGTAATGTTATTAAAAGTAAATCATTATCATCAATTATTAATAGTAAAATAACGGTTCATACGTATTTGGCAGATATCAAAAAATTCATTTATGATAATTTATTACTGTAATAAACACGTTTATGACTAATAAACTATGTATGTATCAATTCATGCCATCAAGGCATGCGTAGAATTCCAACCTCCTTATCAAGGTCAACAAGAGTGAGAGTGTGTGTGTATGTACTGCAGGTATAAAAACATAATCACACATAAAATAGAAACGTTTCTATTTCCATGATTTATTTCTGAAATTCAATTAGATTGAAATATTTCTAAAAAGTTATAATATACGGTAAGGTTAGTAACAATTAATGATCTTTAAAACATATTGACAAAGGAACACGTATTATTGTTCAACGTAAAGAGTATAATAGTTGAACACAACACATTTATAGTTTTAAACATTAGTTTTAGAATAGTGGGTCCAAGATGGCGGTAGAAAATGTCAAATAAATAACAATGGCTAAAACATTTCGTCACTTCTGTAGGTATATGAAATGTGACATTCAAAAAGTATTTTTTGACCAAAGGTATTCAAATATTCTGCAGAGCGCATAAATTAACAACATAGTCATAAATTTGTAATCGATTTGTTCAGATAGTTTTGAATTTTCCGAAACATATGCATATCACGATCAAACAACATGTGAAGGTTTGAGATTACATTTTCATAGGTTGCAAATAAATACCGTACCATAATGGTATACAACACATGTGTCATTGGACATATAGGACCTTAAAAAGAAAAAAAATCAGGACATTTCTAACATCATTTACTTTTTATTCGCTTACGAATGGTTCTGAATGATGTATACTCTAAAAGACTAGGTATACTTCATTTTTATTAATATTACACAACATTTTGTTGCTGTAACATTAAAAAAGGTGATATTATTGACGTTTACTTTTGTCGTATATAATTTCTTACTATTTTTGTAAATATATAATTGGTAACTGCTTGATGAAATATTGATATTTTCGCAGTCAGACTGAACATATTTCCGGGACAAGCTTCACGGTATGATTTATTTATTCGTGGTATTGATTTGTAAACACGATACTATAGGAGGTAACAATAAATTACGTGTTAAAGCTGCCAGTTACAGAGCAGGAACCATTTATCAATGCGCGAATACTGACTGATACAACAGTCGCGAGGTTATCTACTACTCAGTACAAGTCCTCAACACTGTTGTATTCTCCAGGTAAGTTCCTCACACCCTCAAACTACACATTTCGTACACAAACTGTGCAGTGGAACATATTTCCGGGACAAGGCTTCACGGTATGATTGATTTCTTCACGGTATTGATTTGTAAACACGATACTATAGCAGGTAACAATAAATTACGTGTTAAAGCTGCCAGTTACAGAGCAGGAACCATTTATCAATGCGCGAATACTGACTGATACAACAGTCGCGAGGTTATCTACTACTCAGTACAAGTCCTCAACACTGTTTTATTCTCCAGGTAAGTTCCTCACACCCTCAAACTACATTTCGTACACAAACTGTGCAGTGGAACATATTTCCGGGACAGGCTTCACGATCTTTTGTAAACACGGTATTGATTTCTTCACGGTATTGATTTGTAAACACGATACTATAACAGCTAACAATAAATTACGTGTTAAAGCTGCCAGTTACAGAGCAGGAACCATTTATCAATGCGCGAATACTGACTGATACAACAGTCGCGAGGTTATCTACTACTCAGTACAAGTCCTCAACGCTGTTGTATTCTCCAGGTAAGTTCCTCACACCCTCAAACTACACTTCGTACACAAACTGTGCAGTGGAACATATTTCCGGGACAGGCTTCACGATCTTTTGTAAACACGGTATTGATTTCTTCGCTGTATTGATTTGTAAACACGATACTATAACAGCTAACAATAAATTACGTGTTAAAGCTGCCAGTTACAGAGCAGGAACCATTTATCAATGCACGGATACTGACGCATCACGATACGATTGATTCCTTTGCAGTGATTTTTTTTTATTTATTAATTTTTTGTTGTAACATTGCTTAACTCAGTGGGAGTGGTTTTGCTCAGATGTAATACATTCACGCTTTAAATCGATTCTCTTAATTGGATTCTGCTGTTCAGGCTTCTTTTATCATTGAATAAATGTAAGATCTTATTGTTTTTAACTATTGGCTTTATTGTAAAAATTGTAAGATAGTAACACTGTCATACGACAATAAATGGCCAGTACAAGTCCTCCTGGAATATTACATACCAGTAATATTTAGCTTAGTAATAGGGGAGAAAACGTGTTCCTTTGGGTACCACCCCCAATCATGTTGAAAGTGTTTGTTCCAGAGTAATTTTGGAGAAAGGTTTGTATGTTTTGCGGAATCTGGCAAACCACTGTTCTCACTACATCCTAAGAATGGCTTATTTTGCCCTTGTTTATCCGCACATTGCATATGGAGTAAGACTCTGGGGCAGCTGTGCAAACCACAAACTGGAAAGAATGTTTCGCCTTCAAAAGAAAGCTGTGCGAATCATTTCAAAATTAAAGAGCAGAGAGTCGTGCAGAGATGCCTTCAGGGAACTTGGTTTACTGACATTACCCTGCCTCTACATCTTCGAGGTGGCTGTGTTCTGTAAATCAAACAGCACATTGGCTCAGGGAAGGAACATTCACCAGTATGAGACAAGGGACAACTACCGCAGTCACCCATCCAACGGTAGCGTCTCATAATTTGCCATCGCAGGCTGGTGTTAGGTTGATTAATAGGCTCTCTGGAGGGTCTTAAAACATTGGCAGATCCCAAACATTTAAAATCTCCTCTTAAACGCCTATTGGTGTCAGGTGATTTTTACTAGGTGGGTGAGTTCAGAGAAAGCCGCCTGGAAAATTAAAATCGAACATCGAACACGTTTTAACACAATCTGATATAGGAATTGTATGTTTATCTGGATGAGGAACATTTTGTATGTATGATTGTATAAGAATGATTAAATAGGCTAACAACTGCTGCTATACAATATTGTATGTTGTAGTATTGATTTAGTAATTTTTCAAATTATACTCAAGAGATACTTTGTTGACGGTTTTTACTATTTCGGTAACGGTTGAAGTGACTTGTAATTAAAATTCTTTGAAATATAGTGAACCCCCCTCAATCTAAACCATTGTTACGGCAGTGTAAGCACGCGCGATGGCGGAATGTAAGCGTGTGCGAGTGTGCGCGTGTGCGCGTCTGCGCGTGTCACCTCACCTCGCTCTCACTGCTGCCCCGGACTAACACTTAACCACAGCCTCGAACTCTGGCCTTTCCAAGGTCCCTCTACTCCAGTTTAACGCGGAACTGCTCTTGCCTACACCAGTTTCTATTCAAACAAGAAGTAATGAAAAGGTTTGTGTCCGCTTTGTGTAGGATCAGACTCTCCTCCTCTTGGAACCGCAGTGTATGTTGAGTGGCAAACTCAAAGTTACCGCAATAGTTTGAAACACTCGTAAGAGCATAAACTTCTACAGCTCTAAGTTTATCGTGCAGCAATACTGCGTAATCTTAAGTGTTATTGTGTTCGGAAATGTCACATGAGTTCTCTCTTGAAGAGAGCTTAGTGTGTTAAAAAATCAAATATAAAATTAACCAGGTGTCCCTCAGGGATCCGTTTTAAATATTTTTGTTATTTCAGTCATAAGATAAACCAGAGGAATCATACAGTTGAATCATATTTTGTTTCCAGGTAATAATACTAAATGATGCCAGAAGAAAAAAAAATCTTGAAAGAAATACTTATAAATCAATTATTTAATTGAATATAAATATATTCAGTTAGATAATTGTATTAATATTCCAAAACAAGGAAATGAACATTTATCAACTGTCCAATATGGATGATTATATTATATCAGAGAGGAAATCAATCTATCACGGTATTCCAACGCATCTCGTTTGGAAGGAACTGGTTTGATTACGCTAATTTTACTTACGAGCTAATATATAGCTGTTGAACAGTTTTGCGTGAGCAATGAAAATATTTTCTGGGAACTTCTTCAATACGACCTACTTCATCTAACCCATCTGTATTTGGAATATGATAGTAAAGCATTGACAAAAGTAAAGATTTGGTTGATATTATCACCATAAAAAGGAGATCCCACTGTGTATTAATCGTGTGGTAATCATAAACTGGAGTAAATCATTGCTTGGTTAGGCTACTTATAAGGATACAATTTCTGGATTGATCTGTCTCAACGATTTTAAATTGTCAATAGAATAGTGGTATTCATGCATATAAATCACAGACAGACTCTTAACATATCAACTTGTGACACATGGTCATATATACAGTTGATCATCCTTACTATCAGGGAATTGACAAAACAGATATGCTTCAAAACTCGACCAAGAGATGATTCCACCTGGTGAGGATATTTATACTTGTGTTGATGTTACAGGTTCACGGCACACCGATGGATCGATAAATTTTAAACCAATCAATACATAAGTTTAACTGAGTGACAACAATATTTACAATCAGAGGTTTAATATTGTGAATCATGAAGATGGGTAGTTGAGGTGTGTATTCCACACAGTGAAACATGATATCGATTTTGAATAGTTATCAGGTAGTAACTGTTTAAAATAAATTATTGTTTGTCACTGTTAACTCTACTAATTCGCCCCAGGAGGGTCCCCTTCAGGCTGGTTTATACCTTCCAGTTGAATCTTGTGATACCTTCCGACACAGCAAAAACCGTCGTGTCACTTAAATCTGGGCAACCTTTTGGATGTCCAGAGCGGCACATCACTAACCGCAAATGTCAAGATTCTGGGGTGCAAGGACAAGGGTGGTTGATAGGTAGTCTACTGCAGGAGATGACTGTTGGAATTAGTAGGGTTTCCCTAAGAGTCAAAGATTCTTGCTAGCTAGACAAAGGCGTCCCCTCCCCCTGCCTACTTTGACTTTATAGACTGGTTCAGAGCTGGCTTCCCCTTCTTACGAGGGGACACGAGTGAGACTAATGCTCTACATTTTTCCTCGTGGATCTCGACAGGAGGCGATCCCTACCCCCAACCTTACACTTGCAGAATACCCTTTCGCTCCGGAAGTTGCTCAAAGGTCCTTTTAGGATTATGTGCAATTTCTAAGCTTCTTGTCCTAAGAGAAAAACTCAAATCATTTTGTTTTTAAAGTCATGTGTTAGTTAGTGTTTATGGTTAGGTGTAAGAGAGGGCTTAATAGTCCTAACCTCGCCAATTGAATATGTTTTACGTTCTATTCAATAAAGACATTTTTCATTTCATTTTCATTCATTTTCATAGTTGGAAAACTGTTTTGACGAACAGAGATAAATCGGGGTTTTCGCAAACTTGCGTAATCGTAATACTTAATAATTCCACAAAACGAGTTGCCAAATAAACGCATCACACGTAAATACAGAAGCCCAAAAAATAAAACATTAAGTGTTATATTTCAGCCTTGTAATTCATCGCCGAGTCCCTAAATACGTGTCCATTATTCATAGCCATCGTAAACGTGTATTTCCTCCGATCATTACTAAAGAAACCTTGTATACTATAAATACCTTCCTTTGTAGGGAATAATTTATGTCCTTGCAATTTTTCCTCCATTCCATCGTTTTCAATAAACGACCGGTATAAATCAACAATAAAAACACTACTTCTTGTACCACTCATTGCACCACGCCTTCGCATTTATAAAATCGATAGCCAGCTCAATATCACTAAGATTACTGTTGGTATGTTCAAGCTTAAGCTTAATATATAGGGTGAAGAAGTAATCTTTAAAATTAATAAGCTTAAAACTTCACTGTAGGACGTAAGAAAATATACGGTCTAATAAAATAACCTGTTCTTCAACTTCTCAGTGGAATCAGTAGAAAATCTTACGTGAACACAAGCCAAGATTCGTTTAGTTTTAAGGATAATATTAATAAACCTACAATATTATGACAGAACAATTTGAATACTCGGGAACAAAACGGCGACCATTTATGTTTAAAATTGGATACCAAATACTATTTTTAAAACAGGTGTATACAAATGAACTCAAAATCTATTTTATGACAAAATGGCCGAATAAATTTTGTGACCAGAAGTGTTTAAACACCAAAGAGTATGTCAAACATTTTTAGGACCCCCATTTATGACACAAAGTTTGAAGCCTCTAACCTAAATGTGTGATGTTTTTTACTAACCCGTGGCACTAAATAAGCTGAACTACTCATTTTGCCGTTATTAATTTACTCTTATTCTTATTTTGTCTTATCAGTACCTTGAAAATGGTAGGTCTGTGCTACTTAACTTCCGCTTGTATTGTAGATTTCCGCTATCCAATCAAGGGCATTTCCGCTAGAAGGTGAAGGCATAAAATAGCTCTTAAGGTATAAGTCAATATGTATATGTAAAGTTACTAATCCAGTTTCAGCCTGTTTAGCATCCTGCTTATTACATAAACAAGTATTACATACAATTTATATTACTGCCCGATAAATATTTTACGTCAATATGATATTTACCTCATTGCAACATATCTTAATACGATTTGCTTCCAAATAAAATGTTTAGAACAAAATCATCGTATAGAATGTTGTTTCTAAAATTGTTTCTCATACGCACTGGTTTTAAGGAAAATTAAAATAATATGTTATATATGAATAGCAATATGTCTTTGATTACAGTCATAACAGATTTAAATGTCATTAATTCTTAAATATTCTCTCATAAAATTGAAACCAAACTGTTTAAAACCAGTAATCCTACAGTAAATTGAACGTTCAAAACCAAAATACATTTAAGCAAGTTATCGTTCAGCGATTTAGCCTAACCTTGGAAAGCTGCCGCGACGTATTAATACAAGATAGCCTTTCATTAGGCTTGAATAACACTGGCGTTAATTAAAGGACACCAATAAAGGGAGTAATTAAATATAACTGGATATGTCCCGACCGATAAGTCGCCGTCAGAAACTGGACTATAAAACTCACCTTACACCGTCGCTAATGAATTCGTGAGCAGACCAAAACCGACACGAACATAACCACAGAGAATTACAGGCCAGAGGAACAGGTCATAAAAATATAGATTGTTTTGGTCAGGCCACAATTGTTGTACAATAAAACCGTCCAGTTAATAGGACCAATTTGTAAAAAAGAGTCTTAAACTGCTTTTGGACGTCGAAGGCCTTTGTTGGCTCCGAGCGGTATGACCGGAAACACAAAACACCAAAACAAAGTTTCGTTTTATTGGCTCTCCGTAGTGTAGTGGCTAAATAGCTTATCGCAAGATAACCGAGTCAAGCAACGTCGAGTGTGACTGCTCCTTGAATGGGTGACCGCTGAGCGATCCTGTCCTTGCAAGCAGTCTGCCTTCCCAGCCACTGGCGGTGGTTCAGAAGTCACCTTTAAACCTTTGTTCTCTTGGTTACGTGTTAAAGAGGGCTTCTTAGAGTCCTTAGATGGTCTTAGTTCTCAATGTCCTAGAATTAAGTGTTGGTCACACTCTTTTCTTGATAAATTACATTGTATAAAATTTAATAGTGGCATTTTTTCTCAAGAAATAAGGTCGAATTCTTGTTCCACATTATTTTACTAGCCTGAGACATGTGACAATTTTAACAATTTAAATTTTTTCGCTGAACAGGTTGGGGTTAAATTTAAAACTTGAACAATTTATTATGTATGTGATTTTTACGCCTGATTTGGTAAGACAGAGAGAATTTAAAGAATAAGTCACTCCAAAACACTACAAAAACTCTTAGCCTTCCCCATAACAGTATCGAATTATTAATCCACTCTCAACCTTTAGGAGGGTCCATTTTTGACTGGGATTTATGTTCCATTCAGTTGTTGGTTGATGGGTACAGCAAAACTGAGGTTATTTTTATATGGGCACCCCCATCGTTGTCCAGGAGCAGCACATCATTAACCGCAAATGTCGAGATATTGAGGTAAAAGGGTAGTTCGATAGGTCTAGTTTACTTATGGAGTAGGTTGTGTTGATGGTTATTTTGCTAGCCTGAACACAAGGCCCCCCCATGGCCGCTAAGACTCGAAGAGGCTGGAACAGACCTAACCTCTCTTTCTTCCAAGGTAACATGACTGATATATATATATATATATATATATATATATATATATATATGAGAGGTCAATCCCATTTTAAGCCCTATTCTGTCCGTCCTCACGGGCCACTGGCCTGTGCGAGGATTTTATCAAACAGAATAAGGGGGAGAGTCGATACAGTACGAGGTCGATGGTACTGATAAAAAGTGCTTCGGTCACAGACATGATTTGAACCTGCGCTATCTCTAACTCAGACCCAAAGTCCAACGTCTTAGACCACTCGGCCATCGGCACTGCCATAAACTTATAGACTATAATTTATAGTTATAATCGGGTGAAATAAGAAAAGATAATTTCTAACAAACAACTCTCATGCAGTTCTTCCAATGGCTACACAAGTGGAATTGTTAAACCTTTTGTAACAAAATTCATTGCAAATACTCACTATTGTTATTACAAACTATCTAGATATCTAAAGTGCAGCGGTCACAGACAGGATTTGAACCTGCGCTATATCTAACTCAGACCCAAAGTCCGACGCCTTAGACCACCCGGCCATCGGCACTCCCGAGGAGGACTATAATATAGTCCTATATAGTCCCATATAATCCAATATAGTCCATATAGCCCTACTGAAATCCACTACTTAGTTAAGAGCCGTGCAGAATGATCAAAGACCCTGGAAACACAATGTCTTCGGTGGATGTGCTTAGGTAGCGTGTATCATCCATTCAGGTATGAATGTGCCTTGTCAATAAGAGGACGTGTGTAAAATTATTATGTCTTTTTGGAGTTGTTGGAGTATTAGAAGGTGAAGTCAAAATATTGTTCTATTAATAGATGTATTGGGGTTCAGGTAAAAAAAGATGAACATTATCCAATTCACACTTTATCCGAGTTATAAGGCAGTTTTCTTTCCTTTTTTTTAGTAGAAAAGGAAGTAGTGGATGTATTGTTGGTACTTTAGAGTGGCATCTGGGAAAACACGTAACAAATAACTAGTCACAATTGACCATTTTCCTAGTCAATACCGAGAGGCCTAGAACTACACGTACAGGGTGTGCAGCATGTCCTGGGACGCGAACAAGCAGTCCCAGTGTAATGGACTTCTCATGTTCGGCACGTACGGGAACAACAGCGATAAAGAGGACCTTGGACATCTCGAGTTACGGTTTCAGAACAATCGTGAGCTCCGGATTTAACGGTTTGCCAACACGTTAGGTTTTTGCTCATTCGGCCCCAATCCTACGATGGAGTGTTATGAAATCACCGTTAGATGGGGCATCAGTCACTGGAATGACTACGAAACGCAGCTGTTAACATAGCATTTCACTCTGCAGCCGATAACCCGAGTCCCTTTACCTGATCCGGGGTGATCTGTGATCGCCGCCTGTTCTACATCTCTTAATGTATTCACCACGGTCTAGAATCGTCTAACACACAAACTGTTGCCAATTAAGATATAGGATCGTTAAAATGTTAATCGTGCCAATAAACATGTCTCGCGGTTGGAATTTTTAGAATATGGATGTAATATCGTTGTTGAGACTTTATAATTTTAATAACAAACCACTATAAGTACTTCCTCTTTTATAATACTGGAATGTTTGCCAGACTGGTCAAAGTTTAATAGGCTAGAACTTTTTAAGTACCAAACTTGATTAAAATATAGTACTTAACAACGAGGTTATTTTTGTGTTTGCTTAATTTACTACTATTTTTTTAATACTTGAGCACACTAAAAACTAAAACCTGATTGAATTTACAAAATCTAAACTCTACCAAAAAGACTACTATTACAAACAATCTTCCGACGAATCATCTATTCATAGTCTTGGTGGCAAATTCAACTTGAGAAATCTTTTGTTTAGAGTTCCTGATGGGGAAACAACGTGAATATCAGTCAAATAAAGTTTAGGCAAACCGAACAAAAGTGGTTGCTATTCCCATTTGTAGATAGTTAAGTGTTTAGAAGAAATATCAATTCTGCTAATAGGCGACATAAAATTTCGAAAACATACGTACCAACAGTTTAAAATGCTTCAGCACTTCCCGTTTTTGTATATTGTACATGTTATGAATTGATACATAAACCCAAGTACTATGTTACGCGAACAGTATGTTGCAGTTCAGAGATTATTTAGTGACAAACATGGGTGTCACTTTTGTGCTATTGTTATATCTAAGTTTTTGTGTAATTAGAACCTACAAATGATAACTAATTTGATTGATGACTGTATTTAAATTTTGCCTAATAAGAAATGTAAGATCACCAAAACATTCAAGAACATTTTTTACATTATGCAATGGTGTACATTTCTCTCCGTACTTTCTAATTGTATGGTGTTTTTGTAATCGTTTGGCTTACCTTATTATACCAATATTACAGCTAACATTTATTACAATTAGAAATCCAGAGCCAAAAACTATTTCCATAATTTTAAAACACTCAGGCTAGCTCAGTAACAACAGCGAATAATTTCTTTGTATTATTAATGCTTTACCTTATTTCTCAAACATTTGCTACAAATAAATTGCTTTTTTATCCGTAATCATAATACACATGGTGTTCCTTAACAACATAATGTACTTAAATAGTTGCTGCATATAATCAAATAAATGTCTGTTAAGATGTTCAAAACATTACCACATTCCCCTCGTCTCTGTTTGGCCTGCGCGTGTGCTGTGAATGTGCGTGCGGGTACGTCCTCCGCTACTTATAAGATCATAAGGAAAAGCGCCAATTTTGTTATTGTAAGTAAGTACAGGCTCATAAAAATAACAGATGTTTCTGCCTCGAACTAATGCAGTAACGTTAAGGCTAATTTAGTTGTAAACAAGAGCAAGTAGCTTATAGTAGTAATAACAATGTAATAGACCATAGAATTTCTAAGCAACTCGTAATTGTTACTAATAATTAAGCAACTATGACATGTGAACAAGTGGTTATTAATTCACTAGGATGAAGTTATAAATAGTTTAACGAGTAACGCGAACTTGGAACTTTGTTTCAGTTTTAAGAGGAGCATGTGCTGTACATTTTTCAGTGAAAAATATTCATATTTCAAAATATGTATTAAGAAATAGAACTTCTTATGCTCTTTTCAAAAATGTATATCCCTATATACCTTTTCATGTATCCACGCCCACCCCCCGACGCCATTCCCCACAACACTGGAAAAAGCTGCGAGTCTGTATTGTATCTGTATTGTAAATACACCGCTGTATTTTCATATACAACACTAAAAGATTCATTACCCCAGCCGATTTTGAAAAAAATCAAACTTATATTTAAAGCTCTTAAAGGTAAAACTCAGAATCCTAACAAATGTATCAACACCATAATTTGGAACAGACTACCAAATACTACTTTTGCAGGTATTCAAACACTAAAATTAGGATCTAGTGATGCACTTCCGCATTCTGATGAAGAATCAGCAGCAAAAGTGAATGTTTTGGAAAGATTGTACATCGAACCGGGACGTTGAAGGACTTTACCAAATCGACCAAAATAGAAAAAAAATCAGGCTGACAAAGAGGTCCAAGATGAGAATAAGAAGTAACAGTAAACAGGAAGCTAGTAAAGAAGGGTATCAATGAATGGGACTATTGTCCTGGTAGTTTTTTTAGTTAAATTGTTATAGTTACAGTGTGTGTAGGGTAGGCCTGACTTGACTTCGATTTGAGGAGAAAACTGTACCTTTAGGTATACTTTTAAAAAGCCTAATGGACCTACATGCTTCAAAATTTACACAGTCGTTTTAAACTAGTTGGTGAGTGCATTTATGCATTTTCATTAAGTTTTTCTATATACTTTTACTAACTGAGATATTTATTAATAATTACATAAATGTGAAACTCTACTCGTAAGGATAAGTCCCTAAAGCCATTAGGCTAAATGGTTTTGAAATAATGGTACCAACGTAGCCCAATGTTCTCCCATTTTAATAACATGGGGGCCGCAAAAAGTGCATGTTCCCCTTAATGTTTTACTGTACCAGTGTGTATACAGGGTGTTATTCTGATTAAATAAAATTTTTTAGGATTAATGGGGGTTGTGAAAATGGACAGTTTCCATTAGTACACTTGTTCTTGCAGTTATCATGATAAGGCAACTTATCCTCCCCATCATGTTGTGCGTGACATTTTCACATTTTGTCGCGTCCGAAATGGCTTCAGCATAGTGAATTACCGTCCTAATCAGGGAATGTTAAAACATGTTACATTATTGTTCTCTTTTGTACTGTTCCCGTTGTTCTTGTATGTCCCTCTGTGGGCTTCTGGTTACATCTTCTTCTATCCTGCCTGTCGTTTTTGAAGACTGATGTTAATGAATGAGGCTGTTTGGGTTATTAGACCGGCCACTTTGACTGGAAGCGCAGACTTACAACTAGTACTGGGTCTAGCAGGCTCTGTACTAGGGTGTGTGAAAATTATCGAGAAAGGTATCCATACAGAATAGCTCGCTCAATCGACCAGCGCCTACGAAATATATGGGCATTAGGTGATTCATACCAATTCCAGGATAAATCAGAAGTGCAAGTCTGGACATGCTTCGATTCCATCCCCTCGACCAGTACGTGAGGTGTTGCACAAGAAGAGCTGTGGTTGGAAGATTGTTCAAGAAGGTTTACGCCACCGGAATAAAATACAAAACTGCATGCTCTTACCTTGCGATGCCCCTATTTAGCAGGCATACTTCCAGTGGTTTTTAAACCAGCATGTCCACAAATCACTTTGCTTTGATCGTCCTGAGCACGGAAGAGACCACGTCCACAGGAGAGTGTTTTAACAGCCAGAAAAAACATGTGTAACTCCAATGTAAGGCATGTACAAGGTTTTCGGTTAACGTTGTACTGACATGGTACAAACCTGACTGGGCCAGACATCCTCCCTCATCAACTCAACGGTCAAGTATATGTTATCCTCTTTCGCTGTGCTGTCGGGCTTGCTAGAAGATGGAACTCTTCGAATCCTTCACCGCACGTGGTCCCAACACGACGGTTTGCCTGAGCACTCCATGCATGCGGTATAGTATTTCCTCGGCCAGAAGTACCCAAGATGATGAATTCTAAGAAATTGTCCTGATCTCTACACTGCAAAGTCCCTTATCTGACTGGACTTTTCTCTTTGTAACTAACTACCTAAAATACTTAGTGTACGACACACTAGTGGACAACGTAGCAAAATCTAATATCACTGGAGCAGCAGAAGTGGAGGGAGAACCGTAAATGTCACAAAACAAATGTTACCTTTGGGGGGGTTAAATTCGAGGAATATCGAACATTCCTTATAAGCATTACACCATAATTTTATTCTTTTGGATTATAATGCGTTTGTTCAGATATAAGCATACAATTAAATTCTGGCTACGTAGCTTTGCGTTTTCCTACACAACCCCCTAAGTAGACATGAAACGTTGGAGGCTCCGTTCGCAGTGTCGCGGGTACAGTGGTCAAGCCACACCGAGCGTGGCTGGCTGCTGCTTGGATGGGTGAGCGCTGATCGATCCTGTCCTTGCAAGCAGCCCGCCTGACCGACCATTGGTGGTGGTTCGGAAGTCACCTTAAATCCATTGGTACCCAGGTTAAGTATCAGAGAAGATTTCTTAGAGTCCTTAGATAGTCTTAGTTCTCGGCGTCAGAGGGTAAAGTGTTAGTTCCAGAGTCTTTGCCTGGCGAAATGTCAATCTTTACTTTTTTACTATTATTACTCCACCTTAAAAATACGCAATTTGTTATAATCAATCTTAGGTGTGTTTATTAAGGAAAATCTGAAACAATAACATTTGAAAATAAAAGATATGAATTTTTCACAATACTATCTGGATATTTTAATATAATATAAAGGAAACTCACCAGTTAGTTGTATTTATTGGATTGTGTAATTAAATGAAACAACTGTTTAAAAAACATTGAGAAGTTGTAAGTATTTCCTGTGCAAAGTCAATGTCTAAAATAATAAGTCATAAATCTAAGTGTTTATAATGTAAAAGACGACGCGACGGGTAGTTTCCTGGCAGCAGTTATGACATTGAGACAGAATCTTTAGTCACTGAAGAAGAATGCTAATTTAAACAATTAGAAACTACATGTCTTTGCGTCCCAATTTTTTTCAAAATGAATTATGTAATATTAATAACCATAGTACTTTTTTATAATAAAGTATCGTGAAAATAGTGTTCAAAAACTGTAGGAAACGTCTAGCGACTCGCACCAGGCGACCTCCATATCCGCCACTTGTTCTGAAATATACAGTTACAGTGAGGAGGCTTCCACGAATTTCAAAAAAAGTTGTTACATTTATACTCCTGTAATGAATTTAACCTTGGCTGATTCATCATATTGTATACTCGATTTGCAAGTAGAAATTAGTCTAATGGAAGGAAGCGCTTTTATAACAAATCCATACATTTAGAGTTCATTATGAGATAAACATCCCCTCCTTGCCGTCGTCACCCATCCATGTCTTGTAACACGATACTCTCCACCGGTTCGCAAGACACGAGAAGTTGCGCAAACAATTAAGAGTATTAGAGGGTGCCGAGGGACCAGCACGCGACTGGGTGTCGGAGAGCGGAGGCGTCAGGTGATGCTCGGGGTCGGAGCATGTAGGGGCGGTAATTATATTAAAATGGGATGAGAGCCCCAGGCGGGGGCAGATAAGGTGATGATTAATTGAGTGCCATCTGGCCACGACCCCAGGTGGGCCCAGACTGTTGGTTATATTCCAGCCACATCAATCCTAACTCTTAGTCCAGATTGCAATTTGGCTTTTGATGAGCCCATTATATTCTTCACAAGTTATATTACACTAGCTTTTACCCGCGGCTTCGCTCGCATTTAAGCCATTAAATAAGGATCTGAGATCATTACTATAGAAATGAAATAATACTATATTTTATTGCTTAGCCAGGAGTATCAATTCTCAAAACTTACTACACACAATAAAGTTTCAAAAACTTAAAATATGCTTTATTAAATTACAACATTTCACTGTAGCAAAAATAAATAATTTTTAATTCTAACAATTTAAAAGGATAATTTAAGAATTTTTGTATAGACCACATTTCCACTTCCGAGGCAGTTTTTAAGAAGGACGGAGTAAGAATTGGAATCAGTGAGTAAGATGGAAAATAATGAAACTGCATCCAACCACAAAAATTACACCTAACCTCAAAACGTTAGGTAAAAAAAAACTAACCGTGACCATCGATAATACAGTGTGACGGTATTACAGTACGCAGGGTTGGAACTGCATTACTGAAGTGCTAGATGGCGTTGAAGTAGCTAGATTTTTAGGTTTTGTTTTACAAAATTGTTTGTTATTATTCGTAAAAAATAAATTTTGTTTATTAATAAAAAGTATCCTATGGTACTTCTAATACGAATGTATGTAGAGAACGCTCGGCCAAATGCTATGGAGTGAAATGCACCATCAACGAAGTCGGTGTTCCTCATATAGAAATTATCTTCATGCACAATTTCAAATCTGAATGTTAGGACGTTTTCCAGATATAATGTGGACAGACAGACAAATAGGTAGACAGAAATGACATTTTTTCCAGCCTCTCAAGTGATAGGCTTCACTAAGGTTCAGCCAATTATTAATAGAGACCCCATTTATTACCAGTGTAAAGTATTAGAAACAAACTTTATGAGACATGCTTGTTAGATTCATTCCGAAACTACGCTAGTACTACCCCATATTCATGGATCTTGGATCATGCCCAGGGATTCTACTATATAAATTAATATGCGAATATGAAACTTATATTTTTATATATTACTATTTGGACATACGGTTTAGTGATGTGATACCAGATCAAAACTGCCCAGCAAGGGTACTCTACCAACGCAACGGTTCCATTTCATTAAATCAGGAACCACCAACCCCTCCTCACCACCAAACACCATGTTTACGACCCTCGCCCCTGATGGCTGACAGCCTGATAGATAATCCATCAAAACAGATCAATTTATTAAAAATCTAATAAACATAACCACGATATGAAACTAATTCAATCTTCGGACTCCATCGAACTCTTCGGTTGTTACTGGCAGTTTATTGCAGTTTTCCAACACTATAAAACGCCGCAGTTCCCCCAGGCCTGGTACGCTTTTGGTGTCTAGCGTGTTAAATATGCACCCTGTTTTATACGAAATGTCGGTCGTAAAAGTAACTGCGTAAACAGTTGGTAAGACACAGTAACTCGGATGTCACAATTGTTGGTTTGATCAAACGTGTAGCTGTCTGTCTGTAGCCAAGTTTGTGTTAATTAGCCACATCGGAATTACTAGTGGTAACTGCTATTATCTTTGTCAGGACAAATACTTCAAACATATGCGTCCAAACAATACGTCAGGTTTAACACATTCACAGCCGAGCTTCAAGTATCATAACCTCCTTACGCCGATCCCTATGGTAATCAATGTGTTAATATCGAACAATATAGCTAGAAAGGTGATAATATATAACGCAATCACTACTAAATCCCATAATAGTAGTATATTACACAGCACCGTATGGTAGTAAAATTGGTAAGATGTTCAATAAATGCTGGTAGATGCCGAGTCACAATCCTCAGCGACAGGTCCGGGCTAGATGGGAATCCTGCATGACTAAACAAGTCACTACTCGTCGCGACGGCCTTTGACCACTTCCTGCATACTCTTCCAGTGAGCAAAGCATGTAGAAAATTCGCTTACTAATATTTAATGTATTTACTACACTAGTAGTATTAAACTTAGTATTCCATTATGTTTGCTTTTACAAAATAAATCGTATATAAATTTAAGGTAAATCAAACAAAACATAGTAAATCAATTAATTTACGTTTGTTTAGGACGACTGATGACGACAAGAGCGTTGGAATGTGCCGCCGGTTTTTAGTCTTAACTACAACAAGCACACGTCAGGTCATGCTCGTCCTTGGTAAGTTGGTAAGTTTTATTATTATTTGCCTACGCATGTTGGTGAAGGAACATTCGAATGCCTTTAGAGTACGATATGAATGCACTATCTCATTTCACACAAATATCAATGCTTGTGTTTAGTAGTATCATAACACAATTTATTTTACTACACACATTTTAACTAACACAATTTAACTCACTCCTTCACGTCTCTATGTCTCTCAATATTGTGTTAAAACAATATGATTAGGAACATTCTCGTCACGTAACTGCACGGTTTCCAGCGATAGACAAATAAATTCATCTTAGACAAAAATTAATCCAGTCTGTATCTTATAGTAGATAAGCAGCGACACTTAGAGATATCAGTCGAGTTTAGTCTCCTATAATGACTGGGATGGTACTCAATGAGAGTGCAAACTGCATCATTGTGCTACACAATCTTCCACTGAGTACGCTGGAACACATTGACAGTTGAAATCTGCTGTATATCTGTGTCTGAAGAGACGAAACAACATCTAAACATCTACAGTAGGCGGACTCCTTTGCTCAAACTTGATTCCTAATCAAGCTAGGCGCATGGCACAGGGGTGGTGCTCTAGCCATTTTAAGTGGCGGCAGGCATAGTTTTTGAAACTGAAACAATCCGTTTAAATAACTCTGAGGAGCTACTCAACTCAGATTACGGAGAACACCCTCTTCTAGTGAGCAAGAGGACCACTTGAGCATGACCAGGCAAGAATGATTTCCTTTCCCAGATAGAATGAACTACAAATGCTGATAGAGCTGCGTCGGTAAGTGCCTACCTACATGTTGAACCAGACTGATGTACTCTTGTGAGGCCAAAATTCCCATATTCCTCGGTCAGTAGATGAATCCCCACAAGTAGAACATTGTTTATCATGCTCGGGTTCACACCCTCAGGGCGGATGGGCACTGCTTCCACTCCCTAAGTAAGGTTGAGAAAATCCCAGATGAGACACAAGCTCGTGGAATTCTTGATAGCGTTTCAAAAAGTCTGTCTCTCGTCAGTCGCGCGAAATAGCTCGAGACGCTACGATCATGGATGGAGTATCCGCTTGTATCCATGAAGATATAGATTAGTTATAAATCTATCAGACATAACCTCAGATTCGATAAGCAGCGACACTTAGAAATAACCTCACATTAGACAAGCAGCGACACTTAGAGATAACCTTAGATTAGATAAGCAGCGACACTTAGAGATAACCTTAGGTTAGATAAGCAGCGACACTTATAGATAACCTTAGATTAGATAAGCAGAAACACTTAGAGATAACCTTAGATTAGATAAGCAGCGACACTTAGAGATAACCTTAGTTTCGATAAGGAGCGACACTTAGTGATAAACTTTGTAGTTCACCGGCCTCCGGCTATGTATTACCATATCCGTTGGATACACAATGGAAGCTTATACGTCTAAACTTTTTTTTAAATCATACGGTTCATCTTACTGTATAAATAAATCCAGTAATATATCGAATTAAGTATATGCTACTCCAATAAGACTAGATGTGGAATTGTCTATTTATGTGGTTGTCGGGTTGGGCCTGGTAGGCCGTTGGACATTGCGACCACTATGATAATGCGTTTACTACCACGGTGGCGTAGTGCGAACCTTGTAGTCAAGTATTCATACAAGATCTTAATTAGAATTGCCTTGAAACTAGGTTAAATGCAATATCCTGTTTGGAATAATGTGGCAATACTTGTTGCTACGCGGCGTAGTCCATTCAAGTCCATGTATCGTTAACATTGGACTTCAAAACATAACATTTAGGTTGCTGTATTAATGTTTAAACATATCATTATAGAAACTAGATCGTATTAGCATTATTAGGCTTATAAAATAATATAGTTGCTACGTTTTCCTGTTTCTTATTCACTTAACAGCGACAAATGTCCAATCTTGATGTCCTTTTGAATTATGTATGGTGAATAATGAACTTCAATCATCAAATTATAAATAAGGAATAAATTATGTTTTGGCGCCCTATTATTTGTTTCTTTGATTCTTCTGGGTATCGATCAAGGATAAATACGGAATTGAGCCCAAATTACGTTTACTTTGCATTAAATTTTAATCTTGTTCATTCTCAATCTGCACATTTTGCAATATATTTCAAAGCGTCGATGTCTCGCACATTACTTTTTATATCGAGATCTCAGCTACCTGCTCACAGCGTTTCTAATGATTCCAGTTAGGAGATAATTTTAAATCCGTTTGAGCAACATCCTGATGGCCGAACCATGAAAAGATCCTTAATGGATGGATTCTCACCAGGGAGAATGGTCTGAATAATCGATTACTCCTAGTGTTGATCGATAAGAAACAGGGCAAAGGATTCAATCAATGACTCTCGCCCTTTGCGTTTTTCTTGATAGTCATCACGACTAAATTTTGAGGAATATTGTTTGTTCTTTGGTTTAAGCCGATTTGCTCAGCCTTTTGCGTGAGGTATATTTTTCTTACTACATTTTATACTAATACACTGGACTTATACATCAAAATATTCAAATCAACAATATATTGTGTAATGAAAAGATATAGTTATTGTAATTTATCCTCCATTATATAATATATATATATATATATATATATATATATATATATATATATATATTTCAATACAAATACAAAATCAATGCTAAAACTGCAAACATTTTAAGCAATTTTGGCCCATTACAACTCCACGGGAGTTCCAATGGCCGAGCGGTCTAAGTTAGAGAGTTAGAGTTAGCGCAGGTTCGAATCATGTCTGCGATCCTTGCACTTTTTATCAGTACCATCGACCTCATACTTTATCGACTCTGCCCTTATTCTGTTTGATAAGATCCTCGCACAGGCCAGTGCCCCATGAGGACGGACAGAATAAGGCTTAGAAGCGGATCGGCCTCTCCTTAAAAAAAAAAAAAAAAAAGTCTTATGATATAGGGTTCTATTTACGACCGATATCCAGATTTGTGCATGAAAAACATTTGATTGTCACCTAGATAGAACTGAGAGCATGTTTATCGCCTTATAGCAGACGTTTCCACTCACCCTGATTAGCAACACATTCGAAAGGGGTGGTTTTTAATCATAGTGGTTCTTTTTTCTATAAGGTATTTTTAAAGTAATGAACCCATTTTACAAAAACGTATTTAACTACGAGTAAGTATGAATATCTAATACTAATTCCTAATTATATTGATTCTAGTAAAAAAAAAAAAACAAAAAAGTTAAACAATTCCTATTTCTGGGAAACTAGTAATTGATTTATGGTCACCATAAGCCAGATAAGTAAACAAGTATGTCAAAGGACAAATTTATTTTACCTCAATATACCACCGTGTTTCTATTTCAAGGAATTTGTATTGGCTTTGTAGGTTTGTATATTGTATACCTGTATGTGAAAACCATCAACGCATTATATTTATCTCCACAATGATAAACGGTAAAACATTTAGCCTCATTTTAACAAGTATATCGAATTTAACCAGCTATAATTGATCTCATATATGTATTTAGCTGTAACTCCATCTGCCCCACCTTTCTGGGACATAATAAAAATATTTTACAAAACTAAAGTATTTTAATTTAGAAGTAGAATCTTTAGTGATTATAAATTACCAGTAAAAAATGTTTACTCAACACTAATTCACAATTTGTTTAATATGTATTTTTGTAAATACAACTTCCCTTTCGGGAGGCCGATTCCTTCTTAAGCCTAATTCCGCGCGTCCTCGTAGGCCACTGGTCTGTGCGAGGATCTTATCTCACAGAATAAGGGGGAGAGTCGATACAGTTCAAGGTCTATGGTAATTATAAAAAATCCTACGGTCACAGACAGGATTTTAAACTACGGTATATCTAAGATCACAGTCCGACATGACCTCTCGGCTATCGGCACTCCGCAATGGTAAAACTGTCATATTGTGAAAGAATTTACTTTGTAAGTGTGAACTATATAACTCATAATATGATCTAGAGCACGACTCTGACTATATAAATTAAAACTCGCCTTCGGCTCGCTGGGGGCTGCGCCTCCAGGCCCCTAATTGGGGAGTTGGCTAAATGCGGGGATAAGCGGAATTCGGAGACAGGTTAAGTCCGAGCATTAGATTAGGGATCTGGTAGTTTAAAGTAGACCTATTTTATTGATTCATTCCGGGTTCAACCAAACTTTGGATTTTGAGGGCGTTTTGTAGCTTAACCATATTAGAGATACGAGAAAAAGTGACTGGACCTAGAAAATTAAATTAAATTTCCGACAAGAATGGTATCTTTCGATTCTGACCTCGGATTTTAGCTTACGAATTTCGGTTTAGCCAATATACAGCATGGAAGAAAAGTGTGCACTGGTCAGCTATTGTGAATTGTTTAGTGTAATGATAATAATAACCGATTCTAAGTTAGAATTTTAAAATGTTAAGGGAGTATAATTTGCTCAGGAGTTTAACTATTCATCCCAGGAAATTCCCTGTGGGGGAGTTAATGTTACCGGGGGGTCTTAACATCAGGGGGGTTAATTTACTCAAGGAGATTATTTGGTCATACCAGGAAATTTCGGGGATGGGGGGTAAATGTTACCGGGGGTTAATGACACACGTGGGCCTCTTGTAGAGGGTGTTGTGTCTGTGAACATAATTAAAATTCACTCTGTCCCTATCTACTTTTGACGCTTCGCTTACGCTCAGCCAATTCGCGATGTGGGCTAGTAAATGTATACTAGTCATTCGTTTACATGGTAATACAAACTCAATCTGGAACCGGGATGAATTGCACACATTTTTGGTCTTTATATGATTATTAAGTTGATCAGAGGCTTTCATTTACACAGGAGTAATTCCCGGGAGGGGGGTTAGTGTTATCGGGGGTTATCAGAATACGTGATTTTTTCTGGGGGAAATTTTTCGACCAGATAATCCCAAACTGGAGCAATGATTTTGTATCATTCAACGCCAGTGTCTTAAACTAATTGTTTTCTCTTAGAAGGAATAAATTGTTTTTAAGAATGTATTTTAAGACCTAAAAATCATCCTGGGTTGCTAAAAATCCTTGACCTTTTTTAACTTCACTACCGAGAAATGATTTTGCAAAACCTAAATTTTGAGACGTATTTAATTGACCGGATGTTTGAGTCCCTTTACATTAAGATATTTCTTACTTCCTTTATTGTACAAGCATAACGTACTGGTCACAAAACTATTTCGACATTATAAACTCCTGTTTATTTTTCTTATAGCCTCCACTTAAACTCCACATAATATTTTATTCTTTCTTTCGAAAGGTTACGTATTTATTTTTATTTATCCCATGAAGAAACATTATTTGCCCAAAACACAAATAAAAATTCCGAGTCACTTATGAGTAAAACAGATACTGCTAAAATAATACTTTAAATTCTAAACGAACAAGTGTTTCTGATCCATCAGAGAACGCCAGTCTTACGAATAAGTACGTATTTACATATTACGTGTAATTATATAGAAATTTAAGTAAAACTGTTTTTGGGAAATCGGGTTATTTCGGTAAAACACAGGGTTCCAGATTTCACAAATAATACATGAAGTGGCCAATGGTAAGATCCGTCCATAACCTTCCTTAAATTAATGAGCATTTGGCGATCTTGGATAGTGCTGATGATAACATACGAGTAAATTTGTGACTTGGATGTTGAACAGCTTGATTGAGGCCTGGGGCTCGAGCCGATGGTCGGGGCCAGTCCAGCCAGGTACCGACCCGCCACTGTAGCCGATCCTATCTACTCTCGTGACATACTATTTTTCCACTCGGCTCACCGGTGATGGTATCTATTTAAAGCATGACCTGCCACTCTAATTCGCCCGGTATCCACCCACCTGAACGACCTTGTCATAATATTCTAACCTAGCCGGCCAATAAAAGGAAATAAATCATGTCTATAATTAAAATTATCATATGCTGTTGCCAACCAATCACGAATATTACAGCCTTTCATAAAAGCCAATTTGATCTCGGATTCCTGCTCCGTTATTTTCAACTTTTTTTCGAACCTGTTCTCTTGTTAACAGAAACCAGCATTCCGAACTTTGCGGCTCTTTATTTTGAATACCACGACGTTTAAACTATACGCTACTCTTTTTTACCAACCACGCTTAAAGGGGGCTGGCCCAGTATCGCAATCACTTTTGCATGGTTTTGGAAAACAACTTTGTACTCAGTCAAATATTGCCCAATTTGTTTGAAACTTTCAGGTTAAGTCAAAATAGACTTTTTATACACACTTAAGAAAAAACAAAATTGTAAATATAAAATTTATTATTTTTTTAATTTTTGTTTTTTTTGCAAAAAAAATCTTTAGTCTAATGGTTTTTAACGTGATAAATAATCTACCTTATGAGAT
This sequence comes from Homalodisca vitripennis, assembly GCF_021130785.1. Lineage (NCBI taxonomy): Eukaryota > Metazoa > Arthropoda > Insecta > Hemiptera > Cicadellidae > Homalodisca > Homalodisca vitripennis. The sequence goes on from NC_060215.1 coordinate 148,247,845, forward strand.
AATTTCACAAAATAAAATGTATCTTGTTCCTAGGCAATAGTTTCTTGGCCTGAACTAAAAATATATCAAAAAATGTACAAATAAAACAAATTACTGAATTTTAAAGTAGTTTTACCCAAAAAATTAAGTTTTTAGAAGGTAATAGGCTTGGAATATAAGAAATACTTTACTCGCCATTTTAATTTTAGTTCAAGCCATTTACACAGCTAAAATGAAGATCTGGTGAAAATTTGGTGAAGATTGCTCCAATACTTTTGGAGTTATGATGTAAATAATAGGAAAAAAACAATGTTTCGGGAAATCGCAAACAAACATATTTTATTGATAAATTTACTAAAATGGTACTCTAAAATCCTCCCGCAGCATAAGAAACACCTTCCTTTTCCTTGTCTTGACTTTCCTTTTCTATTCTAGGCCTTCTCCCTTGCTCTCCTTTCTTCCAGACTTGCCAACATAATTCTTTTATTTGCGTCGCGCACTCGTCGAACGTCAAAAGTCTCCATGCAGCTGTTGAAGTGTTTTCCGGGTTTGATTTTCAAGTGGTCTAGCACTTTTGACTTTGCATTATTCCCTTCATTAAATATCAGGGAAGCTTCATGAGCAGCTATTTCCACAATATCCCTTCCTGTAAATCCTTTTTTAGGACACAGTGACCACAAAATACTGTTGAAACTTTCGTTGGAGTTCTGTGTTTTTCCCATAAGACATCTTTGGAGGAGGTTTGGCATTGTTAGGTCTACAAATATTAGGTTTATCTCCAGCATGATGGCTTTGGGGATAGTGTTTTTATGTTTAAAAGTCCCAAGACTGTTTGAAGCAACTGCTTGTTGGTATGAATGACTGGAAAATAGAATCAAAACAAAGTCTTGTCTGACATACGTTTACACTTTTACCTGTAACTCAGCAAAAAAAATCGCATGCCCATGATATTTACATCAAATTAATTGTAAATAAATGATAAAAAATTAAAAAATATAAAACAAAATTGCAAAAAAAATTTTTTTTTACTGGGCCAGCCCCCTTTTTAAGATGATGGAAACCCTGACCACTTTAGCAGACGAGTGATTAAAGAGACACAAACCCGCCATGCAGAACCCACTGAGCTGGTTTGTCCCTTATGGTAGAACTGCAATTTATGAGTGTGAACGCATTTGTACACATTGGCTAGTATTTTAGTTCGAATATAATGCTAGGTTTAATTAACAAACTCGTATTTTATCCCGAGACATTTTTAACGCTAAGTTACAACTTACATAACAAGTATTTATAGTTGAGTACATAAAACTCGCACTGCATTCATTAAAATGTTCCAGTTTTTACGGGCCTCCACATCTGCAACTGCCCTTGGCTAGTATTATAAATTTCTTTTGGTACCGGTTCAATTTTCCTCTGAATTAAACTCAACAAGTATAGCAGCGCTTTTACATTCGTTACAGCCATCTCGCTCGCTGATATCACTTCATTGGCCAAACACAGAAAACCCATTTCTAACACAATGAACACGTAGCTCTCTGAAATCCGTTACTTGGCGGATAGTCAAGACTGTGAGCCAAGTCAGCAGCAACTACTAGTACACGTACATTATACTATGTGTGGGTCCTGACTACTGTACTTCTTACCGCGATCCACTGCTTCTCTTTTCCTTTTCACGCTGACTTCCAGGACAGATTTATACCACTGCATACTGGAAACATTAATACACCAGTATACAATACTTCATTGACTGAGACGTTGGTCGTGCCTGATTTCCATTTGGACTTAACAATTCTAAGTAACAAATAGCGATACAATTATTGCCTTGTCGTCCTTTTCAGCTTTGTTCAGCACTACATTTGTTACAAACAACTACAGCAATCTTGGAAGTGGACGGAAACGTTGGGCTGTTGAATGCCTTGTCGTCCTTTTCAGCTTTCTTCAGCACTACATTTGTTACAAACAACTACAGCAATCTTGGAAGTGGACGGAAACGTTGGGCTGTTGAATGCCTTGTCGTCCTTTTCAGCTTTCTTCAGCACTACATTTGTTACAAACAACTACAGCAATCTTGGAAGTGGACGGAAACGTTGGGCTGTTGAATGTCTTGTCGTCCTTTTCAGCTTTCTTCAGCACTACATTTGTTACAAACAACTACAGCAATCTTGGAAGTGGACGGAAAACGTTGGGCTGTTGAATGCCTTGTCGTCCTTTTCAGCTTTGTTCAGCACTACATTTGTTACAAACAACTACAGCAATCTTGGAAGTGGCCGGAAACGTTGGGCTGTTGAAAAGGAAAAACTTATAAAGTGCCCTTCCCCTTCCAATCATAAGAGGTTAGATCACCAAGATATACAAAGCCATGTAAACTAGTCCGAAAGGATTTGTATGAAATCTGCAGGAGGAGAAGTACTCCTGGAAAGCTACTGGTTGTTTTTAACCTCTGCAGTCCTAGCACAGGAAATTTTACTTCGATTTCTTGAATTTTATCACTAGCTTTCACTCGTTAAATTTGGGTGGTGCAATAACAGAGATCTTTATTTTATTCTTTCCAATCTTTACGGTTAGTTCGGGAAATGTTCAACTACCTTCAAGTTTTCTAAATCTTCTTGGCTTACTCTGTTTATTTTTCGATAAACTATGAAAATTTCAACTCGGTTTCATGATTATTGTAATTGTCTGTTATCATCTTGATGTAGAAAGTACAAGTGATGTAGTATAGTGACATAACCTTTCCTATTCTTTCATGGCTTTCATCTCTCGTTTTTATACACACTGCAGATTTTCAACAAAGTGAACCTTCTCTCCTGTCATATTCCCGCCTGTGAATGTTGATAATTCCTTCCATGATTATATTCTCTCGCTTTTATCAACTCGACGGAGTTGTTATCTTAACACACACACACACATATATTAACTTTAAAACCTGTTTTATCAAGAATATCGCACTCAAGATCTGATCATAAATTTAAAGAGTGGTGAAACATATTGTAAGAAACTGTTTCAACACGCATCGAACTGTACATGCTTGGTGTTGTTCAAACTCTTATGAAGATGAACTATAATTATGCGGGTTTGAACACCAGGCTCAATTTGTCGCCATTTTAGATTCAACTCACAATTATAAAACATCGGCATCAGAGTAGAATTATTTACACACCACCCTTAATATTGCCAATTTTCGAAAAGTTGCCTTCTATGATACTAAAAAATATTTCAACATATAAATGGAAAAGTACAGTAACTACACGCTTTCCCTCTCCTTTCCTGTGTATTCAATAAAACTCATATAATCAATATTTATATGCTCGAATACATATTTTACCGTCACTGCCTGTAGCGTCTGGAATTTCCCAAATATGGAATTCAACTAAGCAAGTTTAAAATTGATATTGAAATGAAAAAAAAAAAAAAATAGGATTAAAAGCCATGTGGAGAGCAGCTATTGAGCAGATTTGGGCTAAAGTGAGTGAAAATAATATATACCTGTATATATATATATATATATATATATATATATATATATATATATATATATATATATATAATATTGCGGTATTGTCAATAGTATTTTATTTTAAGGATGTTTTACTAATTTTACTGTTAAATTAGATGCATGTTTTTTTATAATTAAATATGGCAGATTGCAATCAATCAATTTATTTTATAACACGCTTCAGAATTATACAGCAATGCTTGTGTAAATATCAAGGTTAGGTGTAAAAAAGGAGCACGGTACCTATTAATTTGCTCTCAACAAAGAAAAATTCATCTCAATTTACAAGACCTCAGTTTAAGCTCGGTAACGTGTCATAACAACGAAATTAAATTGCCCAAAGTGCAAGGTCGCGGCTGGTAGCGACACGGCGGAAGGCCGTGGTGAGGGTCGCTAAGGTTTCGCCCACCGAAGCAGACCAGAGGACCCGAGGCGGTGCTCGAGCAAGGCTACTCGGCCACAGAAATCACTGTTATTTTCACTGGACCACCACAATCATATGTGATGTATTCTACGAGGCATTTCATTCTGTGCAGCACTTCTATATTAGCAAATCGATCACGCATTTCCTTGTCTACCAAATTGGCGCCCTTTAAGAATCTTTAATACTGCGTATCACCTGTTGATTATGTTGTATTGTACACGTAGGTATTGTTTAGTGAGTCACTGGTCTCGCTCTTTCAGACATATACTTATTTCTGGTTTTATTCAACTTGATGCAGTGACATTTTCCGAGTGTACTCCGAATATTAGGCCAAACTTTCTCCCATTCCCATTTAGCCTAAGATATTAATTTTTTTAATACTCAACGAGTGTTGATCACTTCTCTTCTAATATACATTTTATGAATACAGTAAATGAACAAAACGTTTAATTGTCCCACGAGGAATGGTGGGCAGAGACTTTAAGGTCATTTTATTATAATGAGGCCCAAAGTAAATTGAAGTTGAAGATAAGGATATGAATTTTTAAGGTATGTACTTGAAAGATGACGGGAAAGAATAACTGTTTTTAATATATAAAAAAATAATTTCCTCAAGAAAGTTTGTATTTAAAAACAAGTAATTTTCTTAAATAATTTGATTATATCAGTAATGTATTAGGTCGTAAATCATTAAAAGCGTGACACTACGCGAATCTACTACTTACTTACCTACTGCAAAGACTTTAATTTTAATCTTGAGCCGTTTTTATTTAACCCTCGTTACAAAATTGTCTAAATGTTCTGCTTTAATCGACTGTAATTCCTCGTGTAGTTATCGAACAAATTATTTTCCATTATTCTTCAGGGCGTTCACTTAAAGGGCTAAGCCATTAAAATATAAAAAGAAACAAATTATCTTATCCATGCCACCACCAATAGATCAACTTTCCTTACAACTTCTATCATATATTCCAATCAATTATTTTAAAACGATAACATCCAGTTTTATCACAATTATGTACAATAAAGCCTTAAAATACAATAATATACGATTAGTATGCACCGTTATGTAGAATTGAAGGGAGAGTAAATTCAGTCGCGTCAACTTCAGACAATTCTCTTCCATTAACGCGAAATCCTCTTTTGCGATTCATAACGATTCTCTTTCATTAACGCGAAATTCTCTTGCATTTCCTTATGTATATTAACGCGAAATCTGTGGACTCAGCAGGAACTACGTTTTTATGTCAATAGTGACTCAGAGCGTCAGGAGACGACCTCGAGAAGATTCGTCGAAATTTTAACCATAGGCACACACACTTATAGGTCTTCACGTGATAAGAATAGGATTTGAAAATTGAAATTTTGAAAACAAAATAATTCTGGCATGTATAAGTTTTTTAATACACAATTCCGCATATCAAGTTGCGTGTATAGTTTAGTTGACAGAAAAATTTATGGATCAAACTGCTAAAATTTCCTATCGCAAATTTTATAAGCAATCCTTTTATCCCACATCCCACCCCCACCATCAACAATCATGTAAGACATTTCTTAACCTTTTGACATACATTTTATACCTCGTCTCGTTATAAATCAACTAAAAATGTCAAAATATGATGTAAATGTTCAACATAGACACTTGGATGGATACCAGCATAAATGGTCTAATGTCAAATACTTGAATGCCATTTTCCTAAGTATCATCCAAATTTTTTATTTCTCACATATCATGCAGCTTTATCTATGAATGCATTTAAGGTTTCCTTCAGACTACTTACGTTATGTCCAATTTATGGGGATAGATAATAAACGTTTAATTGCATTAAAATATTAAAATTTGTATTTCTGTGTATTCTTTCCTGTCCCCGTGTTTCTATTATTCCATGTTTTAATGGTAATTATTAAAATTATTGAAATATAACGGGGGTTTTGGAAAAATAATTGTGTGTTCATTGCTGCTTTCTGATTCACAGTTATAGGACTTCTACATATTACTTACTTACTGGAATATTTGAAACATGAAATACAGTTGGCCCGTGTTGAACCTGTTCATTACTGCCATGAATAAAGTTTTTGAACTCATGAAATTTTAGTTAATTCGTGAAAATAAACATTTTATACTGAAAAATTAAACAATTGCGTGATAAAATGTTTAACAGTATCAATGGGTAGTGTTACTTTTTTACCTTTTTTAGAGAGTTAGATAATTCCACAGAAAACATGATACGCCAATACGCGCTTTTTACCAGTAAGGGTTGACTGAGGACGGTTACGTAGAGTGGTCAGTCCACTCAAGGACGACTGGCACCCACATCCCTGCGGGCAAGTGCTCGTTGTGACGGCTCGGCCGTGTCCCGCCAAGAAATGTGAATGTTAATTAAACTTTGTACTCTCAACATTGCACGAATATTAAAATCGGAACGGCTCAATTTATACGAGTCGAAATGAAGTGGACACCCTTTGCCAGCCAAGTCCTTCATGAAATATAAGAAGGCCTGACATTTTATGTAACGAATTACTAACTTTAATTAGTTAAAACAAGTAACTTTCGAGAACACTTTCACTCGAATGTTGCAGAGTGAGTGCAGGATAGTACATCAAATTACAGACAACACGTTTTACGGACCCCAGCAGGTTACCATGCAATTGCTATTGCTAATAGCTAGGGAAGAATGCCAGAAGAATGGGCTTTTTCAGGGACACCATATCTTTCTCTTGCATACAAAAGGTTAAAGTTGCCAATCTTGATTCTATAGCCATTGTTTAAAGAGGGTCTGGATGCCTAATGTAGTAGTAATTAAGGCCATATCGATATTAGGTCCAGATAAAAAATGGAAAATGGGTTTTGAATCTTTTACAGTACTTTTACGAAATATTTAACTAGAGAGAACTTCTCGAGAGGATGTATCATGTGGTTTCCTCTAGGCATTGTTTCCGTTGTCCTGGTTACAAGTTGAATTGGACTGAATTGACAAAAATCTTTCTATTTTTCATGTCTTTAGGAAATACATCGTAGGGATCTGTGAGTATGAAATTTAAGGAAGATAAACCCAACCGAATACAAATTACATTATCTTAAAAACTTGTACAAGTCAGCAATTGCCAAAGTCCAAAGATGGTCGTTTTCGAAGGATAAGTTCCTCCACTGGCAACCATATCTTTGCAAGATTCTTAAGGATCTTGTACTAATTTGTATAGGATAAAATTTTAACTACCACTGAGATTAAAAGACATTTTAAACTACAGAGCACTTCAGGCTGCACTTTTTTCAGAATTAACTAAAGAATCGATCAGGTAATTAGAACAACCGAGGTCAAATTGTACATTGGCTCCTTCAGAATTGTGCATCGGGCTCTTCAGTGCTCTGAGTGGCCGGTGACATTGCCAATGTTTGGGTGAGTAACAGTCGCGGCGTGGCGACTCGCTGCAAAGCGATATATTCACACTCGGAAATATCTCGTGACAAAGGTCAGATATTATCGAGCAATAATTAATTACTTAGGGTTTCCGAATAATTAATTAACTGAATAAAAAGGCCTCGCGTTCTCCCAATATCATAATACGGCCGTAACAAATGGAGCTAGGTCTCGTGGCGTGATACAGATCGCAGTGCCGACTATAAATACAGAAAGTGAAAATGCGTCCCCCTCCCCACCTCTTACAAAGGACTGGTATTCAACAATCAGATATAACTTACGTAAGTTACGATTTTGTGAAACGCTTGGCCGATAGCGGCTACTCCTGCCTCCTGCCTCCTGCACTCTACTCACAGAAGAAAGTTCGCGTGCGATGTCATTAGAGTGGTGTCCTGGCACCCACGCGCGCTCCACATTGTGCAACTTCAGGTGTGCTGCCCGTCCGTCGTATATCCCTATCACCCCCCCCCTTTTCTCTCTCTCTCTCTCTCTCGCTCTCGCTCTCCCTCGTTCTCCCTCTCGCCTCTTTGGTGTACTAAACCTAATCAAGGCACAACCAATAAACTATTATCCTTCCTACACAACCAACCACCACGAACAAACTACCAGTACAATTGCCAAGAACTCGTTTATTGCTTAGTATTTATCTTGGAATACAAATTAGGTCTACGAAACTACATCGTTCTTTTTAGGTGAGGTAGGTAGGTATTCTATTTTTTTATGGTAGTATGGATATGGGTCTAAAGTTATTTGGATAGGTTGCATAACCCTTTTAATAATTGGTTGTATTTTTAATAAGGGGGGAATGTTCTTAGTTATGTAGACTTACTAAAATAACAAAGGCACTCATAGTAGACCCACTATCAATTTGCTTGGATGTACTCAAAAGTGATGTACTACTTACTAAAATAACAAAGGCACTCATAGTAGACCCACTATCAATTTGCTTGGATGTACTCAAAAGTGATGTACTACTTACTAAAATAACAAAGGCACTCATAGTAGACCCACTATCAATTTGCTTGGATGTACTCAAAAGTGATGTACTACTTACTAAAATAACAAAGGCACTCATAGTAGACCCACTATCAATTTGCTTGGATGTACTCAAAAGTGATGTACTACTTACTAAAATAACAAAGGCACTCATAGTAGACCCACTATCAATTTGCTTGGATGTACTCAAAAGTGATGTACTACTTACTAAAATAACAAAGGCACTCATAGTAGACCCACTATCAATTTGCTTGGATGTACTCAAAAGTGATGTACTACTTACTAAAATAACAAAGGCACTCATAGTAGACCCACTATCAATTTGCTTGGATGTACTCAAAAGTGATGTACTACTTACTAAAATAACAAAGGCACTCATAGTAGACCCACTATCAATTTGCTTGGATGTACTCAAAAGTGATGTACTACTTACTAAAAATAACAAAGGCACTCATAGTAGACCCACTATCAATTTGCTTTGGATGTACTCAAAAGTGATGTACTACTTACTAAAATAACAAAGGCACTCATAGTAGACCCACTATCAATTTGCTTGGATGTACTCAAAAGTGATGTACTACTTACTAAAATAACAAAGGCACTCATAGTAGACCCACTATCAATTTGCTTGGATGTACTCACAAGTGATGTAGTACTTACTAAAATAACAAAAGGCACTCATAGTAGACCCACTATCAATTTTCTTGGATGTACTCAAGCAGTAGACTCCCGCGACGAGAATTGTGTCTATTTACTTTCCCCGTTTAGGATGAAGGTTGCTTCGTCACTGAATACAATATTATTTAAGTTTAATGTCTGGTTATCTATTTTGCTCATAATTTCATCACAATATTTTACCCTTCGATCGAAGTCATCTTAGTTCAGCTCGTGTAGAAGATGAATTTTGTATGGCTTGTATTTATTTTCATGTAAAATCTTACAAACGGATCCCTGAGAAATCCCCACTTCTCTTGACAAAGCAGTTGTTGACACATGCGTGTTTTCAACAACAGACATCAACACCTCCAGACAATGGTCTTCAGTTCTTGCTGATCTCGGTCTTCCAGACTTAGGCCGATTCTTCACTGAGCCTGTTTCTTCAAAACGTTTAATTGTTTTTTCAACAGCAGATTTTGATATAGGGTTTCTATCAGGAAATGTTTCATTAAATAAATGTCTCACTTGTTCATATGATCGAATTCTATCACCATATCCACGCATCATTAACAATGTAATACGTTCCTGTTCGCTTAGCTCCACGATAAAATTAAGGAATAATGTGACTGAAGTGAGTACGGCAAGACACTGATGGTATTGAAAACATGAAACAATGATAAGACTAGTGTAAACAACATATAATTCGGGACAAAGTTCATAACTAGTGGAATGTAGTCCTCCTGCAGTTAGGAATTCCCAATATTTCTTTAAACTTTTGTATTTGCTAAGTTTGATATTTAAACTCATACTTCGTTTTGAGATTGCTTTGCCTCTTAATACCTAACAAATGAGAGATCAACTGAGTGGTGCTTAAAAGTGGCAGTTTTTAGCTGCGCCAAAAGTTACTTATTCCTATGTTGTAAGTAGTTTATTCTGGCTTATAAAATTTTCAATTGGCAGTCATTTTTTTCTGGGTTAAGATAGAGACCTCTAGTTTACGTTGTTTGTTTTCTTTTATCAGGGACTTGAAAATGACAGGTCACTTGATGGGGCTTTACATTTAAAATTTTTGAGCTGCCCCCAAAATCCCCCATTTTGGGTTTGTGAATGAAGCAGTAATTATGCCCAAAAGGTACCTCATAATATAACATAAATGTGTGGCGAGTTTAGTTTTTCTCGTGTAAGCCGTTACAATATTAGCCGGGGGTCTCCAGACTTTTTATTAACCCTGTATATTATAATAAAGTTAACATTTAAGTAAATATAAGCACAACCGATATAAATTGTTTAGCCATCTATCACTTTCAGTTATAACGGCGATTTAAACGGTTGCAAAAAACATAGGTACGTTAGATATCGGTTCTTCTGTAATTTTTTATTTTGCGTCAAAACGTCTTTAAACAACTGTATACTTTTTGTTATGTAAAATTGGCAGCATTTGCGTAAATGTGTTTAAACTATTTTGGTACTAAAATCAACAACTAAAAGTGGAGTTGCTAACCAAACTAACCAAATCCCAAATAGTTGCACATTTTAATTCGTCCAAACGTTGAGACAAAACAATTTAAATCTTTAAACAATACTAAAAAGAATTTTATGTTTCCATGTTTAGACCCACAACAAGATTTAAACTGTAGTATTAAAGTATTGTGTAGCGAGTGAGTTGCAGTTTGAGGCAGCCACCGGCCGATGGACGTGTGTTACTAGAGCAGTGTTGTGTAGCGAGTGAGTTGCCGTTTGAGGCAGCCACCGGCCGATGGACGTGTGTTACTAGAGCAGTGTTGTGTAGCGAGTGAGTTGCCGTTTGAGGCAACCACCGGCCCATGGACGTGTGTTACTAGAGCAGTGTTGTGTAGCGAGTGAGTTGCCGTTTGAGGCAGCCACCGGCCCATGGACGTGTGTTACTAGAGCAGTGTTGTGTAGCGAGTGAGTTGCCGTTTGAGGCAGCCACCGGCCGATGGACGTGTGTTATTAGAGCAGTGTTGTGTAGCGAGTGAGTTGCCGTTTGAGGCAGCCACCGGCCGATGGACGTGTGTTACTAGAGCAGTGTTGTGTAGCGAGTAAGTTGCCGTTTGAGGCAACCACCGGCCCATGGACGTGTGTTACTAGAGCAGTGTTGTGTAGCGAGTGAGTTGCCGTTTGAGGCAGCCACCGGCCCATGGACGTGTGTTACTAGAGCAGTGTTGTGTAGCGAGTGAGTTGCCGTTTGAGGCAGCCACCGGCCGATGGACGTGTGTTACTAGAGCAGTGTTGTGTAGCGAGTGAGTTGCCATTTGAGGCAGCCACCGGCCTATGGACGTGTGTTACTAGAGCAGTGTTGTGTAGCGAGTGAGTTGCCGTTTGAGGCAACCACCGGCCCATGGACGTGTGTTACCAGAGCAGTGTTGTGTAGCGAGTGAGTTGCCGTCTGAGGCAGCCACCGGCCGATTAACGTGTGTTACCAGTGTTGTGTAGCGAGTGAGTTGCCGTTTGAGGCAGCCACCGGCCCATGGACGTGTGTTACCAGAGCAGTGTTGTGTAGCGAGTGAGTTGCCGTTTGAGGGAGCCACCGGCCGATGGACGTGTGTTACCAGAGCAGTGTTGTGTAGCGAGTGAGTTGCCGTCTGAGGCAGCCACCGGCCGATGGACGTGTGTTACCAGAACAGTGTTGTGTAGCGAGTGAGTTGCCGTTTGAGGCAGCCACCGGCCGATGGACGTGTGTTACCAGAACAGTGTTGTGTAGCGAGTGAGTTGCCGTTTGAGGCAGCCACCGGCCGATGGACGTGTGTTACCAGAACAGTGTTGTGTAGCGAGTAAGTTGCCGTCTGAAGCAGCCACCGGCCGATGGACGTGTGTTACTAGAACAGTGTTGTGTAGCGAGTGAGTTGCCGTTTGAGGCAGCCACCGGCCGATGGACGTGTGTTACTAGAGCAGTGTTGTGTAGCGAGTAAGTTGCCGTCTGAAGCAGCCACCGGCCGATGGACGTGTGTTACCAGAACAGTGTTGTGTAGCGAGTGAGTTGCCGTTTGAGGCAGCCACCGGCCGATGGACGTGTGTTACCAGAACAGTGTTGTGTAGCGAGTAAGTTGCCGTCTGAAGCAGCCACCGGCCGATGGACGTGTGTTACCAGAACAGTGTTGTGTAGCGAGTGAGTTGCCGTCTGAAGCAGCCACCGGCCGATGGACGTGTATGGTACACTGGAATTGCCACTTATTCGAGAGCGATCGTGCGAATCCGTTTATAGCAGAACAAGGAACTTAATAGAGATTAGCGTGATACGGGAAAGCTGCGGCAAGGCTACGGACATTGACTCCTGCGTTACGTTATACGGCGATAACCTAGCACGATTCGGCCCCAGGTCGCCTGGCCGTATCGGGTGGTTCCTGTATGTGGACTCGAACCCGAGAACCTACAATTAATTAAAACAGTGGTGTTTTATATCTATTATTCACTGCACAGTATGCAAGGTATTTAAATCCCCTTAATTAACTATACGTCCCAAGACATAGTGGGCTACGCACAATAATAATTTTAAGTTTGTATCTAATAATTCAACATAAAAACTCGAGTTTGGGAGTGCCGATGCCGAGTGGTCTAAGACGTTGTTGTACTTTGGGTCTGGGTCAGAGATAGCTCAGGATCATATCTTGTCTGTGACCGTTGCACATTTTATGAGTACCATCGACCTTTTTCTGTATCGACTCTCCCCCTTATCTGTTTGATAAGATCCTCGCACAGGCCAGTGGCCCATCAGGACGGGCAGAATAAGGCTTAATAGGGGACCGGCTTCTTCTAACAAAAAAAATTCAAAAGGTAAAAGAGAGAAATAAAACATAAAGCAGGTTGTATACCGGATGGAAAATTTATGTGCTTAGGGATGTAAAACCACCTGTTGTGATGTATTGGTAGGTTTGATAGTAACCAGTTACTGAGCAAAGATTTCATTCCGAAAAATTGAAACCGCGTCGATCGTCTGGAGCTCAATATCTAAGTATCGGAGTCTGACGCAGCACATTCGGCAACGGTACACGTTGCGCCTTCGCAACATTCGCCTGACAAATGTCCTGTCCGGCCTCGGTTTCAACATCATGCGCCAGATACATACATACTTGAGGGGGTGTAATTATGTCGCTTGCCGCTTACAACAGCCCGCTTAAATACCACCTGCCACCCACCTTAGCCGCCACCGCCACCGCGACCTCTCCAGTTGTGCCAATTTGTGGCAATCTGACGATTTATTGTTGTTTCCTCAAGTAGAGGACTACATGCGTGACCAAGGTCGTGCTCTTCCAATTTAGGGTCTGGATAATCCACTTTTTGTACTATAGAAAAAGATTAATTAAACACGTTTTCAATTGCAGACAGTCATGGGCCAATTCTTGAGCGTCTCATGGTTCGAAATGTGGCAATTGTGAGGAGCTGGATTTGAACAACCTACATATACTTAATCGGTGGTACAATCCGTTTTGGGCTTTGAAAATAAATTTCAGTCTCATTCAATCTCTTTTAAGGTAATTTCCCTGAATTCAGAAAAAGTAGACAACTTTATCATCACATACAGGGATTTCAAGTTGAAAATTTTGGCTTTTTTTGTAATCACGTCCAAATTAAAACGGCTGAAGAACAATGTGAACCCTTTTCAGCATGTACAAGAGTCATAACTTCAGAGAGTCACATATTTCGTAGTTTTTATTTGGCCTGATTACGTGTTGCCTAAATTCCACACTGTACATGTGGAGTGATAAAAAAACTGTTCCACCTTTTTTATGTATTCCGGGAAAGTATTTTAAAGAGCTATGAATTCAACATTGGGACTGCCGATGGCCGAGCGGTCTAAGACGTTGGGCTTTGAATCTGAGTTAGAGATAACGGAGGTTCAAATCCTGTCTGTGACCGTTGCACTTTTTACTAGTACCATCGACCTATCAGTACTGTATCGACTCTCCCCCTTATTCTGTTAGATACACAGACCAGAAGCTCAAGAGGACGGGCAGAATAAGGCTTAAAAGGGCTTCTCCTTATTTATAAAAAAGAAAAGAAAAATATTGTTTGAACCAAAAATTGATTGCACCACCTCAAGAACCCATTGGCAGAAATTTAGAAGAGATTCAGATTCATTTTGTACGTGGTCTTATGTTCATAAGAAGTATTCATGTTATATTGTGACATGGAACTACACAACACATTTTCGCGCGTTTATTTTTACGTAGAAGACATTTTGATATTTTAACGTTTTTAGTGTTTTAAGCACGTTTCCATTAATTAATCGTATTAGGAGTACCTATTAGGAAAATTGTAGAGATTGATCCTCGTGAAGTTTTTAAGTTGAATTGAATTGAAGAGTTCGCGTACTAGTATATACTTCAAACTTTAGGTGACAATAATATTTAAAATTGTACATTTTATATTATTAATAATAAGCACTGTGTACAAAAGTAATTTATGTGAAACTCTGGGCTCCCTCATGACTACAAGACTACCAAGAGAACTTAGCTGCTAATTGACTTCATTAGTTCATAAAGTATAATATTCGACATGCATAACAACCTTGGTTAGTTGCTCGGTTGAATAACTTGTAGCTTTTAATGTTGTACTAGCGTACACGTATTTTACCAACTATATGACCTACTACTTGAGTAGTGTTCGACCATCCGATGCTTCGCACCTTGGGAGTGAAGTTATTTTTTAAAATAAGATTTTATCTGTCCTTATTTAATTAAAATGGCTTTTCTCGTATGTTATGCTAAATATAATTAACTTTCTTCTATCCTTTAAAAACAAAATAATTATTGAATACAGTCTTTCACTACGTTACCTCGGTAGATTTAATCTACTACTAAGTGACAACGTCCACTCTCGTTACTCTAAAGACACGTAATTCATTTCAAGAATAAGAGTCACACGTCATACTTACACTGTAAGTTTCTAAGTGAGTTGAAGATTTAACAATATGCGAGTTACACGTATCTTTATACGACGGCGCACGCAAGGCCCATTTCCCTCTCGAGTGAGACCATGAAATTTAATGACCATCTTTAAAGTGACTTCACCGAGCATGACTGTTACAAATAGCATAACTAATAGCGAAAACCGGAGGAGGAACGTAACTCAGGCAGGCCTCCGGGTGTATATTAATAGTGGAGCTAATTCCACATGGTTGACCTTTAACCTTCAAGGTGGCGATCTCGTTGTCTGATACGGACCTACCAGAGCAGCCAGAGTTTCACAATCGATAAACACCGACCAGCTGCAAGGCCGACTAAGTCCTCCGTTAACAAATAAATAACAGTACCGGAGTTTGTGCGCCGCGCGGCGGCATAGCAAGGCATAGGTGGCCGCCCCCGCCCCTGCCCCCGCCCCCGCCCGCTGTTACAATTAGCATTGATAAGGTGAATAATATACAGTTGAGCGATCCCTTGGAATAACCTGCAAGGCATAAGTTTCATCACCACTGCAACGCTTTATAAAATGTGCTTTTTAATGATATCGCCACTTTGAATAATCAGCGCAGCATACTGCAGTAGTCTACTCGTCTGTGTTGTTAGCGATAAGTGGAGGGTCACCGTTTAGGCCCTACCAGTCGCCTTTCCGCTACCGCTCAGATTATACTTTCCCTTGTCTAATGGAAAGATAATAGGTTAAAGCTCTTGGGACGAGGTAGGTGAAAGTAAACTGACCAAACAAAAATGTAAAACAGAAATAGCGTTCGGGATGATTAATGGTTTAGAATGAAATGCCGGTTTTCCCAATAGCTACCTCCTGTAATGTTTCAACTGTTAAGAATGGTCAAATCTCCATTTTCAACATGTATACGTTAATGATCGATTCTAAAATTACCCTATGTCCAAATGAGTACACAAAAATAGCAGTCCAATAAAGTCTCAAATTCCCTAGAAAAATCAACGAAACTAACAAACCCGTAAATAGGCTATATCCAAAACTGGCGCAGACTGAACAAAAGCAATATTCTAATTTCAATAATGCGTTAGCTTAGAAGGGATCAACTTGGATATACAAGATTTTAATCGCTTTTCTTCTTTCATCAAGGCCGCGACAATAAGATATCATACAGTTAAAGTTTTTAACTGGGGGTTTATAGGGGCAAGTAAAAAGATTTTTAACAGTAAATCCAACGTCTGACAGGTCATTTATACGAAGAATAGTAGTAGAAATCAGTGCCTCTAACTCGACTCCATCTAACATATCAGTTAAGTTAGAATTTATCTTTGTGGAAGGGTAATAATTTGGCCAGAATGGTCCGGAATTCGATTTATTGCTGACGTTGATTTGTTGCTTCAAGACCCTTATTTTTTATTTATTACTCGATGGGTTATCCCATTAAGGTTTTTCATTCCCCACTTTTCATTTTTGGAGTGAGAGGGTAATTTTGAAACGCTCAAAATCATCAGATTCGAAAGTAGATGTGATATATGGATGTACTAAAAACAATCAAACATTCAGGCAGGTCTGTTTCTGTTCAGTTTAAACAGTCTGTCGGTCAGAGACTAATCTGATTTCAACAGTTCCATCAGAAACACCCTTATCCCTCCACAGCTGTCCCTTCAATAATACGAGCAACACAACCAACACATCTATTCTTCGGATGGCTAACCGCTGAGTGATGATGCCATCATAGTCTCTTGCGACAAAATACTCAAAGCTAAAATTGTGCTTGCATACCTGGAGAAGAATAATTATAGTAATTAAATGTACCACTTTTGTTCGCCTTTATTGAAAATAATTTAAATCTTAAAAAACTATTTATCCAAGATCTGTATAGTAGAAATGCGTCGATATCTGAAACCATTATAAACCATTATATACCAGTTGTATGAACCATGATCATTGTCCTTTAAGATAACCCCTAAAGATAAACGATCAGAAAACTTTTTTGACCACTTCACGAGGAATTACAGGCATTTAAAGTAAAAACTGTAGGGAATTTTTAAACCAGGCCGAAATAAAAACGATACACGTATTTTATAAATTTATTTTATAAAATAAAATAAATTTATTTTTATAAAATTGTTTTAATTTTTATAAATATTTCATTAAGAAATTTTGTTTGTAAATAATTAATCGTTACCTCCAACGATCTTTCGTTCACACAAAATTGTTTTTATTTTTATCAATATTTCATAAGGAGAGTTTTTTTTGTAAAAAGAAATAGCTAGTCATTACCTCCAATTATCTTCGTTTCCGTACTATAAAAGTTATATCATTATTCTCAATAGTTTTTTCATTAGGCCTGACTAAATTTCATAAGATGGCCCTAAATTCTGCTTCAAATGCCTACTTTTTTCTCAAATGCCCTCAAATTTCTCCTCAGAAAAGGTATCATAAAGAGCTGTATTAAGATTTTTGTTTATTTTTTGAAGTGTAAACCATTGAACCACATCTAAGCACCTCGTCACCAGGTCAAAGGCGGTTATTTGAATGCTATCCTTAAAGCCATTGCTTCCTAGTTAAATTATAACGAGGGCTTCGTAGTCTTATTTGTGCCTACGAGTCAACATGATATTATATTAAGGAACACCTCACCAGATTAATTCGTTATTTCCAAAGTGAAGCAGTAGATTAACACATGTAACTTCTGAGCACTGAGGTCATCTTGTAAACTATAGTTCCTTTAAATTTTAACAACTGTTTCCATTTGCCGCCTCACAGCATGTAATACATATTTATTAATTATGATAACTATATGATTGAATAATGTAAAGCAAACATGCATTGATATAGTGCACTGAGATAGCTCAATATATTCTGATCCAATAATTGATTAAACAACAAAATACAGCATGCCATTTAACACCGATATTACAATACAGAAAACACAGTGTCACATTTAAAATTCAGCAACATTTTTGTACGTATGAACTCAAATCTTAAAAAAGACTACTAAAGTTGAACATAAAAACTTTGGCTTTGTGGATATTTCTAACCAACCCTAATATCCCATATCCTAATAATTACCAAAACACGTTGTACATATCTAAAGTACAAATTTTCCAAATAGATATTCTAAAATGTATTAAAGGACTCGCCCACGAAAGATCATACTAGGAATCGCAGTAAAAATTCAGAGCAATGCTTTTTGGGTTTTGAAGTGTCTCCAAAACCTGTACATGCCTCACATGTGTTGTACGGCATACAGTTTATGTTCGCATATGGATTAAAACTATGACCAATTGATTGAATTACACAACTAAGAATTTATTCAATTTTCTGTAGAAAGTACACCGAGTAGCACTATCCACATAATTTTTTACTTATTAATATCATGTATGGCACTGGCCAGAACGTTCAGGATCAGTACATACGTCACAAAAGAATGTATATGGTGAAGAATTTACTGAGAAACATAATCTATTTAGCCAACTCTATGTATAATACAAGTACAGATTTAATTATGTGACTTGGTTAAAAGGCAGTCTTGGCAATTCAACTTAACCGTTATTGAGGATTAAATAATTTAATTTTACTTCTGTAGCTTTCTTCAAGAAAAACTACCTGCACTATTTGGTGGTACCTTATTCTAAAATGTGTCACTCTTACTATCAAACATTTTTTAGTTGTGGGAAGTAATCTTCATAACTAGATACAACTAGTAATACACGGAAGACGGATGCCTTACTTGTAATTGTACGAATTAAATGTGAAAGCGTAATACTAACGCAGAATCAAGTAACTACAACGCTACAAACAAAAGTAATAAATTAAACGTTAGGTACTAAACTAAAATATTTCTTGTGTGTGTGTTCAGTGTTTAATGTTATGAACACTATCAGTGAAAGCCATGTGAGTGTTTTTGTCTATTTTATTTAATACATCTACGACCCTCAAACGATAATCTACTGAAACCGAATTTTAGAGTTGATTGAGTATTCCATTCTAACCAAAGAGCTAGAGGTGTGACCGGTTTAGCTAGTATACACCTCTAGACACAATCTAGAACTCCAAATTATGTTACATTTTTTTATATATGACTAAAATATCCCTTGGGTTTCTGTAAGTAACCCCAAATTTTAGGTGAAACAGGTGTTTGAACTAAGCACATTATAAGATAACTCAATTTACAATAACAAGTCCATGTAAATCATATTATATGAATAAAAATAGTCTACTGTAAGTGTCTTATTTTCTTCTTAATAATTCTTTATTTATTAATTTATTTTTGTAATATACTTACGTCTACGATGTTAACTTAACTGTTGTACCTTGGAAATTTGTATACTAACGTTGTTGTTTACATTCAACTCCAGTAGATGGACATATAGGATGTACACTAATAAAGTAAAGTAAAAAGTTGACATCTCTTTACTTTACTTTACATTTTACTTTTACAATAATCTGTGTATCTGTAATTTTAATGCGTGTTTTAATTCATTTTAAAATGGATTTTTAAAATGTATATTTAAACGGATACTATATGTTTATATTATTAAAGTGTCAGAAAAAACTAAATTTTCTGATATAATTTATGTGACTATAATTTATGTATTCTTATATTCTCCTTTAACAGTCTTTACATGGAGAACTTTAATATAACATGTTAGGATCTAACTAGTGTAAAAACAGTTTTCTATTTTTTTTACTAGATTAAAACTTGTAATCTGTATCGTTTGAATTTTTGATAGTGTGAATGTTTAATGTATTATCCTTTTACATCATAACTTCACTTTGCTTAAGCTTCATAACACACATTTCTCAGAGTGAACGTTTTCCTCTTAAGTCAGGCAATTGAATTGATAAATGCCTGCATTTATACGAATATACATGTTAACAGTATTTGAGTACTCGAGTACTGAATGCATTTTAGACTGATACGGAGTGTACACTGATTTTAATCAATAAAAATGTAAAATAAGTTATAATGTGGTGATTTTTTTAACTTAAATATCAATATGTATATTTTTACTATTTTTCCTTTTATCTTTCTTATCATAAGTCCACGAAGAATTGTAAACATATTCTTGATCTATTCATATGCCTAAACGTATGAACATGGTTAGAGCCCATGGCTCTTTAAATTCGTAGGCTCTCTACCCGGAAAGGCACAAACCAACTATACCCAACGCATCTAGGATCTAAGTTGGTCCTAGAAGTCCTATCGTTTTAGATCCTAAAGCTTTACAAGAGACTATAGAGCCGAGGTCGGTCAGAGCCTAAGGCTCTGTAAGTGGTTTAAAGCCCAACTCTTGCTAGAGTATACGGTGCTGTAAGTAATTAAGTGCCTGAACCAGTTGAAGCTTAAGAGTCTGAAAGAGAATAGAAATCGTAGCACCACAAGAGATTAGAAGGTCTAGGGCAATTAGAGCCCAAGGCTCTGCTTGGGAGTGGAAGGCCTAGGCCAGTGTTCTGCATGTGACCAGAAGGCCTAGGCCTGTTGGAGCGTACCGGTAGCAGAGATACTGTATCACGTGATACACAGATATATATGGACCAATGGGAGCAAAGCTTATTGTCTATACGGGTTCATATCGATATCCTAGCAAGATTACGCAACCTATACGGTACTGCTGAAGCGGTTCGCATACTGTATATTATGTAAAATGTATTTGTACTGCATACTTTTATATGGGTTAACGATTAAGATTGGTTCTTATATGGTTACACGGTGTACATTGTTCAAGTGTGATATGTGGTAACACATAATATTGTCTACTTTTACAGTTCATCTAGATTTCAATTGATAATGGATGGCAAGTACGTTTAAAGTTCCTAATCTTTTATTGACTTTGTATTTTCTCCATAAAGTGTATTTACATTTTTTGATACAAAGTGAATTTTTTCAATGTTTTTGAACTCCTAGATTTAATAATTTTCTTTTTAAATTCATTTTCACATAAACAGCTTTTAATAGTCATTTTAAGCCACCATTCAATTTTTAAAATTTAAACTACCCTATTACCAAAGGCAACCGAGGGTTAGAATTCCTAATAATTAAAAAATAGTGATATTGAGTGTTTTTTTGTCACTTTGTATGATCCTCTAATTAAGTAATTTTTCGTTTATTGTTTAAATGAGAATGTATAGACCTATAATTGTTATAATTTTTATTGAAGTACTTGTTAATTTCGTGTCTTGAAACTACCACTAAGTCAATCCGCTAAATTGGGCCTGATAGCTCCAAGTACTGAGTATGTTCAGGTAAAAAGAAAACTACAGCTGTTGCATTTCCGTCATACGTTACGTATTTAAATACGCACTTTCAATAACGTGTATTAATCAATAACGCGTATTTTGAATTTTGAATTTTAAAACTAAACTAAACATCTTTCTTCAATCTGCACTCAACCAGCAGCCGCGGGTGAATGAGCGAGTGATGCAATAACAAGAACAGCTGATGTAATAGCCGTTCCCGTAATATATAAATAATTGTAATTAATCCTAATAACCGCTGTTTCTGTAAGTGCTTGATTACAAACGACCAGAACTAAGCACTGGACACTATAATTTGACAACATTACCGAACGACCTGAGAGCTTGCCTACAACAGCCTGCCCTTGCGGTGGTCACCCGTTCAGGCAGTTTTGTCGCTGATACGTACAGGAAGTGTGACTACTACGGTAAATGATATAAAGTGATTAGACGTGACCAAGGTCGCCTGAAGGTCGTCCGACCTATCCGGACCGGGTAGGTCCCTATCGTTAAAATCCCACATTATTTATCTCATTCCGTTTTTGTCTTCCAAAACCTAATTCTGGGAAATGTATCTGCGAAAGGACAACTCGAGAAAAAGTGATATAACAACAAAAAAATATCTGTTACCAAGAATTTAAACGTGTTCCAAGTATTTGTTTGAGGATAAACGAGTAAGGATTAGCTGTATTTAATCCTTAATGACAAGACTTTAACGTATGGAATGCAGATAGGCGTTTCTTGTTGGTATTGTATCCCTCTAACCTCTGAAGGTCTTGTGCTTATTTAATTCGCAATTTTTTATAAGTTTTTTGATACATTTTAATACTTAATTTTAACGTTTAAATGTGTAAATAACTATTTCAGTAAAGGTGTTATGTTTATAATGACGAATATGTTTGTATTAACCTGTTTTGTTGGTGACACCTCTTAAACAAATTTCCTTATTTTTATGATCATGGTGATTTTGTTAACAGGACAGTTATTACTTTTATTTTACGGTTTCGACTACAGTACTCGCACCAGTGCTCGATTTGATGTTTTCAATTGTTTTTATTTCTACTGGTGGTGGTGATTCGCTTTTCGAGTTTTCACATTTCCGGTGTGGAGATTGAGCGGATGGAAGGACTTACGTCTGTGAGGATCTCCGATGTCATGGTGATGTGTAGCGGCTGACGGAGCTGGTAATCAGAAGCACCACTCCACTATGTGACGTCACTAACAAAGATCACTCCCTATCAACACATGATAGCGAACTGACTGACTGACTGTAGGTAGCCTACTTTCGCGGTCTCCCTCCCCCTCCCTCACCCTGCCCCTCACTCTAAACCTCGCGCGAGCCGGTCAATACAAGTTGACTTTACCTGGGATCCGATACGTACGATCTCGTTCTGCGCTCTCTCTCTCTCTCCCTCTTTCTCTCTCTCTACTTCGGTCTCGTTTCTCGCAATCTCTCCCTCTCTCACTCGCTCTCCCTGTCGGCATCGATCTCTCTGCGCGGGCCGGCGTCGCGGCGGCGCTCCAATGGCGTCCCGACGCCAGGCGCAGCCGCCCCTCGACCCCGCCCCCGACGTTCGTCCACCGCCGCCGCAGTCTACCTATCCTACCTGAGATCTGAATCCATAAAACACGCGGTAACAGATAACTGATGCGTAATGGATAGTAAAATTGACTCTATCAAGTCTTACTTGGCATTTAATGAGGCCTATAAATATTAGTGTTTTGCATACACAACGCTATAAACCAGAATCGCCATTACTTCCTAATTATTTTAAACCGGTAATTTTTATCAATACACACAATAAATGTACTGTGTTCATTGTAAGTCATAAATCTTAAAAGAAATATATTTTTACGAGTTACTCAGTTACGGACATCTAGTTAATTTCCCTTTATTGACGTGATATGGACAACTCGTTTACTTTTTTTATTCAGTAATATAGTACTGGAATTACATGATCTAGAACTAATATAAAAGAGCTGCATTATGTTGTAGAAATTACTAAAGTGTCATAATAATATTAGTATCACAATTTCAAATCCCTTAGAGATCATCCGTATATTTAAATAGGCGCTTTACATAATATTTTTTCCTATTTTTTCTAGGTGGAAACAAAATTTACTGTTCCAGTTAATTACATTAGTCAGAAGACTTATCATCTTATAGGTATCATCATTTTTCGTATCAATAACTAAATGGATCTTTCAGCATATTGCCTTTTGTAAATATTATGACCATTTAAAAAAAATGTTAATTGACTTCAAGTGATACATTTTTTTAGTAATTGATTTAGAATAAAAAAATAAAACTATACCTAAAAGTCATAACAAAAAATCTAGTTAGTTCATATAATTTATAAATTTTTTTCATTAGAGTGCACCGCATACGATCTGCACCGAAGAGGTGTTTGCACATTATAGGTTAGGTATAGGCCTAATTAGGTATAGAGGCCTAATTATAGGTTAGGTATAGGTCGATCGGTATAGAGTGCACATTAGGTATAGGTCGATCGGTATAGAGTGCACGTTAGGTAGATTATAGATTGATCGGTATAGAGTGCACGTTAGGTATAGGTCGATCGGTATAGAGTGCACGTTAGGTAGATTATAGATTGATCGGTATAGAGTGCACGTTAGGTAGATTATAGATTGATCGGTATAGAGTGCACGTTAGGTATAGGTCGATCGATATAGAGTGCACATTAGGTATAGGTCGATCGGTATAGAGTGCACGTTAGGTAGATTATAGATTGATCGGTATAGAGTGCACGTTAGGTATAGGTCGATCGGTATAGAGTGCACATTAGGTATAGGTCGATCGGTATAGAGTGCACGTTAGGTAGATTATAGATTGATCGGTATAGAGTGCACGTTAGGTATAGGTCGATCGGTATAGAGTGCACGTTAGGTAGATTATAGATTGATCGGTATAGAGTGCACGTTAGGTAGATTATAGATTGATCGGTATAGAGTGCACGTTAGGTAGATTATAGATTGATCGGTATAGAGTGCACGTTAGGTATAGATCGATCGGTATAGAGTGCACGTTAGGTAGATTATAGATTGATCGGTATAGAGTGCACGTTAGGTATAGGTCGATCGGTATAGAGTGCACGTTAGGTATAGATTCGATCGGTATAGAGTGCACGTTAGGTATAGGTCGATCGGTATAGAGTGCACGTTAGGTATAGGTCGATCGGTATAGAGTGCACGTTAGGTAGACTATAGATTGATCGGTATAGAGTGCACGTTAGGTATAGATCGATCGGTATAGAGTGCACGTTAGGTATAGATCGATCGGTATAGAGTGCACGTTAGGTAGATTATAGATTGATCGGTATAGAGTGCACGTTAGGTATAGATCGATCGGTATAGAGTGCACGTTAGGTATAGGTCGATCGGTATAGAGTGCACGTTAGGTAGATTATAGATTGATCGGTATAGAGTGCACGTTAGGTATAGATCGATCGGTATAGAGTGCACGTTAGGTATAGGTCGATCGGTATAGAGTGCACGTTAGGTAGATTATAGATTGATCGGTATAGAGTGCACGTTAGGTATAGATCGATCCGTATAGCGTGCATGTTAGGTATAGATCGATCGGTATGTGGTTGAAGAATAAAAAACTTTGACCCAATTGCAGAAGTTCCTGAAGTTCACTCTAAGAAATTAACTGCCGAAGTCGGAACACATCAGTCAGATGTAGAGAAAGTTTCGGAACGGAACAAACGATATCTAGGCTATTCCATTGTACCAAAGTCCAGAGGCTACATCATGCTACCAGGTGCGATCTTCGTTCTCGGCTTCTAGGTACGGAAATAGGACAAAGTAATTTCTTTATAACATTACTTGGCATAAATTACATGCTTTGTTATGATATGAGACATGTAATCTTTTACTGCGCACTTTTAGAAAGGAGAAAATACAATACAAATTTATTAGAAATATACAATAAATTTAATAGATCGAGTTTTTTATTAATGTAAAATAGTTTTTTTTTCGTTCATAATGTTATCGAGATTGTGCATTGTATATGCTCATTTCCCACCCACGGGCATTTATTTGACCATGTAGGAAACTACTTTCGTGTTGTGATATTGATATTGCTGACCTCTCTTTTGCTTTTATTTTTATCGAATTAAATTAATTTGAATAGAATACAGAGGCGGGCAATATGAAATAAGATTCAAAACAAATGTAACAATATAAATTTTAGAAAATCAATGTTATACGTTGTTATACCTTATATAACCTATAACGATGGCAACTGTCCGAAATCCTTTCAAACCTTCTATCGTCAGTAACAAACTCTAAACAAAGAATTGTATATACTTGTCAGATAGTAGTAAAAATCATAATTGTTTATGTACAAAGTATTTTCCGCTATAAACAAGATACACTAGACCGAGACTACCATACGTGTAGCTCAATAAATCAGGAAAAGATAAAAGGTAAAGGACATCTTATTTGACCAGGCAAGTTCTTTAATATGAACTCTAAACAGAACATTTGTTCGAACTATTGTTCCATAATACTTAGTCGGACAGTTTTAAGTATGAACACTGGTATAAGACGCGTCTTTCTTTAAAAGTAGACACTCCCAACACTTTATGAATAATTATGAGATTGACAAATGATTTATACATTAATATTCTTTTTATAGAATAAAATTCAAGATGGTTGCCAATACAGCCGAATATTGTTGGGTAATTGTACCCATGAATAGTCTTACTGTAGGATCCAGGATTCTGTTATTTTGGTCAATAACACCGAAATTACCTTTAACTCTGCAATTAAGGTGAAACTCGAAGTAAAGTTATTTCAGCACTAGGGAAGCCAAATGCTGCAATAACATTTTTAGTGAACATGACATTTTCAACTATATGTACAAAGACTTGTAAACGTACTACAGATGATGAGATACTGTATGTCTGAATGATTTTTTATCTTTAAATATGCTACGAAATTACTTACCAAATTCCACACTATAAATTCATAGAAACTTTCTAATGGTGTAAAAATTTTCTAGGTTCTAGGTTCTAGATCTAGGTTCAATTTTCCATTTTTTTTTATTTAACAATGTATTATTGTAACTATTTGCATATACGGGTACAAAATCTCTCCCTCAAAAAAAAGGAAAAATTTTCCAAAATATTCAAACTTGCCAACATGTCATTTTTTAAATACATATTTGTTTTACACATAAAAACTCAAAATTCAACTAATTCCTATCTTCAGGCTTAATTCTTAAAGTAAATAATCCCTTTATATTCTTAATCTATTTGAAGATATATAAACTAAAACTTTATTTTTATTAAATCATTAAAAGTTCAATTCATCATTCCTTCTACCTGTCCCATGACACTGAGGTACGGGCCCGGGGTACCAGTAATGTTAGGGGCTAGTGAGAGTAGGAACCAGCCACATGCGGCTGAGGTGCGGGCCGGGCCAGGGCGCGCGACAACAGTCAACAATGACAACAATGTCCGTGCCACTACCGGAAACGCCGCCCGTGTGCAGCAACAGGTTTTGAACTGCGGATACAAACTCAGCTCACAGCACATTCACTACAACTTAAATAGAGTCATTAATCACTGTCAACCTTATCTATTGCACGTTATTTCAATGATGTTTATAGATATTTCTGTTATCATCATTATAAAATAACCTAATGGCATTACAATGTCATTACATCATTTTCATTCTAATGATTTCCTGCAATGATGTCTTTCTAATTAATTTCTTATCGTTTTGTAAGTGTACTTTTTATCTTAGTCTATTATGTACATTTTGTTTGAATTACTGGATTTTATTTTTAAGCAGGTTAAAACCTTACCAAAACTAGAAAAATATCCTGAAAGCTTTCAGTTCAGTTGAGTGCGTTCCGTGGAAGTAGTCGTATCAAAAAGTTTGTTTCGTGATACCGTGATTCAAATTACGTAAAAAGTTCAGTGTGTAGTCGCGGCGCATGTTGTTTTGTCTCGTCAGTGTTAGTGTTTCGGTTACAAGGAAAGCTTTCAAGTGTAGATTTCCAAATTTTGAATTTATTTTACATCCAGTGAGTCAAACATATTTAATACACTTTAACATATTAAAATTCAGTATTATGATTCTATTAACTTCAAGTATTTACATTTAACAACTGTTTAATGCCTTGTATTTACAATAATTATTTTATGCAGTATATTTTACAACTTAACTATTTAAGTTAATACTTAACTAAATTCAGCAATCTACAATATTCTATGCTGGTTTTTAACTGGCTATATGTGCTCTTTTCACAATATGTGGTTCACCAATTTTTTGAATAAGTACAACAACAGGATTTAAGAAATATATTATAGAGTAAATGCCAGTGTACCTTAAACCAAGCTTATTTTTGAAACTTATTTGCTTTATTACTGAGAAAATGAGTTTTTAAAAATACCTTTGATCCTAATTTAAATGGGTGTTTGACCTTTTCCTCTGAATATCTCACTCTTCCTCTATTGTGTTCTACAGATTTCTTTACATTCTTTATTGCATTTTTAATTTTTATACTAATTTCTTGAGGTGTTACCTTATTGTCTATCAGGTCATTTATTCGCCATAAATTACTTAAGCATGGTTAGGACTATGATTAACATAAGCTTAAATGGAGTACTATTTATACTTCATTTAAAGCTGTGTTCAAAACTCATTTGTAAATAATTTAAATCTTTGTTTCCACATATCTTGCTTTCATGATAAAATGCTTTGTAACATGCTTTTTTTAAATTTCTAAGGTATCTCTCAGATCTATTCCCTGATGGTTTGTAAGGAACTATACTTATGATGTTCAATACCATACTTAAAAACAAAACTGCTTAAACTCTTCACTTTTAAAACAAACTGCCATTATCTGACACAAGTACTTGACAAGTTGAAAAATTATTAAAAACAATTTCCTCTAATTTTCTTATGACAGATATACTCTTACAATTTCTTAAAGGTATTAACCAACAGTATCTTGTCATATCATCAACCACAATTAAAATATTATTATAACCATCTTTAGTTCTAACTAAGCTACCAAATATATCAATATATATTCTTTCCAAGGCTTGTTTGGCATGAGTAGCGATTAATTGGCCCTCGTTATATACGTTGGCAGGCTTAGACATTTTACCATAAAGCACAGTTCTTAATTTTATTCTTAATTTCATTAACTAAGTTTGGCCTGTAAAAATGTTCTGTGATTTTGCAATGGTTTCTTTTTATACCTGGATGACCTCAAGAAACTTGAGTGATAATAATTAAAAATCATTTCAATCAAACATTTTTGGCAAATAAATTTTACCCTTATTTCTATCACTTATTCTAAACATAAGTACACCTTTATTTAATATAAATTGCACTATTTTCTTTTCTCTCTATACTTTTAACAATATCTTGAATTTCTACATCATTTTTCTGGTGTTGTACAATTTTAGTGAACGCTAATGGGAAATCTTTTATAACATGTAATTGAATAACATCAATTTTGTCATCTTTAACTACCTTCTTATGTTACACATCTATGTTTCTTGTATTGCTTATTTTTCTTATTACTATTATCTGTACTAATTTTATTCTTATTATTAGCTTCATCTAGAAACAATTTCATGCATCCTTGATAAACAATCAGCACCTTGTTGTCACTTCCTTTCACATGCTGTACTATAAATGGCAAGCTTAATTATTCTTTCTACCCACCTACCTAACCTACCAAGCTTTCTAAAATGACCTAATACCAAGAAAGTGCGCTGTTGTCAGTTAATTAATAAAAAAGGCTGAATTTCTAGGTAAGAATGAAACTTTTCCATGCTTAAAATGACAGACAGTGCTTCCTTCTCATATACTGACATACATTTCTCTGCGTCTGTGAATTTCTTTGAATAGTAAGCTATTGGTAACTATCTCCATTAAATTCCTGAAGTAAGGTACTTCCTAAACCAATCCTCGCTTGCGTCACACATAAGTATAAATGGTTTATTAAAATCAGCTATCCTGAGCACTGGGGGGTTACTTATACATGATTTTAGCTTCACAAAACTGTCATTACACTCAACTGTCCAATTAAATTTTACTTTCTTTTTTCTGAGTTCATTTAATGGACTAGCTATTTTAGCATAATCTTTTTATGTATTTAGAAAAATTATGATTCCATTCCTATAAATCGACTGACTTGTTTAACATTCTTTGGAGGTTCAAATTCCCTAATTGCAACTGTTCTTTCAGGGTCTATTTTATATTGATTTTTACTTATTTTATGGCCTAAAAAGCTCACTTCCTTATAGGCAAACTTCACTTTACTGGGATTGACTGTTTAGATTGTGATCACTTAATCTTTTAATGACTTCTTTTAAATGAATAATGTGCTCTTCCAAACTTTTAGAAAATACTATTAGGTCATCTACAAAATTCATACAATACTGAAATTTTATACCATGAAGGACTCTATCAAGATATGAGCTTAATAAGCCAGAACCACAATGCAGGCCGTAAGGTACCCTATTCCACTCGTAGCTCGAAAATGGAGTAGAGAAAGCTGTTAAGTGTTTACAATTTTTCTTTAATCTTTTATTTGATAAAAGGAATTACATAGATCCAAAACTGTAAATAACAAGCTCCTTCCAAGTAATGATAACTTTGATGTAAATCACCAATAGGATAGTTAACCTTTTCGAGCTTTGAGTTCAACTTAGAGTAATTTATGACCATGCGAAATTTATCACTGTTTGGTTTACCAACTAAAAAGTAGGACTAGAGTAGCTCGATAAACTAGTCTAATAATATTTTTGTCTTAATAAGTCATCTATGATTTCCTTCATAATTTTCATTTTTGGAGGGCTTAATGGGTAAGGTCTAATGTTTACAGGCTCTTTATCTTATAAGTTTGATTTCATACTCAAAGTCTGATTGCTTCCCCTATTTCAGCTAAGGTAAATACATTAGGGTAGGCATTTGACTAGCTTACAAATTTCATTTTCTAGCCTTAAAACAACCAATCTGGATATTTTCATTTAACATTATTACTCATAACATTAATGTTGTTAACAAGGCCAATATTTACACTTTTATTTAAATTTAAAATAACATTCATCGTTGTTCAAATCTATAACTAATCCAACATCTCTCATAAAGTTTGCTCCTAATATCATATTCCAAGCAACATTTTTCCCAATCATAAATTTAACATACCAACTAAACTTTTCTAATTTTAATTTTTAACAATGCAACTACCAATAAGCTCAATTTTATCATTTGTAGCAGTTTAAACATTCCCTGTCAGAAGGATACACCTTTTTTACAAGTTTTTCCTTAACTAACATATTTTAGCATGGTCTCGTTAATTAAAATTAATGCTACTCCCTGTGTCAATAAGGACATTTTCTTTTAAATTTTTACTAAAATTCAACTTCTACACTAGGTAAAGTACAACTTTTATTTTGATACTTAACCAGTTTTTTACTATTTTCATTGTTTAACTTCCTTTTTACTTTATACATTTGCTTTTTAAATTGTTTTCTTTTATCTCTGGCTTTATCTATAAATAAATGTACATAACCTCGCTTTTTATACATACTGTTTTTTCATAGTACTAAATTTATTACTGTTATACATCCATTTACTATTTACAAGTTTACTGTTTATTTGGGAGAGGCTTCCCGAGGGGTTATAATAACCTCTCCCTTGATTCAAGTTTTTTTGTTCAAAATTTCTTAGATTATTTCTAGGTCTGTAACAATTTTTTGCAATATGACCTACACGATTACAATTAAAAGCATTTCTTAAACTTCCCTGAATATTACTGACAAATTTTTGGCTTAACATTAAAGTTTTTTAACATTCACATTTCTTCTTTGGTGATCTGCATATGCCACATTTGAGCTTGTATACATAACCTATCAAGGTCCTCAAAGTTTTTGGATTCTTCATGAATACTAACCTAGCTCTATCGTCCTGATTTATTCCAAGCTTAATAATTTCCACTAGTTCTTCCTCACTGTAGTTTGCAATTTAAAATATTTGAGTTTTCCCTAACCTCAGTTATATACACAGAAAGGGGTTCCCCTGGTTTTTGTTGTCTAGTTACCAGTTCCCTTTTTATAATTTTCTGTTTAAGCCCAGTGGTACAAAATAATGTAACATTTCACTATGTAACTCCTGATGTCTTTTTTGTCCGATTTACACTCCATTATTTTGGAAAGTAGAGGTCCGGTCACATAAAACCCCAAGCACAGTTCTATAACTTCTGTATCCAATAAATGTGTTTCGTTCTTTAATTTTAATAAGTTTTTTATGAACTCAAGTAATTCACTAATATTTAAACCATTCGTAATTTTAAAGTTTTTTAAGTGTTTCTCAACCGGGTTAGGAAGTTTTTGAAAAATTATTGATGTATTAGTAACTTCATCATTACCACACTCTCCCTCTTTTTCTATAAGTTAAGCCAGCTATTGGGGTTTTATCACTACTTTTACTTGCACTGAAAGTTAGTTTATTTTCAAACACATCACTTAAGTCTTCTTCCTCCATATTTGTCTCACTTAACCTTCTAACTATATCTTCTTTTAGCTTACTGTCAACTTCGAGGGTTTTAAAATTTTGTTTCAGCTAAACCTAGTTTTTCCATATATTTATGTAAACTCTTCTCTTTAGTACTATCCAATTTAAATTTTAGCAAATTTTTTATTCTAATTTGTAAATGATTTAATTTTTGTTCGAAACCCTAACAATGTTCAATAGTTGATTTACTTATTAATATTTCTTCCACTGAACTCTCAATGCTTGATACTTTCACTTTTATTATTTCAAATTCCTCAGCAATTTTAAGTTTATTTTGTAGGTTTTAAAAAGTTCGGCTGACATTTAATTTTTTATCACACTTCTTAGCCTTTTTCTCAAATCTGTTACTTTATCTGTCTTATCTGTATTTACATTCCTTAACATTAATTCATAAACTAGTTCTTCTTTGGTGAGAAGATTCAACTTTGAGTGCCATTTTAAAACTTTACAAGTACTGTAATCAATGAAACTAATTTAAACTGTTCACTTTTCCAAACTTTTACACTTTACTTTGCAGATACACAACTCCATGTTCTTTTTTTATATAATTTACTTAATAAATTTTTTTTACTAGCAGATTGGCGCAATTTATTTGTAACATGGTTTGCTCTAATAAATATGTATATTATTAGTTATGCACTGTATCCTCTGGTGGAGATACTCCATGACAAATAATTATAACCAGATTATTTGGTTTGTATCATAAATAATAATATTTAAATGGAGTTTGTGTTCTGCCAAATGAAATTGTAGTCTTGTAATGTTTAAAAAAAAATTTTTATTTATCTTGGTTGCAAATCTTCAGTTGACAATTAATTTGATGTTTTGTACATTTTTGCATTTCTTAATATAATTTTAGTAAGAGCACATTTCATTATACATTTTCAATAGTTATAACCATTTTATATTCCTGACTATAGCTTGAATTGTTATATCCAACAAAAATGAAATACTTCTTCTTATTATATACTGAACTAAAACACTTACACCTTTTATTTGGTTTCTTGTCCGGTTCACCGGAAAACCCTAATAAGAAACAAATTACAAATCTGATTAGAATTGTAATGTAGTTTAGATTTTATTACTTTGTTAAAACAATTTACTTCTTAGTTATTTAAAACATTTTAGTGAAATTTTATTGATATTTAAAATTTTTTTTACACAATAAAGATATGTATGAATTTTTTATTTAAATTAAAACAATTTGTTGATTGGTTCAAAGTTCTTATAAAATGTACATACCCGTAAACTGGGGTCTTCTTTCAATCGGACTACTAACTATGTGCCTACAAGGCTAAACTACACAAGATAATGAGCAGAGCTCTCCAGTAGTTTTGTTCTAACATTACAAGACAAGTAACCAACTAGGTTTCCTATTGGTTAGCAAGTTTTAGACCTCTGAAACCAATCAAAAAATTCAGTTTCTTACAATAGAGTACTATTGTTTTAAATGTACAGAACTGAACTTGTCCAATTCAAGCTATTTCAGGGATGCCTTATTTTAACATTATACCAATCTTAGGTTTTATTTATTTTTTTTTTATTAAACTAAGCATATTTACATATAAAAAATATTTGGTTCAATTTTCCATTTTTTTTTATTTAACAATGTATTATTGTAAACTATTTGCATATACGGTACACCCTCAATGTTGGCGTTTTAATATAACCATAACACTTTCAAACATTTACAAACTCCGTAATCTTGTAACCTAACAAGAGAAAAAGTTGTATAAGCATATAAAACTTTCTTTATAAAAACGTGGACTTGATTAAGTTACAATTAATCATAAATTATTTTTGTAAACATATTTATTTTTAACAGATTAATTGTATATTTCTATAAATTTAAAAACGGCAATAATCTTGAAACCTTAACAGTTATTTCAAAAAAAGGAAGAATAAACGTCAGTTCACATTTTTAAGAAAAGTTTAAATGTTTCATTTATGTCATGAAACCTAAATGCGAATGGCCGGCTTCTTGAAACGATTTATTGTTGAAGACTGGTTATCGAACTCATACAAGCAGTATAAAAGGACTATCTCTGTACCAAGTCAAGTCTGAATCTATTCAGAACTACGGTAGCTATCGTGTTCACAGTTATACCCGCAATGTGGTTTATATTTCTATGAAATCTACCGGATACTAAAACATATAGGTTGAAGCGGAACAGATAAAAAAGACATTTTTTATCGACAAATGTAAGAGAAGCCTGTATAAATGGTAAATATATGAGGGATTGGGGCTACCTCCTGCCTAGATTCCATAGCACGACCACTACGTTTCGAAAATTGGTATCACCGGCTTCTTCAGGTGTCAGAACATGAATACATAAGGCTAGCACAAATAAATACATGGTGAAAACCCACCAAAGTCAAAACAACTGACTACAGGAAAGTTGAACGTAAAACATTTATGTATCAGGTTTTTTTAACACATAAAAGACAGAATATATTGCCAAAAAATCTCAAAAACGCCATCTTAAATTTATGGAACGCTATTATTTACACCATTTATAGAAATAATACATGTTACACATGATTTCAGATGGATTGGAAGTCTCACTTTAACATTGTCCTCATTAGATATTATTACAGTTGTGAAGTGGACTTATCGTGTTTACAGAATGGTTACCCAGCTTTTGGAAAACTTTACAAAATTATAAGATTCAATGCGAATTTTGAGTTTAGTTCCATGTCACCATCCTTTTAGTGCAGCGTTTGAAATCTGACGCAGCCATATAGGCCTACTTGACTCCTGAAGTCTGGAGTCATGTTCATCTTAAGAGAACAATAAAAAGTCGGCGACTACAAAATATACTGTAATCTAGGTGGAGAGGTTTTCTCACTTTCTCATCAGACGCACAGACGTGTTCATCGCGATGTTTTCGCCACGATCCCAAAGCACGTCGGAGCAACCGAGTTTTGCCCCAAAGCAACTAAAGTAAAGTGAAATAGAGCTTAACTCAACATTCACATGCATTTATTCTCACGCATACACGGGTACATAGACAGGACCAGACATATCGTTATATGTTACATGAATTTCTAAAAGTTACGTTTCAAGGACAGGAATCCATCCTTTTCTTCAAGAGTTAAAACCCTAATACCCAGGTTACAAAAGCACAAATCCATATGGTCTGTGCTTGTCCTTACTGATATAAACCAAAGATACTTGAATATTTTAACTTAAGACTTGTTCAGTTTTAAATTTGTTGGACATTGGCGACGAGTTCATCACTGTGAATTGGTTTCTACTTGCATAACCTTGTGTTAGTTTTTTGACACCTGAGGAAGAGGTTAGATCCCAAAGCTCGAAACGTTATGTTCTATTTTGACTTGCACGTAGAAGCAGCTGAGCGCACTACGGGATTTGTTACACCCTATTTAACGTTACTGAATTTGCATATAACCTTTGATTATGTAACCTGTCACATTTATAGTGAAAACTGGAACGAAACAGAAGCATTCGTGCACCTGAGGGTAACGGGTGGCTGGAGTTTCCAGCGTATCGTGACTGGAGTTTGCTAGGTCCCGAGTCACGTGACTGGAGTTTGCTATGTCCCGAGTCACGTGACTATTGCTGTTGCCTGTAAGATACTCTAGTTTTTTGTATCAGCATAATGAACTTGGGTTTGAGCTGCCAACTGAAATAAATGCGAATGGGTAAGTAAAGGAGAGTATAAGAATGATAGCAAGCCGCTAGGACCCAAACTACTCCCGTGGATTGGTAGGACGGAATGCGTCACGTCCATCGTTGCACAACAACCACAACTATAGCTATCATGGAAGGATATAAGGATTTATGATATTTTCATTATTTATATGTTGCAAGAATAGAAAGCTACGTTTCGAGGATTGGGATCCAACCTCTTCTTCAGCAGTCTAAAATACTAATGCATAATGTTGAGCACGTACAATCTATATATGACAACGAACTCATCAAAATTTAATAAAATTGACACCATAGAAGAAGCTGTGCGTTAAAAATATTATGTGTTAGAGATTTATCCTCTTCACCAAGTATTAAAAAACCTACCTTAGAAATTATCCATCTTTACAGTAGTGTTCTACTGTAACATGGCAAGAATGAAGAATTTAGTTGATAAGGGGTGTAAAGAGATGTGGACAATTTTCAATCGGAATTTAGAATGCATAGGTTAGAATAGAATAGAAATAATTCTTTATTGAGGCGAAATTAGGACCATATGGTCCTTTCTTACATTTAACCTCTTAAACAAAATCAATCTTAATAGTACAAAATAAGGTTTATTAACTAACATTTACTAACACAATATTCCATTCACTCTTCCATTCACACAGTCACGATTCATAGAGTAGCCCCGCCGCCCGCCACGATCATCCGGTCCAGGTATCTTCGTCTCAGCTCCGC
This sequence comes from Homalodisca vitripennis, assembly GCF_021130785.1. Lineage (NCBI taxonomy): Eukaryota > Metazoa > Arthropoda > Insecta > Hemiptera > Cicadellidae > Homalodisca > Homalodisca vitripennis. The sequence continues at coordinate 148,283,892 of NC_060215.1, forward strand.
CACAAACCGTTCCCGGCTCTCAATTTGTTTGACAGGATCTGGTAAGGAGTTCCATAATCTACAGGCGGTAACGGTGAAGGATCGGTTATAGGTTGTGGTTCTGCGTATTGGAATTATGAGTCTTATTGCACCAGACCGAGTTTCTCTTGCGCTACTCGCCGCCAAAAAACTGAAAGTTTTCAGATAAATATTTTGGTGAATCTATATTATTAATAGAGTACAACAATGACAAATTCGAATCGATCTTGAATGAGCTAAGTTAGAATTGATGACTGAATAAAATATGGCGTAATATGATTCCTTCGACGTAAATCAATCAGAAAGCGAATGGAGTAATTTTATACTCTTTGCAGTTCAAGTACGAAGGGCTACGGTCATGTAATTGATTACAGAATCGCACTAGTTAAAGTAAGGAAACACAAGTGACTTGATCAACAGAAGTTTAATGTGAAATGGTAGAAGTCCTTGCATTCGTTTCAGTGTGTGCACAGCAGCGAACACCCTGTTACAGGTGTACACCACTGCATCGGTCCATCCAAGTGTGTTGCTTATGATTAGTCCTAGACTTTTTACCCTTTCAACGTACGGTAAGAGTTTTCCGTCTACAGTTATTTTCGGTGTATTTTTTAGGTCAATAGGGTTGGCAAGTCATTGATGACAGACAATTATGGGTCGGGTTTTGTCCGGGTTAAGCTTAAGTCCATTTTTAAAGCCCATTGAACAAGTCGTTTAGGTTGGCTAGACTTATTAGTCTTTTCTAAAATACGGCGTTTATCTGGCAGTGTATCTATTTAATAACAGGATAAGTGGGAAATTAAAATAATGAAAAGCTAGGAATTTATCAGGTGAACATGACATTCATATGGTAGGACATCTTGAAAATGCGATGGATGAAAAATCTGTACCATTACAATGTAGAATTAGTAATCTTCAACAAAAATTTAGGATTAGTAGGACTTTAATGTAAAGGATCACTTTGAATAACAGGAAGCAGGAATGCCGCCGTACAGTGCAAGAAACTCTTGCAGCTTTACTGGTGTGTTTACAAATGTTCTCTTAATCGTGATGATCAAGAGTGTTTAACTTAAATGTAAATAATTGTAACATACATTAGTGCTTAATACAGGTATTTTATAATATTTCATTATTAGAAATTCCAAAATAAGTTTTAAATTGTGTTTATAGTTTGACATAATTGATTTAATTTATAAGAAATAAATAACCAAAAATGTAAAAGAAACAAATAGGGAACGATAACACTGTGTTTATTCATTTCCCAAAGGCAATAGCTTCACAAAAATACGAAACACGTAATAAAGATTAATAATTATAAATAATAAATATAGAACTGGAACAAACAATAATATTAATATTTTTAGTATAACATAAACATGATCAGCTCCTATGATGAATATTCTGATGAAATATTGTATTTTTGAGTTCCTATAAAATAGTGTATATATTTTTGCCAAAGTTTTGCATTTTTAATTTAGAAAAATCAAAATTTGCAATGAACAAAAAGAGAAAAATATCACTGTATTAAACACTAGTTAAAAAGGGTGTTTAAAAAAATACAATAAACAACGTTAATAAGATAAACACATTTCTTGAAAACGAACATAAAATTAATATTACGACATAGGCATTCGGATTCCTCTTAATAAATTACTAACCTACTTTGTATTTCTACAGGTATTTGAAAACCTGTTATACTACAAATTTTGTACTGTGTGAAAAGTAATTTTTTAACTTGTCCTTTTTACGTGTTAATAACAATTATGTTCCGTAAAATTCTTCAGTCATGAACTTTTACGTAAAAAAACAGTACAGATAATCGTCGTGATTTGAGGCAAATGTTTTATATACTTTTTATTCATGTTTTGTGTACATTTATGCCTTGATTTTCTGGGGCTCCGTATAAAGAAGGTTATTAGAAGAGATAAATAGTCTAGAGGAGGGCGACGTAAACTGATAAGTATAGAGTAATCGTTATATCCACTCAACTTTGTAATCCAGTCAACTCTACAAGCAATAAATATGTCAATATTGAAATTACAACATGTCGGGCACTTCGGTCGGATCTGGACCATTGGAGGAGACGAGGTCAATAGATTGAGGCGATTGTGACGTGGGGTCTCCCCTGGTCTGACCTGCGCCACACAATAAATAGGGGCCGAGGGCAATATATACACATGACATTTAAAAGTGTTTTATTGCTGATATGAACCGACAAAGCGGCGATACATAACGTCACAAGGCCGGGGATCGACGGAATTTGGGCAAAGTTGGATCGACGCCAGAATCTGTATCGGTAGCCAGCGAGAAAGCAGTTATCCAACGCAGCGTGTATTGTAGTGACTTATATCACATTATCTGGCCGTGCGGTGGTTGACGTGCGCCCGCCGCCCGCACGCGCTCTCGCCGATATATGTGTTCACCTATATATTTGACAATTGTCATTTTGTATGCGTGTTGCGAAATGCCGAGAGCTCGAGCGTGTAAATGTCAAAACTTAATAATGATATCGTGTTTTGCTCCGGTCGTGATAGAATTGTAGACCAATTTCAAAAGAAAACCACTGCAGCGTATCGATCCGAGGACATTCACTGATTTGTGAATAAAGTGTCCTGTTATATGCCTAATATTTTCTAGACTTTAATAAATTGTTTGGCCTGAATCCCCAGTTTCATAGAATACAATTATAATAAACTCGTGTACTCCCAACGGAGTTGGAAATGTTTTATTGATCACCATACCGATTGAAATATGTATTGTTAGATACTAGTTAATTTGATAAAATTATAAATGCTAACTTCCATCCCAATTTTTAGCCACCAAATTTCTAAGTAATTTTATAATACATTAATGTTACAAAGATTGGGATGCTCTTTAAGGTTTTCCTGTTGCAATCACAATTTAAGTGTACAATTTCAGTACAATAAAGAAATTAAAGTCTGAATTCCTAAATTCATCTTTTAACTGTTTAAAATCATTTTATGATTATTACTTAACACCATGAAGATTTTTATCTTTTCGAATTTTTACCCAGAAAAGATTACTATCTGGACATATGCGTAGTGTACAACCAACTATGAAGTTCATAATAAGGGTATGAATCGATATCTCCTTAAAAAAATTAATTTAATATATTTTTACATTATAAAACAAGATAACCAAAAGGTTATACTTTATTAGATATTTGGACGATTCAGTTCACACATTAAATTTTAGAATATAGGCTTTGTCTCAAACTTGTTCTTTCATATAAACATGTGATCAACATTTGTTCAGCTGATAGATAATGGATGTATTGATGTAAAGTACTCCATAAGTACCATCCAACTCATCATAACTCATCTAAACCTAAGAGGATAAATAATCTTAACATAGATTTTGATTGCTGAGCTATATTCATTACGCGTAATGACAGTATATTGAGTGAATTTAAATGTAGCCTACATAGTTTAAATTTTATTGGTAATAAATTAATTAAACATTTTCAGTGTCTTTTTAAACTAATAAAAATTATAAGTCGTAAAAACTGCTGTCTGTTCACTTCAGAGTCTTATTAAAATTTGTTAAAATGTTGAAAAAAACGTAGTTTTTCCACCTTGCTAACCGTAGTACTCACCATTTTCTGTGAAACATGTGACAAAATGAAAGTTTTTTTTAGATAGTCTGTGAATGAACTTGTGATTAAATACAAGAGAAACTTGGAAGGTACTCGTATAGTAAATGTCGTGAATGAACTTGTGATAAAGTACGAGAAAAGCTTGAAAGGTACTTATATAGTAAAGTTTGTGAATGAACCTATGATTAAATGCGAGAGTAACTCGAAAGGTACTCGTATAGTAAATGTTGTGAATGAACTTGTGATGAAATACGAGAGACACTCGAAAGGTACACGTATAGTAAATGTTGTGAATGAAGTTATGATGAAATACGAGAGAAACTCGAAAGGTACTCGCATAGTAAATGTTGTCAATGAAGTTATGATGAAATACGAGAGAAACTCGAAAATGTACTCGTATAGTAAATGTTGTGAATGAACTTGTGATGAAATACGAGAGACACTCGAAAGGTACACGTATAGTAAATGTTGTGAATGAAGTTATGATGAAATACGAGAGACACTCGAAAGGTACTCGCATAGTAAATGTTGTCAATGAAGTTATGATGAAATACGAGAGAAACTCGAAAAGTACTCGTATAGTAAATGTTGTGAATGAACTTGTGATGAAATACGAGAGAAACTCGAAAGGTACGCGTATAGTAAATGTTTTGAATGAAGTTATGATGAAATACGAGAGAAACTCGAAAGGTACTCGCATAGTAAATGTTGTCAATGAAGTTATGATGAAATACGAGAGAAACTCGAAAGGTACTCGTATAGTAAATGTTGTGAATGAACTTGTGATGAAATACGAGAGACACTCAAAGGTACACGTATAGTAAATGTTGTGAATGAAGTTATGATGAAATACGAGAGACACTCGAAAGGTACTCGCATAGTAAATGTTGTCAATGAAGTTATGATGAAATACGAGAGAAACTCGAAAAGTACTCGTATAGTAAATGTTGTGAATGAACTTGTGATGAAATACGAGAGAAACTCGAAAGGTACGCGTATAGTAAATGTTTTGAATGAAGTTATGATGAAATACGAGAGAAACTCGAAAGGTACTCGCATAGTAAATGTTGTCAATGAAGTTATGATGAAATACGAGAGAAACTCGAAAGGTACTCGTATAGTAAATGTTGTGAATGAACTTGTGATGAAATACGAGAGACACTCGAAAGGTACACGTATAGTAAATGTTGTGAATGAAGTTATGATGAAATACGAGAGAAACTCGAAAGGTACTCGCATAGTAAATGTTGTCAATGAAGTTATGATGAAATACGAGAGAAACTCGAAAGGTACTCGTATAGTAAATGTTGTGAATGAACTTGTGATGAAATACGAGAGACACTCGAAAGGTACTCGTATAGTAAATGTTGTGAATGAAGTTATGATGAAATGCGAGAGTAACTAGAAAGGTACTCGTATAGTAAATGTTGTTAATGAAGTTATGATGAAATACGAGAGAAACTCGAAAGGTACTCGTATAGTAAATGTTGTGAATGAACTTGTGATGAAATACGAGAGAAACTGGAAAGGTACGCGTATAGTAAATGTTGTGAATGAACTTGTGATGAAATACGAGAGAAACTCGAAAGGTACTCGTATAGTAAATGTTTTGAATGAAGTTATGATGAAATACGAGAGAAACTCGAAAGGTACGCGTATAGTAAATGTTGTGAATGAACTTGTGATGAAATACGAGAGAAACTCGAAAGGTACGCGTATAGTAAATGTTGTGAATGAACTTGTGATTAAATGCGAGAGTAACTCGAAAGGTACTCGTATAGTAAATGTTGTGAATGAAGTTATGATGAAATACGAGAGAAACTCGAAAAGTACTCGTATAGTAAATTTTGTGAATGAACTTGTGATGAAATACGAGAGAAACTCGAAAGGTACGCGTTATAGTAAATGTTTTGAATGAAGTTATGATGAAATACGAGAGAAACTCGAAAGGTACTCGTATAGTAAATGTTGTGAATGAACTTGTGATGAAATACGAGAGACACTCGAAAGGTACTCGTATAGTAAATGTTTTGAATGAAGTTATGATGAAATACGAGAGAAACTCGAAAGGTACTCGTATAGTAAATGTTGTGAATGAACTTGTGATGAAATACGAGAGACACTCGAAAGGTACTCGTATAGTAAATGTTGTGAATGAAGTTATGATGAAATGCGAGAGTAACTCGAAAGGTACTCGTATAGTAAATGTTGTTAATGAAGTTATGATGAAATACGAGAAAAACTCGAAAGGTACTCGTATAGTAAATGTAGTGAATGAAGTTATGATGAAATACGAGAGAAACTCGAAAGGTACGCGTATAGTAAATGTTGTGAATGAACTTGTGATGAAATACGAGAGAAACTCGAAAGGTACTCGTATAGTAAATGTTTTGAATGAAGTTATGATGAAATACGAGAGAAACTCGAAAGGTACGCGTATAGTAAATGTTGTGAATGAACTTGTGATGAAATACGAGAGAAACTCGAAAGGTACTCGTATAGTAAATGTTTTGAATGAAGTTATGATGAAATACGAGAGAAACTCGAAAGGTACGCGTATAGTAAATGTTGTGAATGAACTTGTGATGAAATACGAGAGAAACTCGAAAGGTACGCGTATAGTAAATGTTGTGAATGAACTTGTGATTAAATGCGAGAGTAACTCGAAAGGTACTCGTATAGTAAATGTTGTGAATGAAGTAATGATGAAATACGTGAGACACTCGAAAGGTACACGTATAGTAAATGTTGTGAATGAAGTTATGATGAAATACGAGAGAAACTCGAAAGGTACGCGTATAGTAAATGTTGTTAATGAAGTTATGATGAAATACGAGAAAAACTCGAAAAGTACTCGTATAGTAAATGTTGTAAATGAACTTGTGATGAAACTTGATATTCTGAGTTCAAAATTGCCGCCTCGTTTTCGGCACTCTTATAGCTTTTTTTGTAAGCTCTTCTGTGATTGCATATTATTATATATTGTTCTTTGTTTTGTTTTTTAAGACACAAAGATTAAAATAACCACTATTAAATAACGTTTGTTGGTAGCAAAAATGCTTTCATGGTAAGAATAATGTCCTATAACAGCCCATAAAAACTGTAACCTTTTAAATGAATTCCAAGTATTGTAGACTATTTGAATATAACTACGTAAATTACATGGAATTGGTTGAGCGACAATATCAGTGAATTTAGTGTGGTAAGTATGCGAACTATGTAGTGTACTATAGTGGAAAGAGATCCTTCAAGTTTTTATGTTCATTCGACTTGAAGGCAGGATAACGCTGGAAGGGAATATTTAAATTCGATGAATACATTAAACTCTGTATCGTATGTGTTTGCGATAGTAACGCCATTAATTGGCGCCTGCAAATTGTGCTAGGCATTTTAAACATTGATGTGTATTGTAGTAAAGTATTCAAGCTATTGCAGGCGCTAATCGTTGAAGCTCTAGTTCATATTCACTGCAGTTCCTATATCGTAGCAAGTGATCTTATACAACATCGCTCTGGATTCATAATCCGAATCTATACCATATTTTTTACTGTATTCTTTCCGGCCACAATATATAATCCCACAAAAATCCATATGACACGTCCTATTTCACAAGATGATGTTCTGTCCTCTTAGTTGCATTCCTCAGCAATCTCAACTATGTTGATTCAAAGAGTTGTAATTTTAATTTGCTTTATGACTTGGTACTTTGAGCCTTTCTTCACATATTTATATATATTAGACCTTAAAATTGTTAGAGAAAGGTTGTTTGGTGAAATTATTATAATTATAAATAGTTATAACATGCACATTTAAATTCCCATACCTATTCATTGTTAATGTATAGGAGAACCGATGGCCGAGCGGTCCAGGGCATTGAGCTTTGTATCAGAGTTAGAGATATCGCAGGTTAAATCCTGTCTGTGACCGTTGCACTTTTATCTTATCTGTATTGCCAACCTTGTACTGTACCGACTCTCCCCCTCATTCTGTTTGGTTAGATCCTCGCTCAGTCCAGTGGCCCATGGGGACAGATTATTGTTCAGAAGAGGATCGGCCTCTCCTTCAAAAAAATGTTTGAAATTGTTACTATAGAGGTGTTGCTGGCACTTTTTAATTATGTATCTAACATAATGCAATGCAACTGTTCACAATGTATAAATTTCTATATTTTTGATGACTTAAGCGATAAATAATACATACTAAAAATAACGTATAAGGTAAGAAGAACAATTGAAATCCATAAGTGACGAGATGTTTGACGTTCTCACACCTACGCAGATGGTGCCATGGGTTATTGGGAGTGCCGATGGCCGAGTGGTCTAAGACGTCGGACTTTGAGTCTGAGTTAGAGATAGCGCAGGTTCAAATCCTGTCTGTGACCGAAGTAGGCTACTTTTTATCAGTACCATCGACCTTGTACTGTATCGACTCTCCCACTTATTCTGTTTGATAAGATCCTCGCAGAGGCCAGTGGCCCATGAGGACGATCAAGATAAGACGTAAAAGAGGATTGGCCTCTCCTTAGAAAAAATCAAGTTTTTCGGTTCCCACTGTGTAGAAACATAGCAAAAGAAATCATAATCTTGAACTATTTCTGTATGGCTGTAGAGTATCATCTAAGTTAAAAGAGTTTAAGGAAACTTGCAGAGGTAAAGACACTCATCAGCTTAAACCAATATGCTCTTATTCCACGGCTAAGTCTGATTCATACGTTACAGATTCGAAACATTTCTCCTACACCATCTAAACCATTAAATCTGTCAGTGATGATAATGATCACACAAACCGTAAATTGTAGGTTATTTGGCTGTCTTCATGTCTTATGACCCCCTCCACCAGAATACAATTTCGGAACGGTTAAAACAAATCGACACAAAACTTAATAAAGGCCGAACAGAACTTAACAAAAGTCTTCACCGAACTGACTGTACTTTTTTTAAAGTTCAGTGCACTTCTGCTCCTCTTTGACCTTTCGATCAGGTCTTTGAACCAAGATAAACTTTTGTAACAAGTCTCTAGGACCTTTCTATTAAGAGTTATCGCAAAGATGGAAAGTCAGGCTCAAGATTCAGTTGTAAGAGGGGTTTGCGGATACTTTATTAAGGAAAAATCTCAAAAATAGCGGAATCCCCTGAAATTATCATGCTGTTCTTTATTGCATAAACAGTCATACAACTGCATAGCGTCACTATAAATAATATTTACTGCTCAAACAAATAACGAGTATAAAGCTGATAGTACGGTTTTGGATATTGTTTCGATATCATAACTGGGGCTTTCCTTTCACTATAATTAATATACCTTCAATACATTTTATTACGATAACTTCTATGAGCAAACCGACACATATGTGCAATAGTGCCACCATAGTTCTCTGTACTATAGCAGTAAACCCATATAGGACACCTAGTGAAGCTCGAACTGCAGGTAATGCAGGAAAAGCTGAGCTGTGGATTCGCTACATCAATTATGTATGGGCATTTGGCAGCACGGTAAAGACAGTTTAGACTAATTCCTACAGCATATGAAAGTCATACATACTAACATCAAGTTTACGATAGAAACTGAAAGCAACAGGTGTTTACTACGTGTGGTGATGACTGAAACTGAGAAATTTGTCGCAGCATAGGTAGGACATTCGGTGTACAGGGCAACAAGACTCACACTAATATACGTTTAAAGTTTATTATTGACGGTGTGAGGTTTGAAATGATAATAGGATTTCGTATTCCGTATGTTACAAATGTATAACACAACGTTCCGAGGTTATTACTCGCACCTTTGGGTACCAACATTAAAACACTCAAATAAAACGTATCATACTTACTAGTCTCGTCATGAGATGTAGGCAAATAATACTTAGGTTTAGTCCGATCAGAATTAAAATAATGCATCCATAATATTTCTACAATATTTCTTGTGGAATTATTCTGTGGGGTGTTTGTGCAAATACAGATTTTCAAAGATTATTCATACTGCAAAATAAATGTTGTCATTTTAACATTCATTTGGGTTACCGAGTCATGCAGAGAATCCTTCAGGGAGCTCGAATTACTGACACTACCTAGCCTGTACGTGCGTGAGATTCAGGCCCGTGCGCATGGGGGGGGGTTTTGGGGGTTCAAACCCCCCCCCCCCTTGAAGATTGGGATATATCGTATTGTTTCCATATATCAGTTTAATTGTGCTCTATTGCGCCGTCAGTTTACGTGCATGCGCGCGCAAATATTTCCAATCGTTTGATTGCGCGCGCTTTCCGCCTGATTTGTGTTATATACTGTTTAAAAATTGGAGCTCCGACGCGCTACACAATTGGTCGCGCGGGACCAAAAACGGAGCGCGCATGCGCGGACCAGAGCGATAGAGCGACGGAGCGTGCAGCGCTCAGTCCTCCTTAAGTTTTCTTCTTTTTTATTTCATAAAATAAGTATAGAACCCCCCCCTAAATAAAATTCTGCGCACGGCCCTGGTGAGATTAGCATGTTATGATATTGCAGGGCAAGAATGTTCATGGGTATGATACAAGAACCAAACAAAACTATAGGGTAACTGCAACTCTATGGACGTCTTCCGTCTCTGACGGGTATCAGGTTTATAAATTACTTACCGGAATATATATTTTTCCGGTATATATATATATATATATATATATATATATATATATATAATCAAATATTGATTATATATATATATATATATATATATATATATATATATATATATATATATATATATATATATATATAATCAATTAATATTCCAAAACAATTTAAGTCCCAATTGAGAAACTATTTAATTAAAAATTTATACTACGTCTTGGATGAATTCTCATAATATAACACATCCTAAAAAAAGCTGGAGGGAGTGCACATGTAATAAATTCTACTTTCTACGAGTTATATAGGAAGTTTTTTTTTATTGGCGCCAATTGTAAACTTATTAAAATAATAATTGGACAATTATATAGTATATATATATATATATATATATATATATATATATTTGTAAAATTTAGAATAGTTAATAGTTTTTGTGATGCATGTCGTTGAATTTTTAAACGTCAACGACAGTAAATGACTTAAATAATGACTTAAAAAATTACTTAAATAATTAGTTATTTAAATCATTTTCAATCAGATTACATGAACTGTATAATGTCTACTCTATACACGTTAAATAATGAAACTATCAGTGGGAAATATTGGGTAGCCGGTTAAACAATTTTTGAGAACTACTGGGTAGGTATTTTTCCAGGGTTACATTTTAATGTCTCCCTGGATTTTGAGACAAACAATGTAATGTACAACACAGCACTTAAGAATTTATGTCAATAAATAAAGGTATTGTTAGTGCATTCTATTCATTTTTATAACCTGGAGTTACACCAATCGAAATAATGTATTTCCCATTCCGTTTGGAATATATTCAGGCGTATCAGGACTTAATTTACACCGTGTATACTGATAACAGCTTGCTGCGCTCACACATATCCTAAAACACTAAAGAAGGTATTAGTTTACCTAATAGTTGAAATTTATATTTTTTTCTCTCTTGAAGATACCTATTTTCGAGCATCGAAAGCAATTTACAAGGAAACAGATTTTTTCTCGTCAACTGTTACACATTAAAACCAAATTACAATTATTGGGGTAATAAGACATTTTCTATAACTTATAAACGTAAAAACGAACAAAGTACAAAAATTAATTTCTTAAATCAGTAAAACGTTCCGCAATTTATCTGTTAAGTCCAAATTGATAAAAAAGTTCCGAAAATAATCACAAGTTTAATTTAAATTTTATTTTTTGGTGGTGTTAGTTGGTGTTGCTAGAAGGTTAGTTTTTTTTAATGAAATACCATCGTCAAGATATTGTAGCTCAGGTTGATTTCCTTATTGCAATTTTTTTCTTGGATCTATGGTTACTTGCAAATTACGTAATAGATAAAACTAAATTAGAAGCAACTGCAATGCAAAATTGAAATTTTATGACAATGTAAATAAACCTGTGTGGAGCCTAATATCGTACATTGCGTTAGTCACAAAATTGATATTCCGTACTTTCGCGAGCAGAAGCTTCAAATATACAAATATTTCGTACACAGTGGCAGTTTTAATTATTTAAGAGCAGTTTTCATGCATGACGTTATGTTCACCAAAGTACTCAAAGTTATTAGTATATTAAAAATGTAACAACTACAAAACAATTTTCCAAGTCATATCATAAAGATACGGAGTAAAACTATTTGGCTTACACATAACATAGCTATGGTGGGAAGGGTTGATTCAATGTGAATGTTGAGTTTAGTTTCAGTTTACCTTCTTCTTTGTTCAGCGTCTGTTTGTGCACCTGATGAGAATACCTATTCGCCTAGATTACACTATATTTTGTAGTCTAGGTGTCTCTGAAGTCGAATCGATGTAAAGAATCCATTTTGAGCTTCTATGCCACCCATATTTTTCGATTTCTTCAAACGAACATGACTCCGGATTGCAATTGTCAAGTCTGTGACAGAGTCAGATTCCAGACGCTGCCCTAAGAGGAAGGTGAACTGGAGCTAAACTCAACAGTCATGTAATCGACTTATTTCTAAACTAAATTCGTTAATTTTTAATAAAACTTAACGTTACACACGAGGAAGAGTTTCTACACATAGGGTTCTAATATAATCTGCGTCATAAGACTAAATTTCTAATTCTAGGATTAAGACTTAAAACGTTCGACTGAAATAGTTTCAAACCATGAAAGCAGCTAGTTACCAGTTTCATGCTGGCCACAGGATTTTGCAAACTTGTCCGCCAACTTTCACCACACCAAATGTTGCCAACAATATTTTAGTTTGTCCATTTCCTATAAATAAGACTGGCTTTATTTCCAAATTAAGTCTTTTACTCAAACCAGTATTGAAAAACCAGTCTTGTGGTTGGTAAGAAATGTAAGGTATCTTATTAAAATAATATTGTAAGGTTGTATTTAATAAATATAAAATAAAAAGGTGTAAAATGCTGAAGTGGGCACACGCTACTTAGATTGATCTAATATGATCGCGGTTACACGAAGGTGAAAACTGTATATACTCATCAACACGTAGCTACTGACGTATTAAAATCAAATGCACTTACAGTCCACTAACCCTTAGAGCTCGGAGTTGAACTTATGTGAGTGTCCTCTCAGGTCGTGGCCACTATGGGTTACCGTAGGTGTTCTTTCTGGTAGGAAGGAGGTTCAAGACCACGTTCTGTCACTCAGCCCGCCTGCACCACTCCTAGTGGCCCTGGCTGTTTTGACCGTTCGGCTCGTCAGGCCACTATGCGTGGCCCACTGTATTGCGCAGTTTTAAAACTTAATCTTTATCCAGTTGTGGCTGGAAGGTTCTGCAATCTCTCCAAGAAATAAGTTACTAAATTAGTATTTCTCTATTTGCAGCACATACCGTAGTACACATCGAGAAATATTTTTACCCAACTGTGCCTGTACCTGCTTAGTGTATCCTATATATATAAAGGGGAGAGGCCGATCCCCTTTTAAGCCTTATTCTGTCCGTCCTCATGGCCCACTGGCCTGTGCGAGGATCTTATCAAACAGAACAAGGGGGAGAGTCGATACAGTACAAGGTCGAGGGTACTGATAAAAAGTGCAACGGCCACAGACAGGATTTGAACCTGCGCTATCTCTAACTCAGACCCAAAGTCCAACGTCTTAGACCACTCGGCTATCGGCACTCCCAAAAATAAAAAGTGTATTTTGTGGAGACGAAGCTCAAAATATGGAACCAGTTTGTATTCTGTTGATACTAAAGATCTGCTTGAGACTAATTGTATTATTACTCTGTACATAAAAATACCTTTTAAACGGATCAACCTATAAATTAAATTTCATATTTCTTGGTTCGTTCAAGAGCAAGTAATAAATAGCTTATCGATAGTTTTACATTACATTTTTACATTATTTGATATTTTAATTTAAATCGCATTAATTTAAAGAACCGAAGGTCAAAAAGTGATATTTCACTCCGATTAAAAGTTACGTACATGTTTACGTAAGCGCCGTGTGACTTCGAACACAACCGGCCACTATGTGTGGCCCGGCGATCTGAGAGGACAACCCCCTGAGACTAAATCCGAGCTGAGCGAGATATAAGTTGAGGCCACATTTATTGCCTTCCGATCGCAAAGGGCGAAGCTTCCAGGAAATGTTCACAAAAGCTTTTCAAAGGTTTATTAAAAATTTAGCACCCTTATGAATCGACTTTATTAAAATTATATTAACTTTAGCCTCACCGATTTTCTAGAGGCATACACAGTCCGGCTGTTCTTCGCTCTCTGTACTGCTCTCTTATAAGACCCATCGCAAAATACGCAAGTCCAGTGTGGTCCCCGTACACTATCGGCTCCCAGATGAGACTAGAGGCTTTACAGCGCCGATACATTCGGCTGGTTGGGGTCCGGCTTGGATATGGCTACCTGGATGTTCCCGTTGACGACATCGCCAGAGGACATTACCTTCTATCTCTCGCCTAGCGACGTGAAGTGGGTGATGTTCTGCTTCTGTGGAAGATTGTTAATGGCCAGGTGCAGTGCTCAGATCTCCTTGCCGAGATGGACTTCAGAGTCTTCACCACCCCAACACTTCTCGGTCGTAGGCATCATTCCACCAACTTCAACTACAATAGTCATTTGGCAAGATTTGCCCGATTGGGTAATCAAATTGTCTGAGGATGTGACATCTTCTGGGACAATATCCATTACAATGCCGTCATGCTTTAACTTTGTTTTCCTCTTGTAACAATTCTTAGTATAATATTAAATCCTTGCCTAATTAGCATAGTACTTAAATAAATTATTTCATGTCAGTTCCTTAGCTAGCTAGCATGCACTGTTATGTTTCTATAAGATATCTAAGTTAGTTAATCACTTATGTTTTAATATTAATGTTGAAAATTTGTTGTTCAAGTTTAAGTTGTATTGTTGATATTGTTGTAAATTTTATTTTTATATCCACACTGTTGTAAAAAGTATACATATTGAATTACCACTGCATGCCTTCTTCTAACTTGTATTGTAACTAAGCTAGCGTATTTATTACTGTTTTAATTATACTATTTGTATAAGTATTTTTGTTTACAAATGTGTGCACTTGTATTTGCATGTAAAATTGTAATAATGGCTGCTGACGTTGGAAATAAATAAATAACCTTTAAACCAAATGTTGTCCCTTAATGATTTTAGTTGTAACTTTTTACAAGATGACTAATTTTAAAGGCGACTCTCACAAGTACAATTAATACCTTTAAGGTATTTGTAACGGACATGTAGCTTATTTATACTGAAGTTATAATGTAAAAGGCTTTAATTGTTTTTATGTTAGATAACCAGCAATCGTACCAAAAAGTGAAAGAACCTTGAGCCTACATTGTATTTTCAAATGAGACTTACAATAAAACAATATTAATTGATTAAAATTATTTAACGTTTGCTCACGTGTTAAACTCGAGCTAGCCACCATTAGGCTACAGTCGCTTATCAAGTGCACTAATACGTGACTTTACTTACGTTAAATGTATCTACCAGGTACCAAAGTATGCGTCAACGTGTAAAGGAACACGAGCCTTTATGTTACGTTTACGACACGGGATCGTATACGATTTGAAAACGTAACCATATTAGTGAGGAAGCTGTAAGAAAGAATAAACTGGGGCTGTGTAATTGACTGCTTGTTTTCTATTTCGCAGCTTACTCAACCTGTTTCTCCTCCCCTGTTTTAAACGGCTATGAATATTCAACACAATAGAGGACTAAAAAACCTAAATAAGTTATTAGGATTTCGGACACTTGCCTTCGTTATATGTTACAAAATGAATAACTCTACGTTTCGAGGTTTTAAATTTGCCCACTTCGTCAGGTATAAGAAATGTTGTAAATGAAAGCTACAACGTGTAGCAATGGGCTGCCACTAATAAGAATTTACAAAAATCATCTTACCCAACAGCAGTTTTAAGTCCATAAAGGAGAAAATAGACCCACTTGTCACTGCACAGGAGTCAATAGCACAAAGGGGTCTTGACGTCCATAACGGCTTGTTAGTAAATGTCATTGTAAAATATCATCATGTTGATGTTTAGGCAAATTTATACACATCAACAATACTTTATACACATTTACAGTTAAGTAGTAAAGTTTTAAAAACATTTGGATTTAATTCCTTGTATGTCTTGAAATTATGAACCTTAACTATAAATATGTCTAGAATATTTTTAATTAGCATCATTAACATGGGTTAGGCTGCTTCCTGTGTGACAGAATATTCGCGATGGATGCGGTTGTCGGTAGGGACCGCCTCCTGTCGAGAACCATGAGGAGAGTGGGCAATATATCTTAGTCGTGTTACCTTGGAAAAAGGTGAGAAGGTTCTAGCAACTAAGGGAGCTCTATCCACCTTCCTTTAGCCCGTGACCGCACCCCGCTTGAGTTTTGTCTACGCTACGGCTCCAAAATAAGGGAAATCGATTTAAAGAGCTTATAAATTACAGCAAATACATTGGCTGGCGGTTATCCAGATAATTTAAATGAGGAGGAACTGGCCAAAGAAATAGAAAGTTTTAAATGACTTGGCCTTGAAATGGATAACAGTTTACGAAAGGTACTCCTTGATTGACTCATAAAATTATTTACATGCAATACTTAGACGAAAACAACCCAAACATCATATCTCTCCAAATATTCCTTACTCTTCCATTTTTTGTCACTTCGAGGGAGACTAGCTTCGGCTCGCTGAAATTAATTAAAAACAATTAAAGAAGCACTGTGAAACCGTGATTAACAAATTCAAGTACCATACCAACTGAAAATCATAGAGGATAAAAAAATCTCATTCCACAGCAAAAAAAAAAAAAACACAACATCATCATTTGACAGCCTGGTGTTTATCAGTACATTTCCAGCCAAAAATGTAAACTGTATAAAGTTAAAAAACAATTGTGATCAAATTTTTTAGTCATTGACAATTTATGATAAAGTTTGCATGCAGAATTTTGTGTTTGTAATCAAATGTTGTGTTTTAGTTTAGTTTTTAAATATAGCTATTGGAATGTGTTAAACTTGAAAGAATGTAAAATGTGAATACTGTTGACTGTGCCGTCGTGAAAATATTAATGTTTCTATATATGTAATTATTTATTTATTTGAATGTTTAGAATCGTAAACTATTTGACCGATAGTTTTGAACGTTTTTTGTATGTATATGTATTCTTTCACGGAGAAGGTTTATATGCTATGCCCATTGATGTAACTAGCCACAAGGCGGCGCGGCGCTTCAAAATATGTTTTCAAAGCGCCTGCACACTACAAACTGCAATTACGAGACAGTTCCGTATACTAGATAGCCAAACACTACTTGAAGGCGCTAAGTTATGATGTATATTTGTCTTTAAGATAAATTTCTAGTTGAACTTAAAGCTTGACTGTTAGACCACTTTATAATAAAGAACATGTACGTATACAGTGGCAATAAAAATACACAGATTTTGTGTCTAATTAAATTTCATTTTTACAATTTATATAAACGTATGAATTATTATGTATGTCAATAAACAATAAAACGTTGTTTAGATTTGTTCAAGTTGCGATAAAACATTTAAATTGCGACGAGATCTTGATTAAATGTATTAACATTCTAAGTGTGTGGTCTACGACATCAATTATTACCGATTAATTTTACATTATAAACAAATTAGACAGATTTTATTTTATTTTAGCTTATCTTAAAAACAATTTATCGTTTAAACTTTATTTCATCACAAAAGTTTGATTTTTTGGATTATTTAATTATTTGACCGCGCATAACTAATATATTTTATTTCTGTGTGTATATTATTATACATAGGTTTATTGAAAATGTAAACTCATTGAAAAGCTGATAACCTGTAATGGTGATTTGGTTACTCGATAGTTAGTTGCATATGAAATAATGTGTCATCATTAATACAGTCATAGTAACATTTTTAATAAATTTTGTAATCGAAATAATAAACCTTGCATAATACATGCAACAGTAATTATGTATATACAAACTAAGTAATAGTCTCGCGAAATGAATTTCAGACTATGCCCTTGTTTTATTTTTTAATAGTTAAAAATGTGTTATTTCCTTCTCCCAATGATTTGGTACCAGATCCAAGATTCCACCCAACTCTGGGAGGTTGGTCGCCGTTTGTATACTTGCTTAGCCGAACCAACCCTACATGTGTCAGGTGTTTCCAGCCAGTGAGTAGAAACTTACTAGTAGAGGATGTAGCAGACATTACTAGTAGGGGCTGTACGGTTACCTAGTCTAGTGATGGGACTGTCAACTACTTTTTGCAAACGACTAGTGACTAGCCAACTGCATTCAAACACCGGATACACTAGAAGTGAAAACTAGTCGACTATTTTTCCTTGTTTTGGCATGAAAAGAAGTCTACTATTGCCTATTGTGTTCTTATGATTCAACACTATTTGGAACTACCTTTAGCCAATAGATAAAAATTAGGCCTCTCCCATATTGTGAAAAATTGTAAAAATATAATTTCATATCGTTATTACCTGCAAAAAAGTACTTATGTTTGTCAGCAATGTCAGTTACTTGTGAGAGACTTTTCTCAATTGCCGGGCAAGTAGCATAGGACAGAAGGATTAGGTTTGTTCAAAAAAATTATTACAATTTACTTTTAAAATTCTGTATAAAATAATATATTTCATACCAATGATTTAGCCTACTATAAAGTGATTATAAAAGAAATTTCGTAATTTACCATCCACACATATAACAACCACGGTACAAAATTTTAGTATTGTCTTTAAAAAACCTAATTTATACTTTTCATAACAAGGGTTATATCTTTGGTAGGTAGAAAAACTAGCGACTAAATTTATACTGAATTAAACTAGTCAATTAGTTTACGGTCTACTGTTGTGATATCTGAAGGTTTTCATTACTAGCAAATGAAAAAATGTACATCTTTACTTTAATTTATAAATAACTAGTCGTTAGTTGAATAAATTTAGTAGTAGCAAATGTTCCATGTGTAAGCTGCAGCAAAGCGCGACAGTACATTGAATATTACTAACAAATGGCGGTTCAACTACGACTTGTCAAATAAACCGAATAGTTGACTACTTTGTGCACTGATCAAATAAACAGGTAGTCGACTAGTCGGTTAGCCCAACACTAACCTAGTCTGTACTCTCTGGGACAGGGATGCATACAAAGTTACTTGTTACTCGATGCTACCGCACTTTGCTTTGATATACATTCAACGAGGAGCAAGCAAGCCTCTGTTATGTCGTACTCGCTTCACTAGTACTTAATTTAGTCACAATCAAAGCCGTAGCGAGTAAATGCGGGGTTGTCAACTCGTACTTTCTTTTCAAAGCGTAGTAGTAAATTATTATTTAAGGAACAAGTTTTCTGTGAGTATGAGTTGGGTATTGTGTTCAATGAATTGTTTCCGTAATTTTGTTGCAACAACGATTTGTGTCAAGAAAAGGAAAGTGGATTCATAATGCCAAGTTTTTAATCAACAGTTGACACAGTCGAGTATTTCATGGTCGGTACAATCAATCAGCCAATGTGCCTTACTTGTAATGGAATCGATACTGTGTCGCCAGAATTCTATGTCTACTGACATTATGACATATTATTCAAGTTGAAACTTATAAAAGATTCTCTGCGCAAAACATCACGTCCTGTCCATCATGGCTAAGCTGAGGAAAGAGTTCGTTGCTTTGTCAATTTTGACCTTGCACCTGAAGAAAGTTAGATTTCTTTAAATTCATAAATGAGTTGCTCAAAATTAAATTAAACTCAAAGAGTTTTCCTTATGCAGATGACACTACAATGGCATCCTCTGTATATAATAAAATTAGGCTAAGATATCTAATCTCAAATGATCTTGAAATAATTTCGCAATGGTTGTCAAACAACAAACTCCTAATAAATGTTAATAAATCAAAATGTATACTGTTTTTTGATAGAAATGTGTCTTGTGAAAAAGAAAAAAAGGTTTTATTGTCATAAACACCAATGTATCTATGGTTTTAACTGTGATGAAATAGAAATCGTGATAATGTAAAACTATACACCTCTTGGTTTGAAGGCACTTTGCAGTATGGAATAATCCACTATGGAGGTACCTACGAGTCTATTTTAATACCAATAAAAAGTTCACAAAGGTTTGCTGTGAGAAATATTTATAATTGAATGAAATATGATAGAATTTCACATTTATTTAAGGAAGACAACATTTTAACTTTTAATCAACTTTATGTTTATCGTTGTTTAAATTACATCCATAAATGCTTAGACAGTTTTAACATTAACAATAATGTAGTTAATATAAGATCACCTCAAGTAAAGCAAATTTCAATGCCAAACTACACCAAGGAGTTGGCAAGAAAACAATTCACTTATACAGCCATTAAACATTTCAATGCATTCATAATAAACTATGGTAACAGTCTATTGTATAAACCGAAACCAAAATTTAAGTTGAAAGCTAGAGAATATGTGAAAGACCTAAATTCTTAATTGTTTTATTTTTATTGTTGTGACACATTACATATCGTTTATCACATAGTTTAAAAATTGTTATTTATTTAAGAGTTTGTTATCATATGTCTACTGTTGAGCTGTTATTGTTGAAATTTTTTGTTAGATCTATATTTTGTTGCATTTGTTACTGTTGTATATATTTTATATTAAATCCTGTTTTATTGAACTTATATTGAACTTGGTGGACCTTGGATTTGTTAAATTTGTACCACCATCTGAATATTGATTTATCACATTATTAATAATTGTTATTTATCTTCTAAATGAATTTTACTATTAAATGTATACTGCTAAGCTATAGTTGTTAAAATTGTTGTTAGTCAAAGTCAAAATTTCTTTATTTACATAGTCTTCAAGACTAGTAGTGGCGTTAGCATGATATAATACATAGAAATACAGTGAAACAATGTAATAGAACTAAAGTAAAAATATGACATTTAATTTTTTGTCTTTATAAACATGGTTGTCTCCAATTGTAAAATTCGTTTCAAGGAATAAAACGGTCGTTCTTGCAGCCAGGATTTTAGATGTCTTCTAAAATGAAGGTGGCTGGTTGTCCTTATTTCCTTTGGCAGTAAGTTCCATATTTTTGCACCAGTGTAACTAGGTTTCTTCTCAGTGGATGTTAGTCTGTGTATTGGAAAGCAGAAGTTTCTTGCATTTCTGGTGTTGTACTGATAATATTGTACTCCACTGTGTGCAGTTTCAGGTGCATTAATGTATACATAGGTAGCAGTTTCCAGAATATAAAGGTTGATGACTGTAAGAATCTTCAGTTCACAGAAAGCTCCTCTACAGGTTTGTCTAGGTGGTAATGTCCCCAGTATTCTGATGGCTCTGTTTTGTAGAGTTAAGACACGTTGAATGTTTAACATAGTGGTTCCACCCCAAACAACAATCCCATACCGCAGGTGGGTTTCAAAGAGAGCGTGATAAGCAGTTTTGGCTGTAGTAAAGTCCCTTATGGTCATCATTCTACGCATCAAAAATAATCCTAAACTTAGTTTACTGCAAATAGAGTTAATATGGGGTATCCATGATAAACTATTATTATTTATATAATGCTAAGATATTTAGTTGAGGTAACTTCTTCAAGATCAGGGAGTCACCCTACGGTCTTTCTGTCTCTTCCAAATATTAGTTGTTGACTTTTACTTTCGTTAGCTACTTAGTCGTTGTCATGACAATACTGCATTGCCATGCTTAGTGCTATAAAGCTGTCTATCTCAAGTTGTTTTGGGTCTGTCTGACTTAGCAATAGTGCAGTGTCATCAGCATACATGGTTAATTCACTAAAATCCTGCATGAAATGAGGTAGGTCATTCGTGAAGAGGATAAAGAGAACAGGACCCAAGATTGATCACTGTGGCACTCCTCTAGTGATTGGGTTTGGTTTGAAGTGTGTCATATCTACTTTCCCATTGTTATTATGTTTAATCTCAACCAGTTGACTTCTATTAGTTAGACTAGAAAACCATTTATTTGCAATATTTTGAATTCCAAGAGTTTTTAATGTCCCTACAAGGTGGTGATGACCAAGACAGTCAAAGGCTTTGCTGTAATCGAGAAGTACAGTAGTAGCAGTCTTGCCTTCCTCAATCTGGTCCAGAAGGAACTCCACTAAGCTGATCAAAGCAGTTGTTGTAGATTTATCCTTTAGAAATCCATTTTGGTCTGTGGTTATAAGTTTATTTTGATTAAGATGATAAAAGAATCTATTGAGTACTAGTTTTTCAATAATTTTGGAGAATATTGGTAGTAAGGATATAGGTCAATATTGTTTGTTTTTAGGATAAACTTGCTCTTCTGCACATATATTGACCAGTTTGGCAGATATGTCATCATATCTTGTTGATGTCTTTGGTTGCAACGATTGAATAATGTGTACCGTTATTTAGTTGTACTTCATGTAGTACATATTTTGCTACCCAGTTACTTGTTACTGGTTGGTATAAATTACATCCTATGTTCTTGGAACTAAATTCTTGGCGGATTGATAACCTAATTGGCACGCGTATTAATATTTCCTCTCGGGAACTTTGTAGCTGCCGGACCTTGCTACCGAAGCAATTATCTCACGCGCCTTGTCCGTAAGTAAAAATTTCTATTTTTCTACCATAAGTTAGCCCTTTTATGCAAGACATCTAATTTGAAAGTAATGTAAAGTAAAATTATAAATAAAATTGTAAAGTAACTTACCTTGAATGTGTTTTATTTGCCAGATCAACTTGGATAATATTTGTGGATAATATCTGACGAGACCACGTTGTCTTGATAAGTTGTCTCGATAAATGGCTAATACCGTCGCGATTTTGGTTATGCAAGTTGCAGTTCGCTCTTTGAGGTCACTTCTTGAGTTCAAGCCCAATTACTTCACGTTTTGACTTCCAGTCTACTAATCTTCCCTTTTTCCGTCTACAGCTGCATTGTCGAGCCAAGAATGCTGACACCTGCGTTTGTGAGACAAGTTCATCGTAAAGGTAAGTTATTTTAAAAGTTTTAATCATTATTAATTTTAAAGGTACAATCCATAGAACATTGGAACATTTAGGCCCATCCCATGGTATCATCTTTTAGTTCATTCATACTCTATTTGGCAGCAACGTGGCAATACTTTATATTATTTTACCAACTAGAAGTGGTGCTTTTATGTTTAGTTGGCAATATTAAACATATACGTAAACTTCGAATTTCGAGTATTCATTACTACGACCTCAGCGGTATTCAACCCCATGTGTATTGTCCATTCGGTACAAATGTCAGACATCTCCTTGCTACAAGTGGCTTCTAAAACAAAATAGGATTATCTTGGAATTCTGGAAGAAAAAGGTTTGTTCTTTTTTGTGTATTATTTTTGTTAAGATTTTGTCTGCTACAGTAGTAAAGAAGGTATTTAAATGATCTGCAACTTCTTTTGGATTTGTTGAGTCATGCCCTTGAATGTTTAGTCTATTTAGTTGTTCACTCTCTTCATTTGACTTTCTCCCAGAGTTTATTACATTCCAAATTTCTTTTTGTTTATTGTTTGATTCCATGATTTTTGCAGAGTTATTCTGTTGCCTTATTAGTCTAATATGAAGGTCGTATTCTTTTTTCAGATGTAAAGACCTTTATCTATGATCTTCCCTACCAGTTTTAAGATATATATAGGCTTTAGGCAGTCAGGAAATTTTACTCTTCCAGAATAACCGAGAGGTTATAAAAGACCCTGTTTTATTCTTTCCATTTTTTACACTTGGAAAAAGGGCAAGCTCGGTCAAGTGCTCACTGAAGGATTAAAAGGAAGTTGTTGTAGGATTCATCTGCATTTAGTGTGTTGTACACTTGTGCCCAGTCCTCTTTAGAAAAGTAACTTTCATTTTAAGGACATTTCTGTGGCTCATATTTATTTTCCTTATAGCAGTTAGGGGTAGACTTGAACTTGATCCTGTTGTTATCGAGCAAAACTGGCCTGAATGTTCATATTCATATTCATATTCAAATTCCTTTATTCACAATTGCACAACATGTACAGAATAGTGTCATTACATTACTTTCTACAAACTCTAAGATACATTTTAAGAAATTCATGTACAAAATTCTTCTGTATATTAAAAGAGTTGGCTAAGGCTGTTTATAATCTTTTTTTTACAATAATTTTATTTATAAAAATAATAATTTATTTAATTGTGATCTATTTAGCATACTAAAACAGCTTGATTATACTTTAATTGATATTTTACACAAATGATATTACAAACTACACATAACAATATTACAAAATGTTTGGCCTGAATGTTTGGAAATACCAGTGCTCAGCACTTCCACGTTGATGTTATTGATACAGTAGTTTGCACATACTGCAGCAATCGATGATTGTGAAGTAGGAGTTACTCTAGAGGGTGGTAATTCTATTCTATGTATGTTATGTGACTTAAGAGTGTTATTCATCAGAAGGTAGTCATTTCTTTTCGCAAGGCAGTCTATATTAAAGTCTCCCAGGAGAATTGTGGGGTGGTTTACAGCTGAAGTCACTTCAAGCACATCTGAGATCACATCCATCACTGTAACTAGGTTTCCGTGTGGTCTGTAGACACCTAGGACAATGATAGTTGATCGGCCAAGAATAGTCTTGACTCCGGCCTCTTCACAGATCATCTCAGATGAATGCTCGTCTAAGTTAATTTCCACCTTTTCTATTGGACGATCTTGAGCGTAAATGGCTACACCTCCTTTAAGATGTGCTTCTCTGCAATATTAAGTCTTCAAGGAGTATACCTTGAGCCTGATGTTTAGAAGTATTTCCATCTTACAGCTATGTTCCGTAAGTATTACAAGGTGTGGTTTGAGATCGTCTAATAGAACATTGAGTCTTTCAATCTTATTTGACATTCTATCCATATTTTGATGTAAGATAAGTAAAGATTTTTCACTTCGCCTTTCATTTTTAATGCTGAATTTATGACAGTTCTGGTCTTAAAAATTATTTTGTGTCTGGTCTTGTTGGCCTGAGGATTGTCTAAAAAATAATCAAGTGAGTGTTGGTTCCTGGTTAAATTAAAAAGAAGTAGAGGCTGAGTTCTGTTTTTAGTCAGGGTTTGGGAGGCTGCCTCTGTTGTGGAAAGTGTGGCTGAACTCTGTTTTCTAGTCAGGGTTTGACAGGCTGCCTCTGTTGTGGAAGTGTGGCTGAACTCTGTTTTCTAGTCAGGGTTTGACAGGCTCCCTCTGTTGTGCAAAGTGTGGCTGAACTCTGTTTTCTAGTCAGGGTTTGACAGGCTCCCTCTGTTGTGCAAAGTGTGGCTGGACTCTGTTTTCTAGTCAGGGTTTGACAGGCTCCCTCTGTTGTGCAAAGTGTGGCTGGCCTCTGTTTTCTAGTCAGGGTTTGACAGGCTCCCTCTGTTGTGCAAAGTGTGGCTGGACTCTGTTTTCTAGTCAGGGTTTGACAGGCTCCCTCTGTTGTACTATTTTCAGTAGTTATGATGTGTCCGCAGGTGTAAAGAGGAGGTAAACCTATACCAATGTTTTTCTCGGTTCTTTTGAAAGTCTCTTGGTTTTTTAGTGCCTGAAGGGAAACGCTAGTAATTTTTCTTTGAGGAAACTTGGGTAATGTTCCTGATCTGGTTAGGGATTTTAGTCTAGGGGGAAGTTTGATTAGATTTAGTTATGGATTGATCTGTTTACAAATGAAAGCTTATATTGCTAAGAAGAGATTTAAGAAATTTTATGGTTGTTGCCTCTTCTGCGGACATCTTATGTGAGATATCTTCATAGTTGGATGTCATTGTGTGACGAGCTGATGTTTTTTCATTAAGAGCCTCTATTAAAACTGTTTATCTACTGGACAGACAAACCATTTCAGATTTAATGGACTCCATTTCCCTTTCACTGATAGTTTTAACCCTGATTAGTTCGGTTTTTAGCTGTTGAGTCTTATTCTGAAGTACAGAGGTCAATGTAGTTAACTTATCTATATTTAACTGGAGTTGATTTTTTATTGTCAGATTGTTGAAGAAAGTAATTCTTCTGGGCTTATTCAAGTTCTAGCTTCTGTTTTAAAAAACTCAATTTCTTGTTGACATTCCAAGTAAGAATCAGTAAATTTGCTTGTTTCATCTTCCCTTGCCCTTAATTTGTCCTCTAGTTCAGATAAGTATACTCTTTTCACTGAATTTGATTCATGGAGCTTCTGTTTTAGATGGTTACGTTGTCTTCTTCTACCTTATTCGCCTAAAGCATTAAATGGGAAAAACCTTGTTTTAGCTTTTGTAATTCTAATTTTAGTTGAGTATTTTCAGTTAAGAGAGCTTGTGGGCTTAGGGAGGTTTCGAGATCATATTCTTCTATATTTTGAATCTTCTTGGCCAACTGCTCAAGATTTTTATCAGGTTCACTTAATTAGTTAGCAAAAAGGTTTTCTGTACTTCCAAGCAAATTACAATTATTTAGAGATTTGTTAAGTGATGGAATATTTGAAAAATGTTCAGCCTCTCGTAAGGCTTCATTAAATTTTCTGTGTCAGTGTCATCAATTAATGAGGCTGCTTTATTCACAGTTGACAAGTAGGATTGTAATACTTTGGTACTTTGTTATAAACTATTTAAATAGTTTTATATTAGAGTATAACTATTAGAGTATTTAAGTGCTTTTTAATTATTTTTGGTTGCACTTTGATATTAGATATGATGAGATATAAAGTTGAGTGGTTGTTGAGCTGGTACCCAGCAGGTTACTTATTTGTGTTTTTTAAAAGATGTTTCTTGATGAAGAAAATAATCGTATTATTTTAATGGACTTACGTTACCCCAGGTGAGGTTTTGTGTATACATAATAATAATTTGTTGGTTTATTATCACATAAAGCACACTTCCTAGGAGTCTACTTCACTGTGACTGTAGTCAGTCAGCCATGTTGGAAAACTGTTAAATAACTTAATAAATTTGTTACGGTTTGATTCATTTTTGTATTTAAACATGTATTAGTGACTTATATATATATATATATATGAAATCTGCCTAAGAGGTCCTTACATTTGCTCAACATTTTACTACTATTAATTGCTTTTGTTTGATTTATGTAATGATATACATATTTATAATATCGAAAATTTTGAAACATATTCTTTATTTAAATTTAAGTTCACCCTCAGCCAAAAGATGACTGGATCTTCAATGTTCTCTATTTGAAGGTCTGAGTGATGGTTTTCTGATAGGGGATGTTCATCAGGCAGATTATCAGTTTTGGAAAATTTGTGTAAAAAGTTGCGACTTCATATAAGGCAATGTTGATTGTTTTATTTCTTTAGTTGTCGGTTCTGGGTTTCTTTGTTATCAGCATAGGAGCAAAGATTCCTTCAAAATAGCTGTCTTTTCCTCACCAAAAAAACTATATTGTACTTTAGCGTTTTTCCATTGTCATCTGGGATAAGTTCATTGATTTTTGCTGGCCAGAAGGAATAGCCTCTGATTTTAGCAGAAACTAAGACGCTCTAGCATTCATATTAGTACAGTATCAACAAAAATAGAACAATATAAACTGTAGTTCCTTCAATTTAGTAAAGAGCAGTATGTAGCGCTGATGTTATATTGCGTCTCCAAATTGCAGGCACTGAGCAGTATGATGATTGAAGTACATAGAAACATTTGTTGGGACTTTGGTTTTCTGGTATCTGTGGTTAAAAGAATGTTTAGGGCCGTGCTGACCAGGTGGTAAAATGTTGTTGATGGATAAGGGCATTGAAGTGTGATTAAAGAGTGTTAACACACTACTCTGGTCAAAAGAAAAGAAAAATAAGAAACATAAATGAGTGGATGTCTAGCTTGCTACCCCCCCCCCCACCCCCCCCCCCCCCCACCCCCCCCCCCCCCCACCCCCCCCCCCCCCCACCCCCCCCCCCCCCCACCCCCCCCCCCCCCCACCCCCCCCATTCGATGGCACCTTCAACCAACCCGCACTACTGGCAAAAGAAGATAAACATCCCTGGAAATAGTACTTTAAATTCAAGCTCAGATCACATGAGCACTCGTAAAGGTTAACTATAACTTTTTCTATTTATAATACGTAAATATGTATTTATCTACTTATATTGCATAATAACAAGTAGTAGATAGACAGAGTATAATAGTGGCCAATAATATAAATACCAAAGTACCAATATTTAAAAAAAAAGGAGATTGTTTTTTTGCAGAAATTTTTCTGGAATTATATTTTTATCAACACAATCCAGTTATCCCCGGGAAATCTGTGTCACCTACATTGAATATTGTTCATCGCCGGATATATTATGGTGTTGGCCAAAGTGACATGAGTGAACCAAACTGAATCGAGGACCAAAGGAACCGAATAATTGAGATTAGCTTTCTATATTAAGTTATTATAATGTTGAAGACAGTTATAGTAAATAGTATAATACTTAGTAATTATAAATGTGATGTTCTGTAACATATCTCCTGTCGTATTACAGCTTTTTAACATTTTTGATAGTCAAAGTAATAGTAGTACTCAGTAGTAATGTTCAAACTAAATTTATGCCCATTTCTCTCAGAGAGTCTACAGACTATGCCCTGATAATAATGAGGATGAACTGTGGCAGTTATAAAAATGAATTTTGCTATTGTGAAAATATTGAAAACATCTCATCTCATCTTATATATATATATATATATATATATATATAGAGGCATTAATTTTTATATTGAAGCGTTTAAAATGGTATTGTTATGTTGAATATGTGAAGAGGAGGACAAAGAAATATATATTTGCATTCAAACAATTAAGTGAAATTTTAAACGAAAAAGAAATTAAACTTGCCTATTTTGCCTGTGCTCAATCACTATTTTCGTATGGAATAATAGCCTGGGCTAGAGAGTACAAAATACTATTGCAGCCAATGCAGGTGGTTTAGAAGGCAATTTTAAAAGCCTGTTGCAAAAAATTTAGGAGATATCATAATAACACTTTATATAAAAAAAAAAAAATTGCTATTCTATCAATCTGTAAAATATTCATAAAAACAATCCTTACACATTGTTCAACAATCATCTTAACAACTTCACATTCAGATAAAACTGGAAATTCATAGAACATTCATGTTGCACCAATGCATATTAGTGAATTTATCTCATATATTAACTCTT
The DNA here is from genome assembly GCF_021130785.1 of Homalodisca vitripennis. Taxonomy (NCBI): domain Eukaryota; kingdom Metazoa; phylum Arthropoda; class Insecta; order Hemiptera; family Cicadellidae; genus Homalodisca; species Homalodisca vitripennis. The sequence goes on from NC_060215.1 coordinate 148,312,721, forward strand.
TCACAGGTTGGAACAACTGAGGCATGCTATAAACATAAGAATATTAAACTTTCTGATTGTTTTAATTATTTAACATTATATTTTTATTTATTGGAAACCGATACGTCAAAATTTATTAGCCTTTCATCAGTGTAACATTTAATGTGACCCAACTGAGGTTTTTTTACACTAACTGTCGTGAATAATCTGGTGAGTGTGGACATAACCTCGTGACTAACTTGCAGTTATCTAAACTTGCTCAGTACTCTAGGTCCACGCTGCTCGATAAGGCTGTGTGACTCGACTGATATATGTACTGACAACCACTCCTGCTGTGGCACCGTGGCGTAGTGGCTAAAGATGCAACATTCACAGAGCAGCGGCACAACCGTTTTGTAGCATCGAATACACCACACCGACACAACTTGTTATGTCGTGAGTAATCAGGTGAGTGTGGACATAATCTTGTGACTAACTTGCAGTTATCTAATCGTGCTCAGTACTCAAGGTTCACGCTGCTCGATAAGGCTGTGACTCAACTGATATATGTACTGACAACCACTCCTGCTGTGGCACCGTGGCGTAGTGGCTAAAGATGCAACATTCACAGAGCAGCGGCACAAACCGTTTTGTAGCATCGAATACACCACACCGACACAACTTGTTATGTCGTGAGTAATCTGGTGAGTGTGGACATAATCTTGTGACTAACTTGCAGTTATCTAATCGTGCTCAGTACTCTAGGTCCACGCTGCTCGATAAGGCTGTGACTCGACTGATATATGTACTGACAACCACTTCTGCTGTGGCACCGTGGCGTAGTGTCTAAAGATGCAACATTCACAGAGCAGCGGCACAACCGTTTTGTAGCATCGAATACACCACACCGACACAACTTATTACGTCGTGAGTAATCTGGTGAGTGTGGACATAATCTTGTGACTAGCTTGCAGTTATCTAATCGTGCTCAGTTATATCCAACTATTGTGTGTTTTACTGTGCAATGGTTTGTTTCCAAGATGGCGCGCGAAAAAGACGATGGCAAGTGTCAGTTATGTAAAAAAGTCGGTAAAAATAACTTGTACTGGATTAAATGTTCTGGAAAGTGTAATAAATGGTTTCATGCTAACTGTATTAACTTTGATCAAAAAGAAATCGACAGCTTTGAAGCGATTAAAGAACAAATTTGCTAGTTCTGTGTGGAGTGCGAGCTATGGCTTCAAGACACGAAAGCTGCAGCAAACGACGAAAGTTGCTACTCTAAATGTAACTGTAGTGTTCAGATTAAAGTGATTCTAGATGAATTGACGAAAGTTTCTGATAATCAATTAGCTGTGAGTAATATTATCAAAAATGTGGAACAAGAAAACAACAGGATAAAGGGTATTATAGCTAACCAAACATCGCTTTTAGAAGAGGTGTTAGATCAACCTAAGTATGTTTCACGTGAGTATACCAGTGCTGATAATACTTCAAGAACTGACTTAAGCTCATTAAAGGCTTATGAAACAACAAATACAAACGTAACTGTACAGAAAAACCAATCCCGAAGACTACCCTACTAACCTAGCTGTTGACCCGGGTCATAGGTCTGGTCCAAGTGTAAATAATGACTCCCAGCAGAGTTTTGCCTCTGTGGTTAAAGGAACTGACAATCAACCTCGTAAGGCTGACAAAGGAACATGGCAACAACGCCAGGGAAAGATAAGTGCATCAAACAACAGTAGGCCTAGGCCTACCGTTAACAAGCCAACCGTTGATCGGAGGAGAACAAATTTTATCTCTGGAACTTTAGAAAGTGAGCATAGCCTAAAAACTACTGGTAAGAAAACTTTTTTATTTGTTTCAAGACTGAGTCAAGAAACTGAGTGTGATGATTTGAAGAGCTTTTTAAATGACAAAAAGAAAGCGGATTGTGTAGTTGAAAAACTAACCCCGAAATACCCTGACCAGTATTCATCATTCAAGGTAGGCCTACCCTTAACTATACTAAATGATGTCTTCTTGCCTAGTTTTTGGCCTAATGAAGTCTTTGTTTCAAGATTTAGGCTTAGGCCTAATTATTTTAAAAAAGCAGCATTAATCTTCAAACACTAAAGCTTTAACTTCAGTGGCTACTTTATCTGACAAGCCTAATGGTTATTTTTTGGAGCAAAACGAAGATCCCCCCAGAAAGACTAGAGACGGGTTTTCACTTAGTGCCTAAAACTAATGCAGGATCAACTTACAATACAAATAACTAACTTGACGCAACTAAAAGTAGGCCTACGCATAACTTAAGTGATGTTTCTTTATATCATTTGAACATTCAGTCTGTTAAAAATAAATTGCTTGAATTGGAGCTCTTTCTGCAGAATATTCAATGTGACATTCTTTGCCTAAACGAACATTGGTGCTCACAGGAAGAGTTAAATTTTTATGTTCCTTCAGGATACAAGTTAATTACAAGTTTTACCAGATCTTTCATGAAACATGGTGGAGTATCCATTTATGTGGCAACTAACTTTACTTTTGATTTTCTTTGCATTAATGTCAAGGAGTTATGTGAGGAGCAACAATTTTGAAGCTGTGGCAGTGGCATTCCCAGACCTTAATTTGATTGTGGTTGCAGTGTACCGTGCCCCAAACTCTGACATAAATATTTTTACTGACAAACTTGAAAAATGTATTTTATTTATTAATAAGTCTTACAAGTACAAAAACAGCAAAGTTGTAATTGCTGGAGACATTAATATTGACCTTAGGAACAGTGATCTTAAGATTAGAGGTTTCTTAGATAGGCTAAGGTCTTAGGACCTTTTTTGTTTAAATTTTGAGCCTACCAGACATAACTCTTGTTTGGACAATATAATTACTAATTTTCACTATGAAGATGTAGACTGTAAGGTAACACAGCCTCATCTATCAGATTATTTGGGATTAATATTAAGTATTGAGCCTAATACTAGGCATCATGGTGGTACCGGTACTGACAGTGCGAAGGGACTGAATAGTAAGAATAAATCTTTTAGGCTACTGAATGATTCCACTGTAAATAGTTTTAAGGTCATGCTCAATAATATTAATTGGTTAGATTTGCTATTGCCTTACAATTTGGTTGAAGATGCATTTGATTGTTTCATGGAAACTTTAAAATACTGTTTTGATATTTGCTGTCCAGTTAAAACTAAGCCTACGCAGCCTAATGATGTACCGGTAACTGGAGTAATGTCTCATAGTATAGATAAGAAATGGTATACTGTTGAGTTGAAAAATATTAGATCAATATGTTAATCTATTACAATAAGTCCCTTGTTAATCCTAACTACAAAATCAGTTACTTGAGGTTAAAGCAAATTTACAGGTCTCAAGTTAAGATAGCAAAAAAAAAAACAGGCAAATGAAAACTATATTATGAATGCTACAAATAAATGTAAAGCAGCTTGGCATATCATCAACTCTGAGTGTGGAAGGCTGTCTAATTCAACGAATAGTATGATAGGCCTAGCCTATACCTATTTCTGTCAATGCTTTGAATACTCATTTTATAAATGTAGGAAGTAGGCCTAATGTTAACAGTACTACAATTCATGATAATGTCTCTGATCCTATTGATATATTATTGTCAACATGGAATGCACCTCCTCCAAATGTTTTTAAATGGAAAGAAGTTGCTGAAGATCATGTAAATAAAATTGTAAATAGTTTAAGTAATTCTAGAGCTGAGGATGTCTATGGTATGTCTAATTTTGTTCTAAAAAAGATTGTTTCTAGCATAGTAGATCATCTAACTTTCCTGATTAATTGGGTTCTACATGAAGGTACCTACCCTAAGTTTTTAAAAATAACAGTTACAGTACCAGTTTATAAGAAAGGTGATAGGCAGGATGCTAATAGCTATCGACCTATTTCGCTCATTCCTGTAATATCTAAGGTGATTGAAAGTGCAATAAAAGTCAACTAGAGTGTTATTTTGAAGCCAACAAAATGTTATACCCATCTCAATATGGGTTTAGGAAAAATCTTTCTACTATTAAGGCTGTGGAGGATGTTGTATCACATGTAATGAGTGGTTTTGAGGCCAAAAAAAAGAAACATCTGCTGTGCTATTAGACCTAAGTAAAGCTTTTTGATGTTGTTCTTCATAATGTTCTTATTAAAAAAACTACAATCTTATAACATTAAGGGAAAAGAATTATTGTTAATTGAGACATATCTGACTGATAGATATCAATTTGTAAAAATTTCTGAAGAAAAATCTGATGTTTTAAGAGTTTTAAGTGGGGTACCTCAGGGCTCTGTCCTAGGCCCTTTTCTGTTTGTGATATTTGTCAATGATCTACCTGCTTTTATCCCTGATAAATGTATTTTATATGCAGATGACACGACACTGTTAACTTCAAGCGCTAATTCTGAAACTAACTGTATTGTTAAAAACTGTATGGTTGAGAGATCTAACCTATGGTTCTGTGCCAATCAATTGTCTGTAAATAGTAGTAAAACAGAGGAAATTGTATTTAGTTTATGTAACTTAGATGATAAGACTGTGAAATTGTTAAGAATTACATTAGACTGTAAATTGGGCTGGCATCATCACACAAGTAACTTGTGTACTCGCTTATCTAGAGTAGTGTTCCTACTAAGTAAGCTAAAACAGTACACAAATGACAGTTTAGTCATAAATGCATACCATGCCTTTTTCCACTCGCACATATTGTATGGCCTAATCCTGTGGGGAAACGCCCCTGGTGCAAAGGAGGTTTTTAAATGGCAAAAGCGAGCAATCAGATGTGTTTCAGGTATTGGCTTTCTGGATAGCTGTAGATCACATTTTACAGAGCTAGGCATACTTACTGTTCCCTCAATGTATATTCTCCAATGTCTGATCTATGTTAAAGAATATTTGGATGAATATAACCTAAGAGGTAGTTGCCATGAGCATAACACTAGAAATAAGGGCCTAATTGATTGTAAATATGTTAGACTAAGTAAAACACAACACAGTTATGGTTACATTGGGGTCAAACTGTTTAATAAGTTACCATTAGCTGCTAGGAATGTTACTGTACATAATTTAAAAAAAGTTTTACAACATTGGTTAAAAATTAAAGCCTTTTATTGTGTTGAGGACTGGGAAACTGCTGACATGAGTGACCTTAAGTTTTAACAATACATAGCCTACCATTCTAGTCTAATATTTTATATGTTTTATGTAGGCCTTTATATTTATATTTGTAGCATAGAGTATATTTTATGTACCAATTTGACAATGTCTATTACAATGTTGTATGTTGTTTAATGTCAATAAAGAATTGATTAATTGATTTATTGATTAATGGTTGAGTAAATATTGATTACCAAAATACTTTTTCAGGCTACGAGGTTGCAGTGTTTTTGGCCGTGGTCAATATCACAGACGGATGGATGAGTTTTAAACCTGAACTGAGAAGCTCTATAATGTGGTTCCTAATTTAAGTAATCATACAGAGTTTTAGTTTTGCGTCAGTTTTTAATTCTGTGTTTTTGTGAACATTTTACAATAGTGACATTCTTGAAGACATGGACTTGACCTGTAAGACTATATTTTAATTGAAGTTTAAGTTTTATTATCTTCTCATAACAAAACCTCACTCTTATTTTTTGACTTTTATCACATTATCTCTTTAGTTTGAAGATTAACAGTTGCATTTGAAATTTGACAAATATCGTCTAACAATAACATTTTGGAAAGCCAAGTGACTGAAGTGAAAACTTTTTTTTCTCTTGCCAGTTCTCCGAACTGAACTATCAAGGGTTAGTTCAGAATCTTTCTTATCAGTACCAAATAGTTCATCTGATAAGGTGACCCACTTCTGGTGATCCTGGCTCAATCCCACTAGTTGCATAACTTTTTAAAACCTCAATTCTTATATTTATTAGTAATCCGGTTTGAACATAATAATACTTTTATTTCAATCTTTTATCTGACTACTATTTGATTTAATTAACAAATCTTCATATTGAATGTTTTGTATGTATTCATTGTAATTAATATTGTTGTAATTATTATTAAGTTACCTTTTATACTTTTAATCCGTGAAATACTAAATTTAGAAACCAATCCAAAAACATTTTAAACCCAATTAAAACACTACCTGGTGACTTGTGCTTTTTTCTCAGTTGGCGAGTTCATGGAGCACACTCAGAATTGATTTTTGTGGTAGTGTTGCAATCCTGGGGGTAAATCTAATGAATTTTGGTTGTTTGTATGTGTATGAATGAAAATACATTTAACCATCAGTACAATACCTGGCACCAGGGTAACACGGTCTACCGGATCCATAGATTAACATTTGTTGAAGAGGACACATGCAATATTCAGATTTGTGGCTCTATAATACGCTGCTTCGGCACGTGAAAAACCTATCTAGTTCAAAACATTTTCTGTTATGAGATGTCCATATACTGTACAAGAATTCCTGTCAAAGATCTTACCAATATATATATAAATTATATTAAATAACCTTATCTGATTGTTATTATTTTAGTATGTTACATTTCCATATATCATTTTATTACTGAAATAAATAGATTCTGATTCTGCAAGGAGTTGGGCAAAAAATTTTAATGTAAGCATATCCCAAGATGTACATTATTTTTAATTTTGTAGACCATCCTCCATTGGATGTGAAGAGTCAAACTACCTTAAAAACTATTTCTTAAGTCCAGTATTCATTTACTAAGTTTAAATTTCATAACTTGAACCAAGACAAGAATATTAACCCTTAAAGCGCCGTAAGCGCATATGCGCGCGAGGATCGACTTTGCTCTGAACGCCGTAAGCGCGTAGACGCGCAATATACTTGTTTTTACTATTTTGCACTGTTAGTTCAGAGTTTGTCCGCTAGACTGTGAGGGGTGTATGTTACAGTAGTGTAGCGGGGGCTGTGCCACATCACGTGACAATCTTTGTGTTTAACGATCGATACTGAACCGGTTTTTGTTGAACAGCTGGCAGTTTGGTAGTATTGCTCAACGCCGCAAGCGCATTTATGCGTACGTCACTGCCCTCGCCGCGCGCCGGGCAGCTCTTGTGTTCTTCTTCATATCCTTTTGAAGCAGTGCGAATAGTTTATCGGTAAACTACTGTGTAGTTTTATGTGTTATATGATCATCTTTTTATGAAAGTTATATATTTATAAACTTTTGAAATAAACAGTTTCTTGAATGGCGATAAAAGTCTTTTTTCCTCGTAGAAATATTTTTACTCCTTATATTTATAATTATGTATTTTAGCTCTTGTTCCGAAATTCTACATTTATGTTTATTTTTTTATTTAGGCTTGTTTTTACTCCAATAAGTGTTACAATATTTTATTTACTTCTATAAACATCTGAAAACCATTTTGTAATTATTATAAAAATAACACCCGTTAGAGGACTAAGAATTTGGAAAATATTTGGTTTTCAAATTTTTGGCATGTAAATTTAATTTTTTATTATAACTTTGTATTAAATATGTAATATACTTATTTTCTAGTTCTATTCTAGTACATATTAGCACGCAATGTCATCACTGATATACATAATAATAAAAGGAAACAGTAAGCATTGGGTAAAATTTATAAAGGAGCTGGAACGCTACATAGTAAATCATGTGTATTTTGGGCAATAAATATGATAAAAGATATTTTTTTGCAGTTTCTGTTTTATTTTGTTACCTAAAAAAAGAAATTAAAATTAGCGTTGAGAAAATCTAATTTTAATTTTTTATAATAAATGAGCGCTAATCCAGAGTTTAGCTGAAACTGTTTGGCGCTTTAAGGGTTAAACTACCTAGAACAGGACTTTCACTGTAAATGTTTCAAACTTTAAACCAGCGTAATTGTTTAAGGAGCGAACTTTACAGGTCGGAATTGCGGCATTGTGCTATCCTAATAGAGACCTTTAATTTGATATACTACTCTACATGATGTTCTAACTTAAGACTTCCTTCTGACTCCTTGCAGGCCATTCCCCTGACATGACAATATCACACCAGTGCGGGACTTTTTTACACCTGTATAATAAACCACCTGATCTATGTTTCATTTTTGCTCTACGAGGCATTTATTATTATTTAATAATGACCAAAATAATAACATTAAAGAGTTAAAAACCATCCATACAATAATAACACCCAAATTGTAATATTCATAATTCCATCCCCATTGCGGGGGAAAATGTTAAGACTGCATGTTCCAGGGCTGAGCAACGGTTACCATCAGATCAAAGTTAACTGTGATGAGACTGGTCTTAACTTTTGAAAGCTACCTTCAAAAACTTCGGCATCTGTATTGCTTGTGGTTCCTTAAAACTAAGGCCTCTGCTAATTGGAAAATCTAAAAACCCAAGGGTCTTTTAAAACATTAAAAGTTAACACGTTAGCTGCGGCTGTCCACCCGGGTAGTCACGTGCCTCTCGCCAAAACTGCGGCTGACTACCCAGGTAGCCACAGTATCAACAATGTAGAGCTCCAGGTTACAGACTGGTACGTGCTGAAACCTAGCGACAGCAGCCTGAAACTTTACAAGCTCGTTATAAATGAATCGTATTATTATTATTATTCTGAACCCTCAGTTCTTTCTCATAGCAACCCTGGTGACTACCCAGGTAGGCACAGTGTAGTTAACAATACTAAGACTGTTTCGTGCTGCTATCTTTCACGTTTCTTATTCGGTATTCCTTTGATCATGTGTTCCCTTATGAAACACGAACTGGCGGGAAACGTTTTATGTGTAATGTTTAGTTGGTGCGAGAAACGTGATAGTGCAAAATGTATTCTTTACGAATCGTTACAAATTCCATAGTTATTTTTGTGTGCGTACAAGAAGTATTTTGTTTGTGAATTCAACCAGTATTTTGTGTGCGCATTTTTACAATGAATGCAATTCCGGGTCCAAGTGGCTTGTGCAATCGTTCGGGGACATTCTCAGACAGTGAATCAGAAGTTATGTCTCCAGATATTGAAGAATTTGAGTCATCTAGCGACGACGACTGCGATTACAATTTAGCTCCTCCTGAATGGTCGTTACATACTAGTGGATTGAGGAGAATAGATACTCAAAAAGATCAAGGCCTGTTGGTTGATATGCCAAATGAGGGAAAGCCAATAGATTTTTTTTATTTATTGTTTGATGTTATCTTACTCGAAAGTATTGTGAGGTACACGTAACAGCTTCGCCCTTGCAACCAAACTGTTGCAAAAGGGTACTTATTGTACTGGCACACTGAGATCAAATAGAAAACATATTCCACATGAAGTAAAATCGGCTAAACTGTCTAAAGGTGAAACAGTTGAAAGATATGCTAACGGAGTAATGATAGGGAAATGGAATGACAAGAGGCAGGTCCTGTATATTTCAACGGAGTACGAAAATGAAATGGTGACTTATTTAAATGCCAAGAATGTAGAAAAGGAAAAGCCCCTGCCTATAATAAAATATAATGCTTTCTTGAAAGGGGTCGACAGATCTGACCAAATGATGGCCTATTATCCATCAGAAAGGAAAACCCTCCATTGGTATAAGAAGATTGTCGTGCACTTCCTACAGATGGTTATGACTAATGCACACCAACTCCATAACATGCATACTCCCAACCCAAGAGCTAAGCAAATGTCAATGTATGAACACCTTCACTACTTGGACCTCGAAGTGAGGGAAACAGAACCAACATGAACAGAACGAAAGTGAAGAGATGTCGAGTCTGTTTCAGGGAGGGCAAAAGGTCACAAACACGATATGTCTGTAAATCTTGTATCGGTGAACCAGGCCTATGCATTGTAAAATGCTTTGACTCCTACCACAAGAGAGAATAAACTTGGGGGGAGAAAAGGTAGGAGGGAGGTGATATACCAAGGTCTAACCTTACACAAAAAGGGCGACACTGATGACATAAAAAACTTTAGGCCAATATCATTGGTTCCAACCTTTTCTAAGGTGGTGGAAAGAGTGGTACTGAGTTCACTTATGAACCATCTGAAACACTTAACACTTAACAACCTACCTATCGAAGGTCAACATGGGTTCCTTCCAGGAAGATCCACCATTACAGCATTGGTGGAAATGGTGGACTTTATGATAAGACGAAATTGACAGCGGAAATACTATCATAAGTACACATCTAGATCTAAGTAAGGCATTCGACAGTATTGATAATGATCTTGTCATAGCAAAGCTTGAAGACTTCGGAATTACAAGCACTGCACTTGGTTGGTTCACAAGTTACCTCAAAGATCGAACGCAAACTGTTGAAATAAAAGAAACCACCAAAGGTGTAAATAGAAGTGTGAGATCAACGTTGCAGAAAGTGAAAAGAGGTGTACCCCAGGGCTCAGTACTGGGACCAGTGCTGTTTGCTCTCTTTACGGCAGACCTTCCAGCGCAGTTGGACGGCATCAGTCATGCTGTAATGTACGCTGATGATACAGTTTTACTCACCAGCAACAAATCATCTTAGCCCTTAGAAATCTCTAGCTTCATTTCTATCAGTGTAGCCCAAGACTATTGCATAGCGAACGATCTGGTATTCAACGAGGAGAAGACGACTCAACTCATCTTAGGAAAAAAAAAAAAAGCAGAAGTATCCGGCCCGCCCAATGTTCAGATTGTGGACTCTACCAAGCACTTGGGCGTAATTCTCGACACCTGTCTCTCATGGAATCTGCATATAGACTCTCTGTGCCTTAAACTTGGTTCTGCCATTTTTGCACTTAAAAGAGTGAACTCCGTCTGTACAGAGAAAGCAGTGAAAATGTCATACCACGCTTTTTTCGAATCCCACCTTAGATATGGCATTATATTTTGGGGTGAATCCTCATGCCAAAACATGCAACGTGTTTTTCTAATGCAAAAGCAGGCAATAAGAGCTATGACAGGACTCCCACCTAGAGAAAGCTGCAGGGAAAGATTTCGAGATCTACAGATATTCTGTTTTCTCCCTGTACATATATGAGGTTATGCTTTATGACTCTCAACAGAACCTGACCAGAAATATGGATATCCACAATCACCAAACAAGATTTGCCAGGAACTTCAATATCCCTGCCCACCGCACTGTACTTTACACTAAGAAACCATCCTACGCCGGCGCCAAGCTTCTCAATCTTCTTCCGGCAAGTACCACGGATGTTCCAGCAAGAACCTTTAAAAAATGGCTGCGGAATTGGTTGCTGGAAGATCCAGTCTACAGTATAGAGGAATTCTTTGAAAGAGCTCGCGTTCTTAGAGAAGAATGAAATTGACTTTATTGTAAAATAACAAAATGTATTTTTTTTACACCATTCTGTTCTCAATGATCACGAATAAAAGCATTCTGTATTCTGCATATTGTAAATAGTGTTTTGTGTGACTATTACATGTTTTTATCTAGTGTAAATGTAAGGGGAGGAGGAAGGGGCTGTGAGTAGTTTATGTGTAATGTGCTGTGTGCAGCTGACTACCCGGGTAGTCATGGTGAAAATGGACAAAAACTGACACAACCATGTCCACTACTACGTCCTATGGAGTTTTCTGGTATTTTTGGAGCTTGGCTGATAACATAGGTAAGTTACAAAAAAAAAATAGTTTTAAAAATTTGTGACTACAGCCACGGTATAGTCCATTGCACATGCACAGATACCTATTTTCATATAAAATACCATTTTTTACTATATCAAATTTTGCCGCATATCGGGTACTTCATTGGGCCGTTTTGCCGCAGCGTACGTGTTAATTGTCTATCAACAGTGTATTGCAATGAAAGAAGTGCATGAAAGGACAGTCAAATTTGTAGTGAGTGGTTTTTAATGAATTTGTCCCTGTCACTGAAGCATTAATAAAAGAATAAGCTCCCTAGGGAACTATTTCATTGTCGGACAATGTTCCCTCTCAACCAGATGCCAAAGACTTCTGCAGCGGTGATATTAAAGCCATTTTTCTACCTCTAAATGTAACATCACTTACAAAACCTTTAGACCAAGGAGTTTAGAAACTATAAAGAGAAATTATTGGTTAAGGCTTCCACATATGTTTATTGCCAAATTAGATTAATGACTATTAGTGAAGCCATCAAGAAAGTGACATTTAGAAATGTAGCATCATACTGGATTCTTTCAGCACCAAACACTACCATTCAATAGTCTGGACAGAACGATGTGAGCGGTTTAGAGCAATTAGCAAACGAACTTTCTGTTGAAGATCAAATAAACAGCAAAGACACTCATGATTGGTGCAATAAGGATGTGCAAATGGTGATACAATGAAGTAATTATCAATTATAATTGATTTTAATAATGTGATATTTAATGATAAAGATCATGAAAAGGACGAGAATATGGATGAGCTGACTTCAAAAACATCACATTCCGATGGGCTCAAAACATTGGATGCTATCTTGCCAACATAGAATAACAAGAATGCATGGCACATGGCAATTTAGTTTGAATCGGCTAGAAATAACAGCATTATTTCTACGATCTTACTGTACAGCCACTAATCAAAAGTTGTACGACAACGGTCTGAAAAATCTTAAGAGATATTAAAAATCATGTAAGATGCAAAAACAAACATCATTGTAAATGACCAGGAACTCAAAAGATTTTTTGTTTACATCTACGATGCATAACAACTGAGCTAACCATTCCTCTTCAAAAGTTTGAATGGCTACTATCATTAAACCTCTTGATATTGAGAAATGTGCAAGAATAAACATTGTTTAAGATTATCTAAACACCTTAACTGCCATGTCGAGCCAACACATGACACCCGTGGTTGTGAAGCATACCTCGTCGGATGAAGTAACCCGATAGCGTCATTATGCAGCTGGTAGCCATTTTCTTTAGCTTCCCACTAGTGTTACAATACAGTCATTGCTCGATGAAACTACTTGAACTAGACAGAGTAGAACATTTCACAGAACGTTTTTTTTTTTTGTGGTAAAGTGTTTTTCCAGCTGAGTGATTGAGATTGAACAAATTGGACACAATTTATCCAGCCGCTTTACCCAACAGGTTGTATATATTAACATATTAACTAGGTTATGTTATTTGGTAATACAAAAAGTAACACAGTTATATTTTTCACTCAAACTATTATCCTTTTTTATTTTACTTAATTTTTTTTAACCAACAAATAATACTTGTGAATGTCTCTAAAACATTTCTGACACAAAAATTGTTTTTTGTGACATTCATTGCCATCACATACCTTATTTTTTTAAATTAGTTCAGCCTCTAGTTTTTGTATCATATTTCTTAAAGAGCTGTTAAGAATGATGTTTTTTACTTGATCAGAGTAGTTGAGCCTATCACTAACTGTAACTGTAAACTGTAACTCCAACTCATTTCTAAACTCATACTCTTTTAATAGTTAATTGATGTTCACTTCCATTTTCCTCTTTGCTTTTATTATATATAATTGAAATTGAAATAGTTTGGTGCTATAAATTAAATTTTGTGTCACATTAGATTTCCCAAAGCTATTTGGTACCAAACGTCATACAATTGAGACAAATAATGTTTTATTTCAACAAAACCATCAACCAGTTATTGAGCATATACACCGTAACTACAATATGCTGGTTTATATAATATTCACTACTGTCGGGACTGCAGTACAAGGATGATGACACTCGTATTATCAGAATCTGGTAACCAAACTAACATCATATACATCTAGAGTCATAACGTCATCTAAGAGTTTTCAGGAAGTTTAATAATCAAATAGTGAAAAGATGTTATTTCAAAATTTCAAAGTTAGCGTACAATGTTTCAATCGCCATATATAAAAATAAATAACTATAACACGAATTATGTAATTGCAATAATGAGACAGTCTTCCGGTTCTTGGAAGTGAGTTATTAGCAAGTTTTGTGAGCAAGAGTCAAGGACAGCTGATGCCAGGAGGCATGGCGAGGCTACGGCGTGGGGAGTCATCGGTGAAATGACGAAAAAAAAGGATTTGGATCAACCTATTCAACTGATAAAAAGTCAAAACTCATAAAAACATTGCCCATAAAATGACAAACTGCAAATTTTAATTTTATGGAAGTTCCATAGACTGAAGACAGGGAGAGATGGAGGCAGCTGGTTGGTGAGGCCAAATACCACCTAGGGTATCCATGGCCATGGGAGTAAGAGTAAGTAAGTAAGAAGTTCCATACTGTAATTTTGATGATGTAGCGCGCACGCACACTACTATTTTTAATATAGTAAATTTTAGATGGTATTTTAGTAATTACACAGTGTGTAAATTAACTGGACTAACCCCAAGTCCCTTTAACCGCGTGATGTGAGGTGACTGGCCGTGCTGAGGAAATGCAAGGGTCAGCACTCGTCAGCACGGGTCGGCAGTCGAGTTGAGGGCTCGGAGGTAGGCGGAGGGATTGGCAATGTAGAGTGTGTGAAGTAAGTTTATTTTGGTGGAGTGAGATGTGAACACACCGGTACACATATAGTAGTTTGGGTGCGCCTACCGAGTGTTTTAGTGCATTTTGAATATAGATTTGGACTCAAACAAAGGAGAAACGTGAGTAAATTATTTCAAGACCCTTCTCAACCACTATTCTAAATTTCCCTACGAGCTAGGGTGGTGGCAGCAAAACGCTATCCCTTTTATTAACCATGAGCCTCTCTGGCTAATATCAGGAGGGCTTACAGTGGTGGCAGCGGTGGGATACGATAATTAAACCAGCAAATTATTTCAAAATGATTTCAAAACTTTAAAAGAACTCTAAAAGAAATAAAGAAGTGTACCACGTGGTTGAGAAAATTATTAGAACATTTCAGTTTACACTCCATTATCCAAATAACTACTATTCTAAATTCATTTACAAATTAATTGCAATGTTATATTTCTAAATTTCGAGTAAAAATTCAACTTATATAAACGAAGATGGACTTGGATTAGTTCTGTGTGCTTATTACACCATGTGCAACGCCATTACACTATGAAGCGGAAGTTGGACGCCATCATCATAACGTCATCATAGAACATAGAAAGGAACAAGGAGGGCATACGTCACCGGACATCCAGTGATCCCAGACCGGAACTACCAACTGCCGACCACTGTCTACGCAGATGTTGTCATCTCCGTCAACGCAGTCACGATCATCCACAGCCTTCGAGATGGCAGCCCTGTCACTATTTGGTGAGCAGTGGGAACTTTGTTAAATTTAAATTAAATTAAATCATTGGCGAAAACCTAAGATTAGACTACGTATTATTAGTAAATAGTTGGTTAAATAATATGGTTCAAAAATGCTTTGGAAATAAATGGTGAATGCAGCATTGAGGCCAGGCTTTAAAGCATTAAACTTCTTTATTGACAAACAGATTCAGAATTATTTAAATAAGAGAAATTAAAAGGATAACATCCTAGTATTTTAATTTTGCCAAAGCCTCCATGTCAGGTCGTCACCTCCAGGGCATTCAGTCCATCATGTTTTTCAGCGTAAATATAAGCAGAATAACGTGTTGATTAAAATCATTTGCTTGGAAATAGGGATATGCCCAATGATTCTATATTAGCTTACTGTTCAATTTGATTGATAATTCATTAATATCTGTATACAAAAAGAAACCCGTAGAAATTTTAATATACGTGTAAAAGAGTATAATAGCAATAATTGTTGGAAGTAACTTGTTGCTGACTTATAAAAAGGGTAAATTTCGAATTATACTGAAAACAAAGTGATATCAGTTAATGTGATTAACTATTAGAGTATATAAGTAATAGCACATAGTATATCATATAACAATACGATTATTTAATATTATTGCAGCTGTATTGAGTCACATTACAGTATTGATATACTTGTATATCGAGGCATTGTTAGACTATTGATCCATTGATAACTCAATACTACCGATTAGTGATTGGTATCATTTGGAAATCGAAAAACTTTATTGTTTGATTGATCCATTATCGAAAATTGAAAAAAAAAAGGGGAAAAGTTATTTTACTGAAAAATAGGGAAACTAGTTATTCACATTGTTGCTGTCAATGTCTTTTAGGGATTTCATTTAGAGCGTTTAAGTTTAACTATTGAATATCACTGATAACCTTAGAGAATTGTATAGCTACTGTATTCCAAAGAGGAAAAACCAAATTTTTTTAAATTAATTAACGATGGGCACTGTACACCTAGAAGGGAAGACCGTTGAGGTCCAAGACGCCTTTGATGCCATATCGAATAAAGTGAGGTCGCTTCAAGTAACACTAGATGAAACGTTAGCCAACGCTTTCTACTACCTCCGCGGTGAACAAAACTGAAACATCTCCGTACCCGATGGACATGACCCTTGCAGACAGCAAGCCGTCATTTGAGCTTGTCTCAAGTATAGCCCATTACGATGGAGAGAAAGCAGATCTAGTCGCCCCCTTCTTTGACAACATCGAAGGAATTGGAGAGCTCAGCAATTGGAGTGAAGCTCAAAAAAACTTCAAGTTTTAAAAACTTAAACTAACAGGCAGTGCTCTACAGTTTGCAAAGTCAGACGAAAAATGTAAAAACTCAACAACTTTAGAAGAAATAAAAGCTGCTTTTATGGAAAGATTCGGCGATAGCCTACCAGATCATTACTACTTCGAGCAATTGGCTAGCAAATACGACAAAACAGAGGAGAAACTATTGAGCAGTTCTCTGACCGAGTAAAAAAGGGTCAGTGATAAAACTCTAAGAGTTACAAACAACGCTGAAGCAAACCAAATTCTGAGAGAAGAGGCCGATAGAAGAGCCATGGATGCCTTTGTAAGAGGATTAAATGGTGAAATAGGACGGCAGACCAGGATCAAGTTCCCTAAAACATTCAGAGAAGCTGTAACCACGGCGATAGCTCTAAACAACTTAGAGAAAAGACCATCCCGAATTTGAGAGAAGACAAGGCGAGTTTTTGGAACGATCACCGATAACTACGTGTTACACTTGTGGGAAACCAGGCCATAAAGCCAGAGAATGCCAATCCAGGCGAGTAGATATTGTATGTTATACATGTAAGAAGAAAGGTCACAAAGAGAGGGATTGTAAGAAGTAAAAGTGAAACAACTACCTATTATTGTGAAAATTTGCCGAAAACCTGGACACACAGCAAACAATTGTTGGGGTATGAGAAATACAGCATTAGGAAGAGGCGCAGCTAGAGGAGGAACCTTCAGGAGCAGAGGGTATCAGCATGGAGGACGTGGATCAGCTTCGAACACGTTAAACCACAACGAGGGACCCAGGCACGCCGCTGGGAAACCTCAGAAATCATTAAATCTGAACCACACGGGACTCAGACAGGCGAAGTTGAATTTCAAAGCTGTTGCCACTTTGACACAAGAAAATGTGAGTGAATTAATTGTACAAGGGTGCATAGGAGGAGTGAACGGTCTCATTGTAATCGATACAGGAGCACAAGTATCACTGATCGATAGGACAATGGCTTCAGAACAAGCTAACTCCAACTGAAATCCAAATACGAGGTATCACTGGTGCTGTTATGAACGTTTACGGCACTGTAACAGAGACCTTGCAACTGGAGTTACTTGATTTAAAATGTGACTTCGTAGCAACAGATCTCCCTGAAGATTATATTGGCTATCCTAGGATACGATGTTTTGAAACGAAAAAAGGCTGTGATTGACCTTGAGAATAAGTCTCTGAGTATTGGAAACAAGATAGCATGCAGTTTCCATGAAAGAGAATCCCCTGTAACTCGAAGCAGGAGAAGTGGCCATTGGCATTGTTCAATGTTCCCACGAAACAAGTTCAACAAACCTTAATCCACCAAAACAAATCCTGAAGGAAGAAATACCTGACATTTAGCGTATAGTCGCACAAACATCAACGTGCCTGCCCGTTTCAGAAATGCTTATTCAAGTAAAATTAAGCAAAAAACAAAAAGGATCAAATGGAACAAATGGAAGGAAAAACAGTAATTACAGAACCAGCGTTAGTAAAAGTTCATGGCATCAATGTCGCTAGAAGCCTTTCAAAAGTGAATAAAGGAATGTGTTGGACCAAAATCATAAATATCACCTCTGAAAATTTAGTGATATACAAGAATACGCTGCTCTGCAAAATAGAAGAAGCCACACAGTGAAGCAAATAAAGGAGCATGGAAACGAGTAAATCTAACACAAAATAGGACAGAGGAATTCAATGGAAAACTTGAAGAAAAATTAAAGCACCTCCCAACTGAAGACCAAAATAAATTAAAAAATGTTCTCCAACGCTACAAGCGTCTATTTAGCTTAGGAGGAATAGAGAATTTGGGGTGTACTTCTTTAGTTACTCACAAAATCAACACGAGCCAACATCCTCCGATCAATAAGAAAACCTTACAGAGTGCCACAATCACAGAGAGGTACTCTACAAAATTTGATACAAGAACAAATTAGATAAAGGTGTAATTGTACCCAGTACTTCCCCATGTCAGCACCGGTAATCATTGTCCCCAAGAAAGCAGGCTCTGATGGTACCATCAGTTATCGTCTATGTGTAGACTATCGGGAACTCAATAAAATTACAGTTCCGGAAATATATCCCCTTCCAGATATACATGAAACTTTAGACATGTTAGGAGGCAGTCAGTACTTCTCGGCACTGGATCTGAATTCAGGTTTCTATCAGGTAAAAAATGCACCCTGAAAGTCAAGAGAAGACGGCCTTCAGTACTCTCCTGATGGTCATTATGAATATACACGCATGCCAATGGGATTGATCAATTCTCCTTCTGTATTTCAACGATTGTTGATACTACTCTCACAGGTCCTGAAGGAAAAGCATGTTTGCCCTAACATGGATGATATCCTAATCTTCAGTTCGAGTATTGATCAGCACGCTAAAGATCTTAGTGAAGTTTCTAGAGAGATTTCAAGAGGTAAATTTGAGTATCCAGTTGAAGAAATGCCAAAATAGCAAAGTCTGAAATTAACTTCCTAGGCCATGTTGTATCGAGAGAAGGAATCAAACCATGTCAGAATAAGATTGAAGCTGTCAAAAATTTTCCAAGACCCAAGAATGAAAAGGAACTTCGTGGATTTATAGGACTATGTAGTTACTATAGGAGGCATGTACCGAAATTTGCCGACATCGCTAAACCCTCTGACAAAATTAACCAAAAAAGACCAAAAGTTTGAGTGGAACGAAGAAGCGGAAACATCATTTGAAAAATTGAAGACCATCCTTGTAACTGAACCTTTTATTAGTGTATCCAAATTTCTCCAAGGAATTCGTCTTAAGCACTGATGCAAGTAATGTTTGCACTTGGCGCAGTATTAGGACAAGTGATTAATGGAATAGAACACCCTATCGCCTATGCGACAAGACAGTTAAACTCTGCTGAGCAGAATTATACAGTAACAGAAAAAGAACTTTTAGCAGTTGTATGGGCAGTAAAGTATTTCCGATGCTACCTGTACGGACGATCATTCTCCTTGTATACTGATCACAGCGCAATCAGATGGCTGCTGTCGCTAAAAGATCCTTCGAGTAGACTCACTAGATGGGCACTGAAATTGGCTGAATATGACTACAAGGTATTCCATAAACCAGGGATAAAAAAATCAAAACGCTGATTGTCTGAGCAGAATTGTGTGCAAGAATACTGTGGAAAGTCTACCTATATTGGATGTGGACAGCATTAAAGAAAATCAATGTAAGGATGAAGAGTGCCAGAGATTGAAAAAATACCCTCAGTTCAAAACAAGTCCACAAGGAGTCATCTAATATAAAGAGGCAGGACAGACAACTGATAGTCCGTTCCAAGACGGTTAAGAGAGAAGGTTTATTCGTTACACCATGATATCCCGACAGCAGGTCATGGAGGTATCAAGAAGACGATGTTAAGAATCCAAGAAAAGTTTTTATTGGCCGAAAATGAAATTAGATGTTGTCTCCTTTATCAGAGCATGTGATCCATGCAATAAAAGAATGGATTACGGAAAAACTAAAGCACCTTTAGGTAAATTTCAAGAAAGTACAGAATTTGGATACCGGATTTCGTGTGACATTGTTGGCCCATTACCCCTAACAAGCTCCAAAAACAAATACATACTGACAGTTATAGATCATTTTACAAGGTACGGAGAGTTTATTGCATTGCCAGACCAAACTGCAGAAACAATAGCCCGAGCACTTGTGCAGAGAGTCATTACGAAGATGGGAGTACCCTGCGAATTAATTACTGATCAAGGCTCAAATTTCACATCCGAAATAATGAAAAAGCATGTGTGCTCTACTAAGAATAAAGAAACTTCAAACCACCGCATATCATCCCATGAGCAATGGTAGAACAGAAAGAGTTCATAGATCCATACCCAAGATGCTAAGTCCATTATGTCAACCGAAATCAAACAGACTGGGACGAGCTCCTACCAATGGTAAATATGGCTTATAACTCTCAAGTGCATGATTCAACAGGATTTTCTCCTTTTGAGCTAGTCTTTGGAAGAGAGATGAAGACTCCCCTTAGAAGATGATCTATTGATCACAGAAGAAGATGATGGTTACCCTGATTATGTCGAAGATCTTTAAGATGAAGTTGAATGCCGTAAGGAATTTGTACTCAACAATGCCAAGACCATGCAAGAACCCAGCAAAAGAGACAATACGACAAGAATTCTAAGCTAAATAAATTTGAGGAGGGCCAACGAGTATACCTTCACGTGCCCCAAGTGAAAAAAGGAAGAGTGAAGAAGTTGTCTAGACCATGGAAAGGTCCATACACAATTGTCAAGGTTATATCCAGATTTGAATGTCGTACTCCGAATTAAAAGGAAGAATGTAACTGTACATGTGAATCGAGTAAAACCTGTCACCGAGTTTAAGTTGCAAGAACAAGAAGTAGCCAAAATGATCCAAAAGCTGCTCAGGTAGCAGAAGAAGAAGAACAGGAAGAAATCATTGAAGAGACCGAAGACCATGAAGAGGCATTCAATAGAGTAGCCGGACAAAATGAAGAACAAGACAGGAGAGAACCAAGCCCAGGAACCGCAGAAGAGCGACCAGGCCCTTTTAGATCCATAAGAGATAGAAGAAAACCGTGTAGATTCAAAGACTATGAAGTTTATTAAATAATTAGGAATGTATATACATATTGTTATGACAGTGAACGTGTATTGCATCGTTTATTTAGTAGTTAAAAGTAAACGCAATGTATTGAATAATTATGTATTGTTTGTTATTTGAGGATGTTATATGATACACTAAAATATTCCTCGTTAGTATGTTTATGCTTCTTGTCTGATGTGTAAGTAAAAGATGTTTTAGAGTACCACGTACAAAGTAGAATGCAATAGTTACTCCGAATTGAATGGGTTGTATGCGTGAGTATGAATGTTGTATGACTGTGAAACGAATGTTGATGAATGGGTATGCAAGGTGTGTGAATAAAAGCCAAATTAAAGGATCCAAACAATTCAAATGTGTGATTGAGTACACTATAAGGAAAGAAGTTATATCTACGCAGGTTAAGATAAGAAACATAAGATCAAGCTGTACGTAATAAAATAAATTCGAATAAGTCAGGATATTCATGAAGTAAACAATTATTAGGATCTAAATGATGATTTCAGGAATACTTGTACTCTTTGTCGAGACAGGAATGGCAGAGAATGAAATGACACAGGGAATCGTTTTCAAGAAACTTCATGACACAATTATTTTCCGAGGATGAATGGAAGATTGTATTAGATTTTAATATGATAGAAATAAGAGACGAACTTGAGTCACTTAAGACATTGTGCACAGACTTAGTTTTTATTATACGAACACTAGTGTAAATGTGTGGGATGAGGACTTTGCTTTCGAATATAGTAGAATTAAGACCGGGATAGACCAGTATGAATCCGATGTAAGTGACTTATTTTAGACTTCTACCTACAGAACGCTCCAAGCGAGGACTAGTTGATGCAGGAGGATATGCATTGAAATGGTTGTTTGGTGTGCCCACTAGCGAAGATATGGAACAAGTTAATAGTAAAGTTGAAGAGATAAAAAAGATTAGCGAATCACTGTTTGAGTTCTAGAGAAAACCAAATCACCTTAATGAAAGACATGAATGAAAAGATGGTAACAAATACTAAAAGCCATATCAGAGATAAATGACTAAACTTACTCATTCAAATAGCATGTTAATCACTTCACTCCGAGGATTCGAACAAGAAAACATTATGCTACATCGTTCATTAACAAAACATTTAAATCTGTCAGTCTAGCACGTCCATTTAGGTCAAACCATAGATGAAGCAAAGTTAAGAATTGTTGAGTTAGGCAAGCTTTAGAATTAGTAAACACAGGTAGAATAAGCAGCAAATTACTACCACCCCATGAGTTTGTAAACATATTGCTTGACATAGGAAAAGTCATACCTCGTCATTTGAAACTAATTATACCAGTTAATGAAGAGGACGTATTTATGTATTACAACCTTTTGCACTGCTCATGCTTTAGCCACCAAGACAGGAATTAGATTGATCGTAACTGTACCTTTAAGTTCGCAAGACAGACGTCTTGAACTTTATAAAGTAGAAGTTTATCCCATTGTACCAAACAAACCTTCAACATTGGTTTAAAATGGAATGTACAAGTTGATTATTTGTTGATCTCCAAAGAGAGACAGTATTAATGCACCTATCGATTTTAAACACACTAAGTCAGTGTAGACTAAGTCATTTTTATTTGTGTCCTAACTCTATAAATGTATTGCATCATAGCGTTAATGATTGTATATTCGCTCTATTCATGGGATCTAACCTAGTCACAGAAAAATGTTCACGAACCCTTAACCATAAATGTAACTTCACCTGTATGGATCCAAAACGGCAATGATTGGATCTATAGCCTAAAGGAAACCATATAAAGTCATACTTAACTGTATGAGGAGTTCTGATGGAGAAAACTCAGTTATCTCTCCACCACATCTAGGTTATTTAGAATTAACTTTAAACAAGTCTGGAATATTAAAACAGGCTTCAAGTTGCGCTATCTTTGGTAAATATAATAAGTTATTCTCGAGGACTCAAGGAAATATAAAATATAAATTTGACATTAACCATTTGCACATCCCAAAGATTAACCTGTTGCTATCTCACGAAGAAAATCTAATCTTTAAAAACAGTAGCTTGTTATTTGAAACAATGCAAAAAGTCAAGGACAATCTTAAAGATAATCACATAGAACTAGACCTTAACAAGCTTTTAAATGATACACATGTTTTGTACCCTAGTATCAAAGAAAGTATAGAAACCCCACTGAACTATTTCTACATTATCATAGTTCAATGTTTATTTTGTTCATTTTGAATAGTGTACTTTGCGTAGTTTTGTTTTGTCACAGGAAAATGCCAACCTGTGCGAGGATGTCCTCAGTTGCTGAGCGGCAAGCCCCAACCATTCGAGTAGAACATGGAACTATTCCGCTCGCAGAAATTATTCAGGAGTCTTCCTTTGTTCAATTCAATACACCAAGCCCGCCTTGAAGTACGGTATTGTGAAATTCATTGTAGTGCTGAACCAGTCAGGTCAGTGTTGCAAAGACTATATTTGTTATAAATATGTGGGGACTTGCCAAGCTCAAGAAATGTAATGTAGTTAGGAGGACATATATCTTAAGTGATTGTCAATGTCAAGTAGAATTAAATTGTAGATTATAAGAACTTACGCAGCCTAAAATACTATTTTGTCCTTTTAAAGTTGTGAAAAAATGGATGTAATGTAAAATGTTATCCTATACATTTTTTTTTTGAAGTATTGTAAATGTTTGTTATATTCTGAGAATCTAAGATGTATCCACCATGAAAATTCTGTATGATCCATCTTTCCTGAAAGGGAGAGTGATGTAGCGCGCACGCACACTACTATTTTAATATAGTAAATTTTAGATGGTATTTTAGTAATTACACAGTGTGTAAATTTAACTGGACTAACCCAAGTCCCTTTAACCGCGTGATGTGAGGTGACTGGCCGTGCTGAGGAAATGCAAGGGTCAGCAACTCCGTCAGCACGGGTCGGCAGTCGAGTTGAGGGCTCGAGGTAGGCGGAGGGATTGGCAATGTAGAGTGTGTGAAGTAAGTTTATTTTGGTGGAGTGAGATGTGAACACACCGGTACACACATATAGTAGTTTGGGTGCGCCTACGAGTGTTTTTAGTGCATTTTGAATATAGATTGGACTCAAACAAAGGAGAAACGTGAGTAATTATTTCAAGACCCTTCTCAACCACTATTCTAAATTTCCCTACGAGCTAGGGTGGTGGCAGCAAAACGCTATCCCTTTTTATTAACCATGAGCCTCTCTGGCTAATATCGGAGGGCTTACAATACTATAAATACAATAATTTTTCTGTTTCTAAACAAGTTCTATGATCATGTAGGTTACCAATCATTTTTCAAAATTAAAATCGGTTGAAAATTAAGGGTAAAAAATATAAATAAATTTGCTTAATTTTTTGCTGCTTCATGATGGCTCAGTTAGCTTTTAACTGCTTGTATGTAAAGTTTCTGACCACCAACTTTGTTATACTTTGTATTTATTATTGGTTTCAATGACAGCTTAATTTATGATAAATATACGATAAAATTCTGTTTTCTAATGTTGTACGGATTGTAGAAAAAAATGCCTTGTAGTTATCCTTGCTACTGTCAGCATTCGTGTGTTTGCGGCAGTTAGACAGTCCTGCTCCAGACTAATACACTTCTCTTCCCCTCACTGGCCAACTCAATGCACAATCTTTGTTTTGTCACAATGACAACTATACACAATTTTTCAGCCTAACGATTGTGAACTGCCGACCACAATCAGTAAGATTTTGTTTGAATGACTGAGACATTTAATCATGACCAGAGCAACACTGGACAGTTACCTGGACCGGTTAATTGCTTTAAAACTGACATTGTAAACGGTACTATGTAACAATATCAATGAAAACTGGCATAGTTTCATGCCAGGAACTGGAGCAGATTCATGTTCCATGTCAACGCAACATTTCATTAGCTATCCTGAGCTTACTTTTCGATTACTTGCTTGTTACGCACCCGATGTTCATGAAATTCCAATAGCACAATGAACATACTATCTCCCATATGTTCAAGAGTGAAATTTATTGTTTAAACATCAGTACAATTCAAAGTATATAATACTGTACACTTACTCATTATCTGCCTCTTCAGACAGTTTTTGAATTTCTTCTTTATCACTCCTCTGCTTTTCAGTTGGACACCTGTGTAACATATATATTGTAGCAAAATTATATTATTGGCCATTTTTGAAAAGCATAGAATTTGTACAAAACACTAGAAGAAAATATTTGCTTAAACAATAACTATCTTTTAGGAGTTCTGATTGTTTTACAATAAATGTTTTACGTAAAGACTATGATGATAAATTAGTACCTTTACAATAGTATATTTAATAACGGGAATATGTTTAAATGAAAACTCTTTAGACCCTCCTAAATAAACTAACATTTTTTACTATACATATGTATCACCTAAAGACATTTATGATGTATTCCATAACTACCCACTCCACCCCAAAATGGGTGGTATGAAACAATTCAGAACTTTTAAACAACATGACTCTGAGTAATACTTCAAAATAAAGATGAGACAATCAAAGACACCAAGAAAACCAATTTCTGATCAATCTGTCCAAAACAGCTACCGGTTCAAGAAAGATTAATTTATACCATTATCTTCTTTTATTAATTAGTTTAAAATGAGGTGCCACAGGATTGTGTTACCATTGATGACATGTAAACACTGTCAATATAAAGAGACGTACTCTTCATGCACAAATGGCATTATTGGTATAGATGAGCCGCTTTGAAATAATGTTAGAACGTAACGTTTGAAATAGCGTTTTAAAAGTGACATTCCTTACCAACCACTCCTCAGTCGCCATTTTACCACACATTGATATATTACATAACAGCTGTTTTACAAACCCAGTAATAGTAACAACAGCTGTTATCAACAAACATTTGTTAATATACTTCTTAATTATACTAACATATTAAATAGATGCAATGGACTATTCTTGACATAAATAATAATATTTGTTATTCTATAACAACGAGAATAACAAAACATAGCGTGATGCTCCAAAACACCAACGCAGGGAAGCAAAGCACACGGTTCCCACTTGTGTCTTGTAAAGGAAATAGATCGAGCAGTGAAAGAGGGGGTGGCGGTAGGCGTGGTCGAGCTCCTGCTCCTCCCTCCCCCTATGTGCAAGAAAACCTCGTGCAGGTCGCTTTCAAAGCGGCTCATCTATAGAAAGATGATGAGGAAGAATAAAAGAACAATCGTCATTCGCAACGTAAGAAATGCAATATCATTAAAAAGCTTGCAGTTGAACAGAGTTTAATTACATTACATTTGAAACAAAACTAAACAAACTATGAATGACATGCCATCATACATGAAAACTTTAAAAATACAGAAATTTAATGCATGCTAGTGAAACCAAACTGCTATAGAGTAGGAATAAGATGAACTGGCTAGACATAAAAGTTTGCTACCAAAACTTGAACGTGGCACAAACAAATTCTATCAATTCTTTCACACAAAAATTAAGTGAGAGTGAAGCCAAAGATACTATTATGTAAATACTCTTCGACAAATTCGAGCAACAATCAACTGTATTCCACTGGCATAATACAATGTATAGAATAAGTTGAAATAATTAATAAAATATAACAACAGGATGATGCTGGTTATTGGACTTTTGTTCCTAATAATAATCAGGGGTAGGAAGTTGACAGTAGGTTGACCAACATTTTCTAGGAAGGCTGGCATATCAATAATGGGTCGACAAAATGTCCCTATTTTTTAATGATAAATATCTACTTAAAGAAATAAAAAAGAGGCAAAATAACTGAAAAGAAATACAACCTGGGGACAATGGACACAATTTTAAATGAGACCTTAGAGAGTTAAATTAGGTCTAAAGGGAAACAGTAAATTATTTTATATTACTATGGGAAACTCTAAGAAGCAACTAGTTATAAATTACAAACTTATTTTAAAAGCAAAAAGAAAACCACTATTACCCACAAAAAGCAGCTACTCTAACTACTCGCTCAAAATGACACATACTTATTTCAAGTCCTTAAGAATGTCCTCCACCACAACTGCTGCCTTGTCATTATTTGCTCAAGCCTTAGAGATGTAAGTTAAATCTTGTATCACTGGCAGAGAAAACAAGTTTATGGTAAGACTGATATCATAGGAACAAACATGCACAATGAAACTTTGAGTGGGAAAACAACTTCAGAAAAAATTATAAAACAACTAAATCAAGACTTTATATTATCTTGCAATATACGTCCTACCAGAGTAAGAAAAAAGAAAAGACAGGAAAAGGAAGTAAATAGAGAGAACCAATGTACTGACCAGTACTGTATTAGTGGATAGAGACCAGCTGCTGCCAAACCCCTCCAGTATAAGGGTGTTGGTATTTTGCCCCAACAAGGAATTCTACCATGTACCCAATAAATGTATCTCCTCAGACTCGATAGCATGGAATAGTAGTGCTCTCTTCATGTCAATGCCATTTGTGGCGATAATTATGAGCTCTGCTGGAACACTTCATCGCTCTGGTAAAAATCATAAAACTAGTCACAAAGGTAACCTAAGGCACTCACACATACATACAAATTTGGATTAACTCATAGAATTAGTTGATAATATTTGACTGATCAACAAATATCAGCAAAGCAGTGCACAAAGCAGTGCTTACATTTGACAAGACACTTGTTGATGCAACAATGCCTAAGAACCACAGAACACTCAGATAAGCAAGGAAAGAATATAACAATAAAGTTTTAGTTTCGTTTACAATAACGAAAATATTGTGATTGTTATTTATAATCATGACATCATAAAATGATTAGGCTATATAATTTTGTTTAGGAATTCAAGTTGAATAAGCTAAAAATATTAAAATAATGGACTGTTACTACGATTAGTTTAAATCATACCAAGAAAAACACAAACCGCAAATCAATGTCGAGTCTCCTAATTAGAGTCCACAAACATAGAAAAACAACTGACAACACAACACTGACCAGTCATATACAGTTTGAAATCTGTTCTGGTTGAAGATCTGACAGTTGTTAATTGATCCTGTTAATGCCAACATTTCCAAGGCATATTTTACATAAATTGCCTTTACAAGTTAAATAATTTTTTTATGAAAATCTTAAATTTGTTAAATGAATGAACAAATGAATTTTATTTCACTTAATAAAAAAAAACATGGCAATACATACATATATACGTTAGAGAAATTAAACTGGCCACTTTAACAAGTTGTGTGACAAGTGTTGTAAAAAATATATAAATTACAAATAATAATCATTACAGTCTAGCATTATTTGAAAGTCTTTTTATCCACCTGCTGTAACATCTGATGGTAAATAATTCTGTTTAAAAGTATAATACACAATTTAAAGTATAGAGAACATAATTGTGTAAAAATGTAAACAGTATAATGTGAATTGCAGAAAGGGAATAAGTCCAGTTTCGCAAATTTTACAGGAAAGACAAAAAATTGCTCTTATCAAAAACTGTAATACAAATAATGTATATTTTTTCTAAAAATATTTTGTAACATAGCACATTAAGTAGTGTAACTTTTGTATAATGTGTTAAAGGTTACTAAAAAAAAAAAATATTTTTAGCGAGTGGACGTGGTCCCTTTCTACAGTAAACAATGTGGACAATAAATTAATTACTCTATTATTTTGAAGAAAAAAATATATTTTACATTATTTTTATTGAGAATAAACATTGTTTAAAATACATAAATACATCACAATCAGTGAACATATTTAAACATTTGCATCAGTTTAATCTTTTTTTTGTTGTCGGATATGTTAAAATTTCAATCCAAAACTTCCGGGACGTAAATTAAACTTTTCTTTATGTCATCCATTTTTAAGAAGTTTATGGGGTAGTTTACCTTTGTAAGCTGGTTTCCTTGGGAAGCTCTAGGATCACCTGAGTATTTCTCAAATAAAAGCTATCAGATCGCTAGCTATTGATGTTTGTTTTACATTCAACTACATGAGGTGTATCTTTTCGAAAACTGAATTCATGATACTTCGATAGTGCAAAAAAAATCTTTTATTCCTTAGGAACACCTTTTCCATAAGAGTCATTACGAAGGCAAGTTTTTTTGTAGTATTTAGGCCACCAATTGTTGTAATCAGTAAAATCTTCTGATTTCATAAGAAAAACTCTAAATTTGTCTTTATTTCTGTGAAGAAATCCATAATGAGATTAATTACCTTGCTAACAACGTAATAACGTTCCTATTTTCTCTCTGATAATTCCAAAATCCCTATTATTGGGCATAAATGAATGTTCCCTAACAGGGAAAATTACTTTTATCTCTTTCAATATTGCTTTTTCACAGATTGCCATCATTAGTCGTATCAATGTATTGTTCTTATTTTGGCCGGCACAATTGTCTCCAAAAATGTACAAGGTTTCAACGATGTTTTTGTCTATACCACTGAATCATAGAACAGACATCATTTGCACCCTTTCTACTTTCTCCTTCATGGTAAACAAAACATGTCATTTCTCTTGAACCAATGTTGTGGATACCAAAGAAATTCATGGTAAGTTGCCTGTAGTAATACAAGTCTTGAACATTGGCCATGAAATCTATACTAATACCAACAGTTTTGTTGTTACTTTCACAAATTTTGTTTGTTTCTTTTAGAATATTAAAAAATGTTTTGGCCCGTCATTTGTGAACAAAAAGTTCGGTGACTGCAGGCTTTTTGGCATTTTCTGAGAATTAGTTTACAGCATTCTCTGAGAACCAAACCATCGATTGTTGCGATTGTTGTCAATTTTTGTCACTGTCTACTATAGTTGTATAGTGCTATTATTTCAAAATTTTATTATTTCTAGAAGCTTCTTATACCAACGAGTCTTTTTCCGTTCACAAGGATAATAGCTCATAAGTTGGTCTCTCCTATCAATACCACTCATATAAGTGTTGTATTCAATTACAACAGGTAGAGGCTTCACAACTTCAATTTCCTTTTCTTATTACTCACTTCTTCCATAACATTTTCAAACTGACTACTAATGTACAAAAACATCTCTTTTGTCTTTCCATTTTTCCTATCATTATTCCATTGTGATACTTTGCTGTTGAATCACCTCTCTTCAGTTTTCTTTTTACTACTTTATTTCGGTACATCAACTCTGTCTACTCGAAGAGTTCCTGTTATGTACGTACCCTTTTCAAAAAGAGCTTTTGTCAATTCAATACTATTGTAAAAGTTATCCGTATGTACTGAGTCCCCTTTATTGAGCCATCCATTCATCAAATAAAGAACTCCTTTCTTTGACTGCCCTTCACCAGAAAGTATGCCATAGTACAAGTATATACAGCAAACTTCATCTCAAGGCCATTTGGTTCGCAGAGAACATACAGCTTTACATACATGCATAGAACATACAGCTTTGTTGATGCCACTACTAGTCTTAAAGACTATGTAAATAAAGAGGTTTTCACTTTGACTTTATGCCATATTTATGTCTCTTGTTTTTTAAGTACTGTTTAAATTAACCCAACCCTCCATAAAACCATAGATTAATTCAAAGAAGTCTCTTTAAGGAGCAGAAATGCAGTAAATTCTTTAATTGACATAATCGACATATATTTGCTAGAACAGGTCAATTCATCTTTCATTCAATACTGTTGGAGCTGTGGCAGCTTCATGATACCAGTGCGAAATAAAAGGCCAACGAAAGTCTTAAAATCAGGCAATATAATAATGTCTTTTCCAATGATTAATTCGTGATTTAGGTTTTAGATTTCCGCTCAAAAAGACATGAAACTGCATACAAATTAGTCTCCCTAATAATGGCACGTAAGAAGCGATCATCAATAACAAGTTTTAAATAATCTATTGGATTGTTACCAGACAGTGGAACTTTCAATCTTGTCAGTTAACTAAACAAAAATGTTTTCATCTGAAGTACTTCATCCCACTGTAATTGAACACAAGGTTTTTCCCCCACATTGTGTAGCCAGTTGAATTGGTGGGGGTAGGGGAGGTATGATATTTACCATGGTTGGATGTGGCAAGTAATTTTCACCTAGATAGGATGAAACATTACATATACTTGATGTCCTATCAAGGTTATCATCAAAGATCATTACTGATATCACTGTCACTGGACTCAGTATCACTAGGTTTATAACAGTCACCAACAACTTTACTCATCGGAATCTCATTCATAGTTTGCAATACCTAACTATTTCACCGAGAGTTAAGCAATCGGGATCAGGAAAAACTAATGGTTTCTTTATCACTCATGTTTAAAACTACTAAACAAACTAAATAAAAAACGAAGGGCACTTTATGATACTACAACCTCAGTATGGCACTGACATTAGCCATTAACCTCATCAAGCAAAACGTAGCACTGATGAGTACGTATGTGTCATCCACATTGAACGTACTAATCTTGGGGACTGTGAGAAATAGGGGTTTGTGAGTGAGGGAGGATAACAAACTGAGGAGGGGTACACCGGATGATCTAGTCCACCCTCCCACACACCATTTTTGAGAATATTCCTCTGTAATTGTTTCCTTTAAACCACTTCACACTATATTTGTCAAAATTTCTACTTAAAATAAAAAAGGTGTAAGAGAATAGTACATTAGATATGAAAGGAAGGAGAAAGCCTAAATAAATGCTCATAAATGTCAACTTTAACTGTTTATATTTATAATACATACGTATATAACATATATAGCCTAATAAAAAATAGTAGGTAGGACTAGAGATGTTTTTCGAACATACCATGACCGGACTGCATTAATTACTGTTAGTTCATTAAACTACTAGTGCCTATTACAAAATAAAAGAGAAAGTTTAGGTCATTCCAAAATTTAATCGTTATCCGTTGCTTTTTAACTGAATTTTTATGCATTTTCCTTTTGAAAAAGCAATAAATATTATGAAGTGGCTAAATTAGACATTTGATCTAGGAAATTCTGAGATCAGAACCCTGTATAATTTTAATATTTTACTATGTGCCATCTTCAAGGGATGTTTTATCTTTTTCAAAGGCCCTCTGATAACCAGAGACATTACTGTCAGCCTGTTCAACAACTAACTCGCTTGATTGTTTAGTTTTTTTCTTGATTAACAAATCATGAACATTCAAGAGTTTCAAATGAATCGTCGATATAACTACTTTAAGTAAATTACGTAATAAGTATTTCAAATTAAAGGTTTGTCTATTTTTATATCTTAAAAAGTAATAACTTGATGATGAATAATAAAATATCTAAGAATAAAAGTGTTACCAGTAACACTGTTATTTCAGTAACAGCTGTACTGAATGATTTGGCGTTCACATGACTGTCTGATAATAGGTTACTCGATACAACCAGTAACAGCCGAAATGATTTTGTGCAAGCAATGAGGCTAGGAATGGAATGTTATTACACAATATATTTATTTATTTATTTATTCATTTATACACGGTTGTCACCATTTTACAAGTAATATAATAATAGATCATGTTCCACAAGATGGCATTATATACAATCAAAACAAAACAAAACTTCATCTTAAGTGAATCATACTCATGCAACAGGAGAGAAGCCTAAGAAAATTATGTAGGCTACATGCAAACATACAATATGCCAAATACAATATGCTAAACACAATAAGCTACTAGGCATAAATAAACAAACTGACAGACATGCAATACATTTGATTCATTATGACTAGTTCATACACGAGCAGTCTGTATAGATTCATTATACCATAAAACAAATTAATACAACAACCAACAACATGCAACCAGTACATGCCATTAATATCTAAAATATTACAGTTTATATACAAAATAAATATATTAAGTAATAAATATAAATATAATATATATATAGTAATAAATAAATATAAATAGATTTAGATTAGGTTATCATAAATATGTTACTAGTAGTACCAAAAGGTTATAAGATAACCTTTACGAGCACTGACATAATCTGATGAGCTTGAATTTGGGTATTATTTCTCGAGGAATGTTTCTTTTTTCGCGAATAGTGCTGGTTGGTGCTTAACGGCATTTCCGATTGGTACTTTACCGACGTCAGATCACGACCCACGTCGTCCAACTTTTCCCATGCCAAATTGGACGATCTAGGACGTGATCTGAGGCCAGGAAAGTAATGCCTCTGGCCATAAATGCGGGCTTTGTTTGGTTCTATCCCGCCGCCGCACTTCAGGTGAAAAATAAAATCAACCCTCGAGATAGTACCCTAATTAAAGCACAGATCTTGTGGGCACTCATAAATGTCAATTTAACTTTTTATATTTATAATATTTACGCATGTATAGGCTGATAACAAATAGTAAATAGGGGATGAGTACTACCCAATTGTATTATATAGGTCTAGTGAAAATTTTAAATAACCAATTTATAATTTTAATAGTCTAAATATTAAATTGTAATGAGTTCACTTAAATTTTTGTATACTATGTGTAAATAGACCACACATGTACATTTAGTCTTAGTTTACTTGCAACTTGTGACTTCATTTCAGTTACAGCATGATGTTAATACCGAGATTGGATCAGAAGGTAAAATGTTAATACAAGTAACAGGTTACTGGAATGAATACCTTAACACATTATTTTGTAATAGGTTATTGATAATACAGTATTCCGTCTCTAGTGGCCATTACTCAAATACCATACACATGATCTAACATTGTTTTAAACAATTAATTTAGAACAATAGCCTAATGTCGAACTGAATCACATTATAGACTTTTAAGGTTGTATTATAGTGAAACTTTTTTTTTAATAAAAGGAGAAGCTGATCTCCTTTTATGCCTTCTTCTGCCCGTACTCACGGGCCACTGGCCTGTGCGAGGATCTTATCAAACAGAATAAGGGGGAGAGTCGATACAGTACAAGGTCGATGGTACTCGTAAAAAGTGCAATGGTCACAGACAGGATTCGAACCTGCGCTATCTCTAACTCAGACTCAAAGTCCAACATCTTAGACCACTCAGCCATTGGCACTCCCAAAAAATCATTATAATCGATAGTTGATGATCATTCGAGTGTTGACTGCTTATTGTACAGGAGTCTAACAAATTATATGAATTGGGTAAAATAAATATTTTCCATTTGTTGGTATCAGTGCGGTTAACGGTCGGAGTAGCCAATCAAAATTTGAACGTTATTACCATCTGCTTAAATAATAAATTTTAGAACATTGAAAGAGGAACTACTTTTCTTGCAAGATAGTAGGGAAGTTATAATACGGTGAATTTACAACATTTTTTTCAACTTGCGTTTCCTATAAAGCAGTAATTGCCAGAGGCATTTGTGATCAGATCATAAAGAATTAAATTTTTTACTGATAGGCATTACCTCGAAGGATTATTTTCTCAAAATATTGATAGCATTTGTGTCAGGCTGATACGAACTTTATTCTTAGGTCAGAATTAGGCTGCAGTATAATAAGCGACCACTAACACAATCGAATTATGATTATCAAATTATATAAATCATCGATATTCATGACCATCTTATATTACAGAAGACAAAGTGTCGTACAAAATAAGGTAGGCTAATGTTTTTCAAAGAGCAACATAGCTCTGTTGGGTTTTAATTTTAAAAATTAATATATTAAGGATAAATAAAAACACTATCTAGGCTATTCTATCAATATTTAAAAATGTTACAAACAATACAATAAAATTTACTTACCTTGAACTATTTAAAGGAAAAACGTGCCTGACTCCTTGTGAAACAAAGAACACACGTACACCGTTATTGTTCTTGCCGCCATTAGTCAATAACCAAACAAATGATTTCACTTTGAGTTTATTTCCAAACATGATTTGACTTTGAATTAATTTTGAATTATAATGTCAAAGTGAATTAAGTTTTAGGCTTTTAAATTGTATTATAGAGAAGCTATGCTTTTATATATAAAAGAAATTTACTGTTTCAAATCATATGGAATAAAACTTTATTGAAACAGCTTTTGAGCAACGTAGTACTTAAACGATTACTTCACAGGGTAAACGTGTGATAGCTTTTAACAAATGCTCAAATGGATCAGTACCAATTATCATTACTTCTCATCAATACTTAACTTATATTCTGCATAATGATCGGCAATGCAGTCACTACTTCGACCAGTTTTTAAGGATTTGTTTGTAGCTCACAAATTAGATTATATTGTTTGGGTGTTTGCAGAAGATAGTGGTCAACGAAGTTTGTACTGAGATTTACAGTAAAATTGTCATAACTTTTTTTTAGGCCATAATAGGCTTTCCATACATTCGTAACGATCATTGTTCCTGGTTTTACATGTTTCACAATTAATGGAATAAGTGAATCGGCACTTAGTTTACTTTGTGAGCAAATTTCCAAATGGAATCTACCACCTTTTGGAAATGTCTTTAGTGTTTATTTATAATGTAGGTCTTGCAACCATTTAAAACATTGCTCAATGTTTAAAAATAAATTTTGGACCAATATCTAGATGTTCATAGCCTTCATTCTTGCCGGTCACTACATAAATGGAATAACAGCTGGCAATGACGTCACTAGCCTACTCAGTAGGCTACGTAAATGAAATAAAAACAGCTGGCAATAATTAATAATTTCTATAGGTCAAATATTGTATTCAATAATATTGATGTTTATAATTTATAATTATGATTTGATTGTCGTGGTGGTCGCTTATTATACCGCAGCCCTCATTTAACAAAAACATCTTTTATTTGAGTAAAATTACCGATTTCAGCATTATTATTTTACCAATCCAAACATTGTGTAACGGCTGACAATAGCAGCAACCAATCGGAAGTTGACTTAAGATCATGACAAGACCACATGACGTCCATAGAATTAGTCATTGTCATTTCCACCCACTAAAACCTTACATTTTATTGATAATGATGATAGCAATAGGTTAACAATGCAAGACTCACATTTTTGAGCTCTACTGTTAAGCTCTCAATTACTGAAAATAAACTAGGTCTTGACCAATGTTTGTAACTGAGAAACATTTCAGCAGAAAACAAAAATGACACTGTCTGGACTGATTCCATAGGCCTACCTAAATAAAGTTGATCACAGTTAACCAAATATTTTTAAGTTATAAGAATATACTGGTACAAGTTAGGAGTGCCAGATCTTTTACAATTAACAAATTGTTAATCATACATAATGATACATTAGATTTAAGTAACCAACTTTCTTATCGAGTTTCTTTCTTTTTTCATTTGCAGTAGACTACAATCATGATTATCAATGTTTATGTCACACATTCACTTTGTGTTTGTCTAATTTCACAGTCCATACAAACTTCTGAACAACTATGTAGCTATAATGTATAATTTAAATGACCTTAATTTATTATGGTTTAATAATTTATAATGAAATAATACTGTCAATTAACTTACATCACTAAATCCTGTATGTTTACCAGTAACAACGAATAACACTCAGAGTTCGAATAACACAAAAGCACGCCGGTAAAGTAAAGTAGATTTGACCGTTCAGGTAGAAGGGGACAAGCCGGCAATTTGGTGAGTGATAGGAGAATCAAATAGTGTTCGAATACAGCCCGGGTATTCACATATTCGAGTACCTCAAAATGAATTCGAATACTTTTGAAATTAGTAAACTTTCTCTGGAAGAATTGAATTCAAACCTACAGTATCCATTCGTTAGTTATATGTATATATTTTACACATATATATTACAAATATATTATATGTAATATATATATATATATATATATATATATATATATATATATATATATATTGAAGGCAAATATGAATGTTTATTTCATGATGTTGTGTAAAAACAAAATATTATTGAGGTTTTTTGCTTCAATATATTTCTACGATCACATTGGTGACCAAACATGCAGTAGAAAAGAATCTTTCAGGCGGGACTGAAGTAGCAGGTCAATAAATATATTTTTCTGGAGTTCATAACTCATGGGTATGACATGTTTTTAGGAGGCACAAAAAGGCAAAGGATTTTCCAAAATATTTGGCAGGGCAATTCCAAATAACCAAGAAACAATGGGTTACGGGAAGAAGTAAGAAAAGTCTAGACTTGTCTGTTAGAAAAAGTACTCGAATACAAAGGTGTTTTTGAATTACTGTATTCGATTCTTTTAAGTATTCGATTCTCCCGTCACTACCGGAATCTGTTGTATTTTTTAAATATATTTAAATCAATCTTATTTCCACCTAACAGTGTTGCCACTTTGCTCATAGCAGTTTTCTCTTTCTAGAACGTAAAATTTCTCTTTCTTCTTTATTAATAAATGTCCGTTAAATTTAGTTCTGCGTTTAAATATTCTTACGTAATTTTTGTATTTATGCTTTTATGTGTTATATAACATACTGACATTATAAAAATAAACAGAGTTTTAGAACTCGTGTCGGATACTTTACTTTTGTGGTGCATTTTAGTAATTTCATCCGATTGACAGTCTTGACAGTCATTATTGATTGTTTAGGAAACTGTGCTATGTTTTTAAACACAATATAGAACACCATGTAATGATATAACATACGTATAAGTGTGGTCTGAGTACATATGCAATGTTCATTCTACACATGCAACAGATTGCTCTTTCAATAACACATTTAAAATATGGTTACGGCAAAACCTTCACCGAAAGTTGAATCATGTTACTGTTTATTTATTTATTTATATGGTATACACCATTTTGCACAAATATTTAAATAAGACGCCAAGCTCTGACTAGTAGGTATACTCACATATGAAAACCAGTATGTTTAAAAGTGAGTTACTATAAATACAGTAAATGTATTTTTTTTTAATTCTCGACGAAACAAAAAAAAACCTAGCAATTTTAATAACTATGATAAAAGATACAAGTACTGTGTGATAACAACCTATAAATGTGATGTAGATACATACTGTATACAATAAAAGCTTAACAATCAAGTTTAGGAAATATATATAACTATTTGTTTAATAATTTAACAATAAACTAATAATAAACAAGCAACTGGATTAAACCTAACAATTACCATAAAAGCAATAACAAAAAGTATAACATCTACAATAAGTATAAGAGTGTGATAAACTGAAGTGTAATAAAAAGTGAATAAAGTGTACTAATAGCAAAGTGAAGTTTCAACAACACAATAAATAATAGAATTTAATACCAGAAAAGTAATACAAATATGCACACTTTACCTCAAATTCAGATGTGAACCTTTAAAGGCGCTACATAATCACACACTTATCCCTCAACTTAAGGAGCACTCAAATAAAGTGCAGTGAAAGGGCGCAGGTCCTGGCTTCTAAAGCGTACTACACTAGATGAAAAAAGTCCACAGATCCGCTTGTATTGTTTGCCGAGTCACATAAGACGGAAGAGTACTACACTGCTGGTACATTGTAGAATAATGGAGCCTCACAAACATGTCTTGGGATATGATGCGGCCTGGTAAGTGAAAAGGAAGCTACAGTAACAACTCAGGACAGCCTGCACACAACACTGTTTGCCAACTTCATGAGGAAGACTGTCATAAAGACAGAAATGAACCTTACGCAGTGATACAGGAACATCAAGGTAGTTGTATCCCATCCGGCATCCAACTACTCTGATGAAGCGGACCTGCACTCTTTCGATGTCAGAGACAAGCCCCGTTTGATAAGAAGCCCAGACAGTAGAGTTGTACTCCAAAAGTGGGCGTAAAAGTGTCTTATGCAATGTCACAAGAGAATCAACATACATACCTCTGGAGAAATGAAAAATTAAAACCAAGTATGGAATTGGCTCTCTTGCAAAATGTACTGCACATGCTCTTCAGGATGGAGAGCAGATGTTGTTATAACACCGAAGTCTTTAATCTTCCAGACTCTATGAAGGACTTCATTGGCGAGATAGTAATTGTAAGAAGATGTATTAAGACCCTTGGAAAAGGTCATGACTGAACATTTAGATATGTCGAGGTCCATTGAGTTTTTAATGCACTAATCTTCCACTGCTTTAAGTGACGACCTGAGACAACATACATCGTGGTCCGAAGCAATTTCCGAAAAAATGTTTTGCATCATCAGCAAACATGAGAAATGTGACAGTTAGGGCATTGCCTAAGTCGTTGACAAAAAGGGTAAAAAGATAAGGTCCCAGATTCGACTCTTGAGGAACTACAGACTCCGCCCTAATGGGATGAGAGGCAGCTGTATCACATCTAACCCTCAGCGATTGACCCTGAGGATATGATTTGATGAATTCTAGGAGATACCTAGCTAGAAAACCCACAAGAAGCCAGGTTTGCTAGTAAGTGCTTGACTCACCCGGTTGAAGGCCCAGGGGAAATCCAAATAAATACAGTCAATCTGTCGATCACTGGTAAACGCTGAAGTATAATGGTGAAAAATTACAAGGTTAGTGGTTGTGGATCTTCCAGAACAGAAGCCATGTTGTTCCTGTACAATCAGGTGTTTAAGTTCAAATTTAAGTCCATCTAGCACCAGGCTCTCAAAAACTTGGGACAACGTGTTGAGAATAACTACCGGTCTGTAGTTTTATGCAGAGGCATGATCACCCGATTTGAATATGAGTACTACATAGCCTTTCTTCAAGGAATCTGGGAAAATGCCTTTGAAGAAGAACATATTAAAATCTATATAGATACTGTTATTAGAACAAGGTAATACTTGATCTACAAATCAAATCAAATCATTTTTATGGTGCCAGAAAATTACAAACAATGTATAGCAATAGTCATGTTTTCTATAATTTGGAACATCCACTCCAC